>NC_044034.1:270439566-270747094 GCF_901765095.1 Microcaecilia unicolor | reverse complement strand
AAAAGGAGCCCAAAGTTAATTGAGGGGATACAAGACTGAAGTTTCACCTAGGATGTCTAATATTTTTGTACCCAGCTCTGCTAAAAAGCCAATGTAGTTTCACAATAAGGAGCTTTGTGATTTATCAGCTGTAGAAACTCTACTCCTTACCTGGCAAGAATAAAAGCTTCAGCTTTAGAGAGCAAGTCCTGCCTCATCTAGGCTCAGGTACTTCGTCAGATATTCACTTTTCAGGGGAAGGAAGCGTATTAATATTTCCACTCTAACAGGGCATAAAGCTCATATAGACAGAAATATACAACTCTGAAGTCTAGCCTACTTGTTAGGCATATTTCCCTTATGTAATATTAAGCTGGGGAGTATCCATCTGTCTATCTGTCCACACACATAGGTTTACTTACGTAAATATACCTATGCACAGGGATAAACCCATTCCACTCCACTCAGTATTTTATAGACCTCAGTCATCTCTCTCCTCAGCCCTCTCTTCTCCAAACTGAAGAGCCCTAGCTTCTGTAGCCTTTCCTCACAGGGAAATTGTCTGACCACCGTTATGATTTTCTTCACCTTTCTCTGTAACTTTTCCAATTCTATCTTTTTTGAGATGTTGTAACCAAATTTGCACGTAATATTTGAGGTGCAGTCCACCCATGGAGTGATACAAAAGCATTATGATATTCTCAGTTTTGTTCTCCATTCCTTTCTTAATTCTTAACATCTTATTTTCTTTCTGAGCTGCCACTGCACACTGAGTAGAGGGTTTCAACTTATCGACAATGCCTAAATTCTCTTCCTGGGTGGTGACACCTAATGTGGAACCTTGCATCACGTAGCTATAGTTTGGGTTCCTCTTCCTTACATTCATCACTTTACACTTGAGCTCACATTAATATCATCTGCTGTTTGGATGCCCAGTCTCGTAAGGTCCTCTTGCAATTTAACAAATTTGAATAGGGTTTGGTCCTGGCCCTGTGCTGCTCAACTTATTCTTTAGTCTGCTGGCCTCCCTGATTCATGACAGAGAAGAGATGCACCCCCCCCCCCCCCCACAGATGCCTTCCAGCTTGTATTTCACACAAATGCTATTACTCCAGACCTTACCCCTTTGAATAACTGCTTCGTTGACGTAGCTCGGTGGTTAGAAATCCATTAGCTGAAGCTTAATCTATAGAAGTCTCTTGTAATGTGGTTTAAGGGATATGGTTCTTTGCTTACTGTTACTCCCATCTTGGCTGGGAAACATCTTTCCCTCTCAATAGCATAGGTGTTAGAGCACCAAGCTTGACATTCAGGAGTACTCTGTTCAAATCCCACTGCTTAGGCAAGTCAATTAATCCAATTAACTCTCTATTGCCCCAAGTACAAAATTCAATTGTGAACCCTCCCGGAACAGGGAAATACCTACTCTACCTGAAAGTAACTACTAAAAAAGGTGTAACCAAAAGCCAAATAAAATTGTCTTTACTTTAGATAATGTGATCTCATCAGTTAAATCACATTTTTTCTTTGTCCTTCATAAAATTTCCTCTCAAACTATACTCTGAAAAGGATGCTTTGCTTAGCCATTCATAACTTGGTGACCAGCCATATTGATTAATGTAATGCCCTATAAAATTGTATATATCTGACTTCCCTTAAGAAAATTCAAATGGTGCAAAACACCGTTAATAAACTGATCCATTGTATAAATCGCTATGATCATGTCACACTACTGTTCATGGAGAACTACTTGCTACCCATAGCCTACATTAAATTTAAAGTATTCAAGATAGCCTTCAAAGTTCTTGTCAATCACTTTTCTGTTTAACACTCTAGTACTGTATATACCAACCTTTTTCTTACAAAATAAAAATTTGTTGACAATTCTTCCATTTTGTCGGCACTAATTACAAAGTACCTTCAGTCTGCTTTTTATACATCAGCACCTTTGCTTTGGAATAATATACCAAAATACTTTCATCGTAAATCTTCTTTTAAAAAAGATTTAAGTCAGGCCTAAAGGCCTACTTCTTTTCACAAGCTTCTGGGGCCTAAATCTGGGTAGTAGTAGTAGGGGTCAGTAATCCTTGGAGCATTGCACCTGCAGTGAAATTAACTTCCCTCTTTCTGCTTCTCTTACCTCTTTTCTTTTTCCAAAATTTTTAATTATTGTGCAAATAGCACTAATGTTCCTGTGTATAACAAGTGTTGACTTAAACAAATAAATAGTGGGAGAGCTAAAGGTGGATGGGAATAGGAGTTTAAGGAGAGAGCATGCCTATACACCTAAAGCCAGAAATGCACTCTCTCACCCCCCCCCCCCCCCCACACACACACACAGCCCACATGCACACTGCCACAGACACACATGTATGGTCTCCAAATATAAACACCACAGCACTGAAATACTCTATATAGCCCCTCCCCCCCATATCCAACCACAAAGACTACTATCATGGCTCTTCCCATGTTCTCCACACAGACATGCTGAATTCTGCAAATGAAGGAGGGGAAACATGGTAGTGTGTCACTTTTCAACATATGCAGTAAAGTTATTCAGAAGAATTGATTTTAATCTTAATCGACGTATGCTATATAAAATGAAAACTGTTTTCTGTGAGCTTTAATGAATCAAAGTCTGCCCTCTCCTGGAACTAGAGGCACATTATGTCGTACTATCACAAAATAAGTTACAAAAAATAAGGAGATTTCATTAGAGTTTCTTGATAATTCCTGAAAGCTTGTCAAGAAATGCAACTCTTCCTCAAGCCAAACATAATAAGCAGGTGTTCTAATGCACACACTAAAAAAATCTTTTACTCCCGATGTAGTAAACTTAAGGGCTACTACTACTAGACATATATGGTGACGTACATAAACTGACGAGTCCCTTTTCATGAGAGCTTACAATCTATTCAAGACAGAAACAGGACAAATAAAGAATTAAGGAGTTACAACAACTATAGGAATGATTAAAACATGGATAGTGAACAAGTAAATGAGGGGATAAAAGTTAAACGCAGCCTTAAAAAAAAAAAAAGTGGGTTTTTAGCCTGGATTTGAGTAGGACCAGAGATGGGAGCATGAGGTACTAACTCGGGAAGTCTATTCTAGGCATATGGTGCATTAAGATGGAAGGAACGGAGTCTAGAGTTGACAGTGGAGAAGGGTACAGATAAGAATGACTTACCTGATGAACCGAGCTCCCGGGAAGGGGTATAGGGAGAGATGATATATTGAGCAGCAGCAGAACGAATGCACTTGTAAGTCAGTAAGAGGAGTTTGACTGTATATCGAAACGGATAGGGAGCCAATAGTGATTTAAGGAGGGGCAATGTGAATATAACAACACTGGCAGAAGTCATGCAGCAGAATTTTAAACTCTGAGGGGAAAGAGATGGTTTAGGAGACCTATGAGGATCAAGTTGCTGTAATCTAAGTGGGAGGTGATGAGAATGTGGATAAGGGTTTCGGTATTGTGTTCAAAAAAGGAAAACGTGAATTCTGGTGATGTTATAGAAAACGAAATGACAGGTTTTAGTAGTTTGTTGGATATGGAGAGAGAAGTTAAAGATGACCCTAAGGTTACGAGCTGAAGAGACAGGAAGGATGGCAGCATTATCCACAGAAATAGGGACTGGAGGAAGAGGAGAGGTGGATTTAGGGGAAAAGATAAGAAACTCAGTCTTGGTCATGTTCAGCTTCAGATGGCAGTGGGTAATCCAGGCAGCAATGTTAGACAAGCAGGCTCAGACTTGGACCTGTATTCCTGCTGAAATTTCTGGTATTGAGAGATAGATCTGGGAGTCATCAGCATAAAGATCATACTGAAAACCATGAGCGGAGATCAGAGTGCCACGGGAACAAGTATAGAAAGAAGAAAAGAGTTCTCAAGACAGAGCCCAGAGGAACACCGACAAACAGTGGGATAGTAGTGGAGGAGGATCAACCAGAACATACTCTAAAAGTGCAAGGAGAAAGATAAGAAGAAAACCAAGACAGAACACAGCCCAAAAATCCAAGTGAGAACAGTGTATCAATCGTGTTGAAAGGAGCAGATAGGTCAAGAAGGATGAGAACTGATAAAGGCCCTTGGATCTGGCCAGGAACAGATCACTGGAGGCTTTGGCAAGGGCTGTTTCTGTAGAATGTAGAGGGTGAAAATCAGACTGGAGTGAATCAAAAATAGCTTGAGATGAAAAGGTCAAGACAGTGGCAGTGAACAACATCTTCACATAGATTGGATAAAAAGGGAGGAGGAAGATATGATACTTGAAAGGGCAGGCAAGGTCCAGTAAAGTGTTTTGGAGGAATGGTGTAACCACAGCACATTTGAAGGCATCAGGAACAGTAGCAGTGGAAAGTAATAAACTGAAGTTATGACAGAGAGAAGTGATGACAGTAGGGGAGGTAGAGCTGAGTAGATGGGTGGGAATGGGATAAGAGAAACAGGTAGTGTTTTGAGGAGGACAGGGGATATGCAGTTTCCTCTTCTGTGATTTTAGAAAGGGAAGAGGTGTTGGCATGGGTTAAAGGAAGATTGTGAGAATTAAGCCGGTGAAGGTGACCTGGCAAAAAATAAAAAAAGATCTTGTGAACCTTGTCATGGAAGGTCTCAGCCATCATATGAAAAGAAAGTGAAGAAGGGGGAATAGGAGGTAAAAGCACATTAAGAAGCGAGTTCAGTGTGGCAAATAGATAGCGAGGGTTGGAGGCATGAAATTTTGTCATATGGATATACAGTCTTGTTTGGCAAGTGCAAGAGCAGACTGGAAGGAGGTCAGCAAAATACTGAAACATATGAAATAAGCATAGACGTAGGAATTTAGTCAAAAGGAGCTCAGCAGAGTGGGCAAAGGAACACAGGTAGAGGATTCTACAGGTCAGGCAAGGCTGTGGATTGGTACACCATACAGAATGGGGAATGGGAGGAGAAAGTGTCCAGAACAAAGGACAGAACAGTACTATAGGGAAAGACAGCCTCATTGACAGACTTGGATTAGCATAGCAGATGAGAGGAGAGGTGAAACAGTGGTAGAGAGAGCAAAGGTCAATAGCTTGAAGATTCCTAAATGTGTTGGTCGTGACTGGATGAAAATGAGGGGGGAGGGTGAATAAGTTTGAAAGTTATCAGAAGAAGGTCAGAGACGGGAAGAACTGAAGTGGAGAAATTGGAGAACAAGCAGTTAGAGAAGACGTCAATATCGAGGCAGTGATCATGCTGGTGAGCAGAGATAAAGGAGCATGGTCGGAGACTGAATGAAGAGGTTAAAGCAAGAAACAAAGTAGTATAAGAATCAAAAGTATCATTAGCATGGATGTCAAAGTCCCAAGAATAAGGGAAGGGGAAGATAATTCGAGAAAGAAGGAAAGCCAAGAGAAAGTCAGTGAGAAAAGAATAGAGGGTCTTATCAGCGGGTCAATAAATGACAGCTACCTGGAGAGGTAGTGGAGTGTATAGGTGGATGGAATTGAATTTAAAGGAAGAAAAGCAGTGAGACAAAGGTGGAAGAAGAGATTTAAAGTACAAGAAGGGGTAAGCAGCAGAAGCCCAAAACTACCATAGTGGCCAACCGGACAAGGTATATGTGAAGATAGATAACTTCAACAACAGAGGGCAGCAACTGAAGCACAGTCTTCAGGGAAAAGACATGTCTCAGTTACAGCAAAAAGATGGAGAGCATGGGAGATTAAAGAGGTCATGAATGTAGACACAATGTTGGAGGCAACGCAAACATTTCACAGGGCACATGAGAATGGGAGGGAAGGAGGAAAAAAGAATGACCTTGGTGCTCGGAAAAACAATGCACACCACCACAGTAATATGCAGCCATTTGCTGCATCAAGAGTAACATTGCATGAGATAGAATTGGTTGACCCATCCCTGACCCATCCACCCTGCAAAATTTTCCTGGTAGCCCTGAGGGTCCCAGACCCCTTCTCCTCAGCCCACTCCAAACACCCTCATACCCTCCCCAGATCCCACCCCCACCCAAACAAAAATAGTCCCTAGTGGTAAAAGTGGACCATCTACCAGACCCTTCCACTCATCTCTAAATGTTGAGACAGGAGAGATGGCTGCTGCCTCCAGTACCATCAACCAAAATGGCAGAACCTTACCCCTAGCGGTAACGTTGGGATGCACCAAATAATAGGAAAGAGAAGGGAGAGAGAAGGGGGAAGTGCCTACACAATAAAAACCTTTATATAGCTTCCTCACCCCCATCCCAAATAAGAATAATTTTTGACTACAGTAGATTTTAATAAAAGAAAAAAAAAAGCAGTAGGAGGGAAGTTACTGCTAGTCCTAAGGGGACTTAGGGATGCACTCTAATGTTGAAATTTCAGGAGAGGAGCAGGTAATACCTCTAATTGGGGTGAAAGGAAGAGCTAAATGATAGGGTCTTTTGTTCTCCAGTACAGATCAGAGAAATATACCCTCCCTCCAGCAGGGCGAGATGCAGCAGATTCCTGCTCCATCCACCAGATATGCCAATGTAACAAGTAGTCTGTCAGTATCTGCTCTGTTTCTAACAGGGAAGGTTGCTGCTGCAATAAAAAAAAGAACTAAAGCCTCTAGTAGCCATGTACCTCATAGATAATCAGGGCATGTTTTCTTAGTGTACTTGTAGTATGAAGCTTCCTCCCTCACCGTCCAGGCTCCAGAGGATGCCCTTGAGGCCACTCCAGCATTTCCACTTTGAGGCAATGGCATAGTCAGACAATTTTGGGTGAGCACAAAATTCTCTCTGCCTCTGCCTTCCCCCCATTCTCCACCCCTCCCAACTCAAAATATAAATATTTTTAGCTAATGATGATCCCCAAAGTCTGTCAGCTAACGACTTCCTCCAAATGCAGCCAGAACTCCCTTTTACCGAGCTTGGCAGGAAGCAGCAATGTCCCTGCACCACCACTGTGAGCCCCCATGCGTGTTGGCTCTAGGATGCTGCCACTGACTGCAGAACTTGGTAGAAGGGAGCTCTGGTCACTTTGGAGAAAGTCATCAGCTAGCAGTGGAGCTACAGTAAGGGTCAGGGTTAGGGCCAGTGTTAAGACATGTTAGGGCCTGGGTCAGAAAATATAGGAGGGCGACACCCATGACTTCTCCTCCCTGCCTCCCCCTCCAATCTCCCTACCTGCCACCTGCCATTATTATCATGCTGACAGATCCTCACTAAATAGAGAAAAAACGATCACAAATTAAAAACAAAAATATATATAAAAAATTGAACTAGGAACCCCAAGAAGTTAAACTGGGCATATACTGCAAAAATACAGACATAAAAACAGAAATGCATTTCCTTTTGTAATGAACACAATACAAAGGCATCTGCTAAGCACATTTCCCATTTCAGTTAATAAATTCAAAATAAAATGTTTTTTTTTTTTCTACCTTTGTCATCTGGACATTTTATTTTTCCATCATGTTGATTCCAGTTTGTCTTTTCTGCTTTCCTGTCTATCTTCTGATAATTCTCCTTCAAAAGGCTGCTGACCATTTATCTTCCATCCTCTCCTGTTTTGTTTTATTCCCTCACTACACCTGACTGATCTTTCCTTTTTGGCTGTTTCCTCTTGTGTCCACTCAAGTTTCACCCTCTTTCTTACCTTTTTTTTTTTTTTTTACTTTTCAACTACCTATCAAATTTCCAACTCTTCCTCTCACCCACTAACTTTGCCATTCCTCATCTCACTCTTTCCCCAGTCTTCCATTCCCTTTCATTTTTAATCTACTCCCCATTACCATATTTCTATCCTCTGTAATAACTATCCTCCTCATTTATTGTCCCCCCTTGGCCTCTCCCGCATGGTTCCACCATTACCAATGTCTTCCTCCCTCCACCCTTCTAGGCCAGTATCTGTTCCATCTTTATCCCCTCCCCACCCTCATAGCCTGATATCTCCATGTCCCTTTCACTCCACCCCCACACCTTCCTGTCCCTTCTTCTCTTCCCTACAACCCACCTCCCCCCATGGTCCAGCATTTCTCTCTCCCCTCCCCCTTCTGCCCCTAGATCCCTCTTTCTCCTCTCCCCCTCCTGTGCATCTCTTCCTCACTCTCCTCCACCCCATGACCAACATCTCTCTCTCTCGCCTCAGGTTCAACATATCTCTCCCTCCCTCCTTCCCACTGCCATGTCCAACATTTATCGCCCTCTCATCCCTCTTCACCCCCTTCCTCCCTTGCCATGTCTAAAATTTCTTTATCTAGCTCCACCCCCCCCCCTTCCAGGCAACACCTCTCCCTCCTTCCCACCACGATAACCCCTCCATGTCCAATTCTCCCTCTGTCTTCGCCTCCATGCAGCATCTCTATCTCATTTCTCATGTCCAAAAATTCTCCCTCTTCCCTTCCTCCCTCCCATTGTCCAGCCTTTCTCTAACAGAACTCCGGTATACCTTAACAAGTGCCTCTCTTCAAAGGATCACCGACAGTGGAATCTATTTCCACATGCTGCCTGCACCTGACCCCAAAGCCTTCCTTTTGCTGCTATTCTGACCCAGAAGCCTCCTCTCTGCTATGTCCCACCCCCTCTGATGAGGGACATGGCAGAGAGAAGGTTTCTGGGTCAGCCACAGAGAGCGTCTGGGAATTGCTGCCATTGCCCCTTTAAAGAGAGGCATGTAAGACCATGGAGCATCCACAGCCGTGGAGTCCAGCTTGCTTCCCCCATACCAGCACTGCCAAGGGTGCATCTCTGCTGGGTGGGGGACTTTTTTTTTTTTTTTTTTTTAACTGCAGTGATTTGGCAACAAAGTTTATTTTTTAAAAAAGGCAAGAAAAGGAAAGCAAAATGAGAAGGCAGAACATGGAGGTGCTGGGGACTTTCCCCTGAAGGCAGTGCAGTTGAAGACCCACCATGGCCAGAAATGCCATGCTCTACCTGGATCATGAAACACTGCTGTTGAGTAGCACCGTTTATAAGTTCAGCAGCACCGCCTAAGGAAGGTTTTCAACATGTTGAAGACAATATGATCAGGCAGACTATAGCTTTTTTTTTTTTTGCAGGGTTAACCGAGATGAATGTCAAATTGACTCGGTTCTTTTGAGATAATATAAATAGCTCTTCAGCAATTCAGTGCATGCAGAGTCTGCTAAGCAAGAAACGTGTGTGGACTAGGGAATAAACAAAGGTAATGTGATGGTTTAGTTGATGTGGAACTCAGAAGCTACTTTGGGAAGAACTTAGTCTGGGTACACAGAAAGCAAGTGTTCTCCAAGGACAACAGAATACATTTACACATATGGGTGTCATCTGATGGACTCTGGCACACGAAAACTCCCCAGCTTCTTGTCCAGAAGTTTTTGAAAGTCCCACTGTGCATACATGCATGCCTTCCCACCTGCCATTTATGTGCAGGACCAGCAGCTAATAGGATACAACTCCTGAGGGGGGGGGGGGGGGAGTGCGAGATATGCAAATGCGTATCCTCAGAAATCACCTGCTACAGGAAACCTCACTTTATCAGAGGACAAGCAGACGCTCTTCACACACGAGAATTCCTAGCAAACAGGCTGTTCAGAAACCAAACACAGAGGAGAAAACAAGGCCTGTGCTAGAATAGAAGATTTTTTCAAGTTATAATTTTTTTTTGAACAGCCTGAACAGAAATAAATGGTCCTGTGGGGGGGGGGGGGGGGGGAGTTGGATTCTAGACAGCAAATAAGATTCTGACCAAACTGACTGTGACACTGGGAACCTTGCTCCAAACTGTAGTGAGATGTGAATGTGTGGATTGAAGACCACATTGCCGCTCTGCAAATCTCTTCTATGGAGGCTGACCCATGAGATGGCCCTCTAGAGTCAGCCCAGCTTGAGCATGAGTAAAGGAAATGCAGCCTGTTTGTCAGCTGGACAAAGTGTGTTTGCCAATGGCAGTCTCCATCATGTTAGCTCAAAAGAAACAAAAAGCTAGGTGGACTGTCTATAGGCTTTAATCCACTCCAGATAGAAGGTCAAGGCTGTCTTACAGTCCAAGGTGTGCAGGGGGATTGGGGAAGAATGTTGGCAGGATGATGGACTGATTAAGATGGAAATGCAACACAAATTTAGGAAGGAGATTAGGATGCATTCAAATAACTACTCTGTTGTGATCAGATCTTGTGTACAGTGGATTAGCTACTGGAGCCTGAAGCTCACTGACCCCATAAGGTGAAGTGATTGCCACCAAAAGTAAAACCTTCCCTTGGCAAGAATCAACTGGCTCAAATAGAGCTTTCATCAGCTGGTTGAGGACAACACGACACTGCCAGCGGTTTGACAGGGGGCTTGAGCAAGAGAAGCCTCTCATGAATCAAACAATTAGAGGCTGTATAAACATGGGCTCACCTTCTACACGGTGAACCCTAACAGAGGTCATGAGAAGTATAGAAGGTATTCAAGCAGTTTTTGTGTAGGACAGGAAAAAAGGATCTATGGCCTTACCCTCACACCAGATGGCAAACCTCTTCCATTTGACATTATCATCTCTTAAGTGGCATCTTCTCTGGAAGCCAGTAGGTCTCAGAAGATACCTTCATACAGTTGGAGAGAATCAACCACTACCCTCTCATCATCCAAGCTGAGATGGCCAGGTCTGGAGGTTGAGATACAGAAGCAACCCCTCCTTTTTGGTAATGAGGGTCAAAAAACACTCCAGTCTACATGGCTCTCTGGAGGAAAAGTCCAGAAGTAGAGGGAACCATATCTGCCTTGGCCTATAGGGGGCAATGAGGATTATGGTCCCTTTGTCCTGCCTACATTTCAACAGAGTTTTCACTAGAAGAAGTATGAGAGGATATGCAAACAAGACTCTATGCTCCAAGGAAGGAGGAAGGCATCTGATGCTAGCCTGCCATGTGACCTCAGTCTGGGACTGTACTGAGGGACTGTTGTTTAGAAGCAAAGAGATCTGAGGGGGTGCCTCACTCTTGGAAGATCTTCCAGGCTACTTCCATGTTACGGGACCACTCGTGAAGCTGCATTCATCCTGCTAAATCTGTCAGCCAGACTGTTGCATTTTCCAGCTAGGTAAGTAGCTCTGAGTAACACTCTGTGTTTGGATGCCCATGACCACAGACCAAGCGCTTCCTGACAAAAGATGTATGAACCCATGCTGTACCTCCCTGCTTGCTGAAGTAGTACATTACTATTCGGTTGTCCATTTGGATGAGAACAATTTTGTGCATCAGTCGACCTCTGAAAACCTATACAGTGTTCCAGATTGCTCAGAGTTCCAGGACAATCATGTGGAGTTCAGCATTCTGGCAGGACCACTGACGGTGAGTATGAAGCCCATCTACATAACCTCCCCATCCTAGGTTGGATACATCCATTGTCACCGTCATGTGGAGGGGCAATTTGAAATTGAAGTCCCTGCACCAAACTGGACCAGATTGTCCACCACTCCTGTAAAAAAAGGAGCAACACTGATGACATTCACAAGATTCCCAGTGGCTTGAGGCTGCAGCTATACTCTCGTGGAGAATAATGACTTAAATCAGGATTTAAATGGATTTGATTTAAATCTAATCCACCCTGCTCTAAATAGCCTATGTTTCAGGGATTCTATAACCAATCATCATTATTTCCGTTAAACGTGTGTCTGCTTTGACTGAGGAGTTGACTGGGATTTTTGAGCCTTCTGCTGCTCTGGATGGGAACAAGAGCTCTGGGCCAACTGGGAAGGGCAAAAGGTAGAAACGCCCTTACACCTTTGAGAGTAGTAGGTTCTTCTTTGACTTGCACCTGAGTACCTCCTTGAAGAGGATGACACAGTGGGAGTGGGCCAGGATAACAACTGATGATATCAACATGCGTTTTTGTTGGTTTTTAATGAGGTCCGTGACCTCCTCCACTTTGTTGCCAAAAATGTTATGACCTAAACTGCTCCTGAACCATTGGTTCTAGGTGAAAAGCACACAGCCAGGCAAGTCTGCGCATTCCTATACCTATAGCACAAGCCCCGGATGCAACATTAAAACCATAGATTGCCCAGTGTTTTCGACACACCCACTGCTTGGCTACTAACTGAGTACTGCAACCTTCTCAGTTTCTGCAAACTCTGCCACACTGTTCACCAATGACTTCTAGTATATGCTCATGAAGAGCTAGTAGGAATTTGCAAGAGGCTAGCATAGCATTCTGAAAAAGTTTTCTTTCAAAAGTATTCAAGGTCTGAGCATGCCACATCACGGCATTGAGGATAGAGGCTTGGATCAAGACTTGAATCTGCGATCAAAACAGTCAAGACTGCCAATGATCATGGAGCAGTGCAGCAGCTGTAGCTTCTTGAATCTGGGAGCCTTCTGGACCCTGTACATAGAAATGTCCTTTTTTGAGTAGGCTGTACAAAGAGAGGGAGAGGGGGGTCCCAAAATCTCATCTGTACAACCTTAAGAATAATGTGAATGGGCATGGCCACAACTTTATGAGGGCAAAGTCAAGAATGTCCAACACTTCTGCCCTGTGCTCATCCTCAACTTAAAACAGTGACTTCAGCCATCTACCTGACATAACTGGCAAAGGTGAGCTCCTCAAGAAGAGGGACTCATCTCATGTGGTGGAAGGGGTCTGATGGAAATTCTATAGATCCTGCCTCCAAGAAATTCTCTGGCTCCTCATCAGAAGCCCAGAAGCGGTCTAACTCAGATTCAAGATAAAAGTCCTCTGCCTGTCCTCACTTGCCTTAAACAACTAGTCCAATGGGCAGGCTCGGTGTGCATCGAGACATGGTGCAGGACCTAGGCTTTAAGGAGGCTGCTCCCCCTCCCCCCAAGGGGCTGAGACAGTTTCAGCTCGTACCAACCCCAACATTCCTTCAGGCATCAGAGACAATGTTTGGCCAAGAGTAAGGGTATAGACCACCAGGATTGGCTGGACCAACATCCAGTCCAAGACCGACACCCTCGATGCCATGGCAGTTTGAGTCAGTTATTATACATGGCGTTTGCCGCAGTTGAAGTTCTTGCAATAAACGACTGTTCAACAGCCCTTGGAAGCAGATCAGATGACTGAAATGCAGTAATTTATGTAAGCGTCGGATGTACAAGTCTTCAGTCAGTGCTGAGCCTGCTAAATGCAGCTAAGTAATCGCTTTATTGTTGTGATACCAGTTTGATGCACTTGTTTCCACTAATAGTATTTATTGTAGATTTGGTGATTTTTTTTTGTCAATATAATGGACAACATGCACTGATTCCATACTTTACCTCAACCACTTGGATGGCAGATGCAACAGCGTACTAAACAAAATAGCACCCTTAAAAACAAAAATATCAAAAAGACAAAACACTATACCCTTGGTTCAATGACGAACTAAAAAAACTCAAAACACAATCTAGAAAACCTGAACGAGTATGGAGAAAGACAAAAGATGAACACACACTCAACGCATGGAAACAAATACATAGAAAATACAAATACGCAATAAAACAAACCAAAAGGTCCTACTACAAAACCAAATTAGGACCGGACTACAAAGATATGAAGAAACTATTCCAATTCATAAATAAGTTACTAGACACCACCCCTATCACCACAACCAACACAGACATCCCACCCACAGACAAACTTGCTACTTTAATGAAAAAATAATAAAACTACGCAGCACACTTCCTCATCACAATACCGACATCGAAATCTTCTTCAACGATCTGGACCCATCCTCCGAAGGATACCCAGCTGACCGCATTTGGACAACATTTAATCTCCTCAGCACCGAATCAGTTACACAAGCGACTCACAGGTTCGCCAAGACCCACTGCAAACTGGATACATGTCCCAGTCATCTACTCAAGTCTGCCCCAGACCACTTCGTAGCAGACCTTACATCCCATCTAAACTTCATGTAACAACAAGGTTTCTTCCCTGAGGAACATGGCAACAACCTACTCACCCCAATACCAAAAGACGTCAAGAAAAGCACAAACAATATCACCAATTACCGCCCAGTTCCGTCTATCCCATTAGTAGTAAAAATGATGGAGAGCTTCGTGACTAAACAGCTTACAGAATACCTGGACAAGTTCTCAATACTACATAATTCACAATCAGGATTCCGATCCCACCATAGCACCGAAACTGTCCTAGTCAACCTCCTGGCCAAATTCAAGCAGGAAATTGCCACAGGCAAAAGCATACTCCTCCTCCAATTCGACATGTCGCGCGCATTCGACATGGTAAACCACAACATACTACTAAGAATACTAGGCCACTTCGGGATTGAAGGAAACGTACTTAACTGGATCAATGGCTTTCTAATCACCAGAACTTATCAAGTAAAATCAAAGTCAAACATATCACCATCGTGGAAAGCAGTCTGCAGAGTACCTCAAGGATCACCATTATAAGCAATACTCTTCAACATGATGATGATTCCACTGGCACAGTCCTTATCCAATCGAAGCCTTAACCCATTCATTTACGCAGAATACAATCTACATCCCCTTCAGACATGATCTGACAGAAGTAACCAACAAAATCAACGATAGTTTGAACATCATGGACTCCTGGGCAAACTCATTCCAACTGAAACTGAACACCGAACAAACACATTGCCTCATCCTCTCCATATAACAAATACAAACCCACAACCATAAATACTCCAGGACATACCCTCCCTACCTCGGACAGTTTGAAAATACTCGGGTGTCACACTCGATCGCAACCTTACCCTCGAGAGCCAAGTAAACTCTGTAACGAAGAAAATGTTCTATTCAATGTGGAAGCTCAAACGATTAAAACCTTTCTTCCCAAGAGCAACTTTTCGATACCTAATACAATCAATAGTCCTTAGCCATGCAGATTATTGCAACGAAATCTACGTGGGCTGCAAAGAACTCATAAAAAAAACTCCAGACCGCCCAAAATACAGCTGCCAGGCTGATATTCAGCAAAGCACGCTTCGAAAGTGCCAAACCCCTCCAAGAAAAGTTGCATTGGTTCCCAATCAAAGAACGGATCATCTCCAAAATCTGCAACTTAGTCCACAAAATCATGTACGGCGTAGTCCCAGGATACATGACAGACCTTATAGACTTACCAATAAGAAACAAAGTCAGATCGTCAAGATCCTACACTACCCAAATTGCAAAGTACTGAAATACAAAACAACTTACGCAGCTGGCTTCTCCTACATAAGCGCACAACTATGGAATGGGCTCCCAAAAGCTATGAAAACAATCTATGACCACTTGAACTTCAGGAAATCACTAAAAACCTACCTCTTCAAAAAGGCCTACCCCAATGACCCCCACATAACCTTCTTCACCTACCAACACAGCATGACTATGATCGAACAGGACATCACGCAATCTTCATCCATTCCGACCCTCCACTTATACCTCATACGATCACTATACAACTTTGTATTTGTTATCCACCGACTGGGCAAACGCCTTTGACGGTACTATGTAAGCCACATTGAGCCTGCAAACAGGTGGGAAAATGTGGGGTACAAATACAACAAATAAATAAATAAAATAAAATAATAAGAATAAAAAGATTTAACAAATAAAATAATGAGAATAAAAGACAAATTAAATAAAATCTAATATAATAATTTGCTATGTGAACATTCTAAAGTGTCTCACTGGGATCGTAACCACCTGCTGACGTAACTGGCCAGCAGTAGAACCCTGCTTGCCTGACTTCAGCAGGGGGGTTACGATCCCAGTGAAAGACGCGAATTGAGAACAGCGGGAGCGGGCAGAGACATCCCTATGTGCACGTCGCCCCCCCCCCCTCCAAAATCGCCAACCCCCTCTGCTACCCTCCCCTCCCCCCCCCCTCTTACCGGGGTCCTGGCGGCAGAAGTGAAGAGCCTCGCGAGTCTGCTGCCTTCCCTTCTCTTCGCTCTCAGCTCTGACTCTGGTCCCACCCTTGCAGAAACAGGAAATGAGGGTGGGACCAGAGTCAGAGCCGACAGCAAAGAGAAGAGAAGGCAGCAGACTCGCAAGGCTCTTCACTGCTGCCCCCGGGACTCCAGTAAGAGGGGGGGAGGAGAGGGTAGCAGAGGGGGGTTGTCGATTTTGGAGAGGGGCTGACGTGCACGTAGGGGGATGGGTAGGGCCAGTGTCGGGGAGGGGAGGGCCGCGGGTGGAGGCATCGCAAGGACGTGTCTGTGAGACAGAGAGGAGGGGGGACTGTAACTCGGGGGAGGGACAGAGGGAAGGAGAGAGAGGGAGGGAGGGAGACAGAGAGTGAGGAAGGGCCTGGAAATCGGAAGGGAAGAAAGGGGGCCGTGGGACTTGGAGGGGACAGAGGAAGAGAGCAAGGGAGGGAGAAAGGGATAACCTTGTTAGCCCCCGTTTCATTTCATTCTGAAACGGGCCTTTTTTTTTTTTTTTTTACTAGTAATGAGAATAAAAGAAATAAAATTAACAAATAAAATAATGAGAATAAAAGACAAATAAACATTAGAAACATTAAAGGGTTTGGGAGCTATGGTTACAAATGATTGATGACATGCAGTAGGGCTCAATGATTTGAAATAGCATTGTGTTATAGAAGATCCAATAGCCTAGCCACTGAAAAACATCTGATGTTGTTTCCATGCTTCTTTTTCCCATTCTTTTGAATAGCAATACTGTTCAAGGTATTGAATGTCACTATAGGCAGAATTCCTTTTTTTCTGTACATTTACCTTGTATAGTTTGTTATTTATTTTTTTCCCTTTTTGTGTTTTTATGGCATTGAATCAGGCAAAAAGTTGCCTCAGCTCCTCCTGGAGCATGGCCTGGATCTGCTCGTCGGTGATGAGCACTGGCAAAGGCAGGGGGCTCAATCGAGGTAGTCAAGTCCACATCTGAAGATTGGTCCTGGTTCAGTGGAGGCTGGTGAACTGGTGCCAAGTTCCTGGAGAGGAAGCGGCCCTCACAGCACGGGCACATCTAGTGTGCTGGCGACACCAATGTTCCAGTGCTTGTGGTGTCATGCCAATAAGAGGACTGAGGATGCAAGGATGACGTAGAATCTTTACAAGTCCTTGGTACCGAATCAAAGGATACCTGGATCACGTGGGCAGTGGCAACGCTCAGTGTCGAGGCAGGCGGAGACCTCCTCGATGTCTATGAATCCCCAATGTCCGATGCAGCTCCCAGGCCATAGGGACCGATGCCTCCAATGCCAACAGACTGGATGTCTCGGCACCAAAAATGCTTTTGTGCTGCTCTTGGCTCTTAATGGCCCTCTTGGACATATGACAAGCAGCAGCAACATGGTCAGGCCCCAACCATGTTAGGCACCAATTGTGGGTATTAGTACACGATATGGTCCTGGCACACTGGGTGCACCTCTTCAATCCATTGGGAGATTTTTTGGGACATATCAGGGAAAATAGCTGAAGCAAAACCAAACTGCTCAATAACCGGAAAAAAAAGACAAGTCGCAGAAAAATAAAGGAAAACTTATAGGAAAAATGGGAACATTGGTCCCACACAGCACATACAAAATAAAAGGCTACAAGGCAACAAGAAAGAGGAAAATCATCACAGGCACACAGCAGGATAAGGAGAGGCTCTGTCAAGCATCTGCTCAGCTCCACGGAAACAACAAGACTGGCTAGTCCTATGCAGCAAAAGCAGGCAGGAAGGCACACGTATATGCACAGTGGGACTCTCAAAAGCTTCTGGAAAGGAAGCTGGTGAATTTTCCCACACTGGGCTCTGCCATATGACATCACCCATATGTGTAAATTAATTGTCCTGCTTCTCCTCGGAGAATTACCTTATTTGGAAAAAAGTGTGTAGGGAGGTTATGTTATTAATGCCTGAAATTTGCTGACTCATCTGGCTGACACCATCAAAACACTGTTGTTGTTTTTTTGTTGTTACATTTGTACCCTGCGCTTTCATGGCAGGCTCAATGCGGCTTACAATATTGTATACAGGTACTTATTTGTACCTGGGGCAATGGAGGGTTAAGTGCCCAGAGTCACAAGGAGCTGCCTGTGCCTGAAGTGAGAATCGAACTCAGTTCCTCAGTTCCCCAGGACCAAAGTCCACCACCGTAACCACTAGGCCACTCCTGTACTCCGTACTATATGTTTGAAAGATGCCATTCCAAGGGGTTCAAAAGAAGACTGCATAAGATACACGAAAACAATGAGGTCCCTGGCTAAACACTGAAGAGCCCTGTTATAAAATAGGAAACAAGAGGATAAGTTGAAAGTATTCTACTGTCAATGCAATGTACAACAGCTGCTTGATGAAGACACACTGAATTAGACTTCTCAAGAGGGATAAGTGGAGAAGTATTTTAACACCTGCAGAACTAGACAAGAGAAGCTATCAACACCACTGTCCTGAGTCCAATTAGCAAATCTTTTGATAGCAACATCTGGTGAAAGGCCTATGGCCTGCAAGAAGGATGTCAAGTACTTCCTAAGAAAAAGGGTAAGCTGTGGGAGGAGGGGGAAATATTAACATTTGCAGAAATGCAAGAGGAATACGGGATCCCAACGTCTAATGCATTTCAATATAGCCAACTAAGGGACTACATTTTGAGGCGAGCAAAGGAAGAGTTGAGTTTGGAGGAAACGCAATTAGAGAGGGCTATGGCTGGAGGAGGGGGTAGAGAGGGAATCTCTAGGCTATATAAAGCGCTTTTATTGCAAACACAGCCAATTCTATACTATACACATAAATGGGAAAAAATACTGGGGGTCTCTTATGAATACTCAGTATGGGAACGAGTGTTTGTTTCATTGCTTAAGGTGTCAATTTCCAATGCTCTTGTAGAAAATGGCTACAAAATATTGTATAGTTGGTATTTCACACCACAGAGATTAGCTAAAATGTTTAAAGGGGGGTCGGCTCTCTGTTGGCGTCAATGTGAAATGTTAGGAGATATGGCTCATATATGGTGGGCCTGTCCTTATGCTCAACAATATTGGACAGGAGTGGTGAGGTTGATTATAAGCATAACGAAATCAGACTTTCCTATGACAATGGACTTTTGCCTTCTGCATATGCGACCCCAGGGGTCCAAAAAATATGTGTATCAGCTGGCCACCCAGATATTGGTGGCTGGCAAGTTGGTGCTGGCAGCGGCATGGAAACAACAAACTCTGCCGGGACTGAGGACTGTTATAAGGAAACTGGACTACATTCACCTAATGTCTAAGCTAACGGCGATGCGACAAGGTCGCCTGGTAGTGTATCATCGAATATGGGACTCATATATTGAGTGGTCGGCGCAGCCGGACCCTGCCTTGACAATTAACTAAGTGGGAGGAAGGGGGTAAGGGGCATATAAGGGGATTACAGAGTAATAGAAACAAAACAAAAACCAATGTTGATGTTGCAGAGGGAAGTGGCGATACTGTTTGTTCACAATTATTTCTGTGCGATCTGTGTATGTTCAATAAATATAAACATTTAAAAAAAAAAAAGAAAAAGGGTAAGCTAGCTCAACCTCCAGGCTGTCAGAGAAAGTGCAGGAAGGTTGGTAAGGAGTCAACCTTACTATTGCATTAGAAGCATTTGTTGGTGACCTAGGGAGATCTACTGATGTGCCTGCATGAAGAGCAGTCTCGGAAACTGGGTAAGTTTCAAAAAATTATCTTTTTCCCAGGTTTCTTATCAATATGCTTAATGCTAGAACTGTTCCTTCCATTATTAAACTAGAAACACATTACATTTCCTTTTGAAAAACAAAAAACAAAACAAAACCTAAAGGCTATTTTTTCAAAATTTCTTTTGCAGAGCTGAAGTCACAAAATATGTACTTTGTGTAATTGTTTTTCTCCTGGTAATAATTAGCTACTTATTTTGAAATCCACACTGAACTACTTGAGAAAGTAACGGAATATAAGTGTTTCATTATATTGTATTGTGCTTCTCTTAGCCAACAAGGAGTTACTACTACTACTTAACATTTCTAGAGCACTACTAGGGTTACGCAGCGCTGTACAAAATAAACAAAGAAGGATGGTCCCTGCTCAAATGAGCTTACAATCTAAAGAACGAAATGTCAAGTTGGGCAGTCTAGATTTCCTGGGTAGAGGTTAGGTGCCGAAGGCGACATTGAAGAGGTGGGCTTTAAGCAGAGATTTGAAGATGGGGAGGGAGGGGGCCTGACATATGGGCTCAGGGAGTTTGTTCCACGCGTGGGGTGAGGCGAGGCAGAAAGGGCGGAGCCTGGAGTTGGCGGTGGTGGAGAAGGGTACTGAAAGGAGGGATTTGTCTTGAGAGCAGAGGTTACGGGTAGGAACGTAAGGGGAGATGAGGGTTGAGAGGTAAGGAGGGGCTTCAGATCGAGTACATTTGTAGGTTAGTAGCAGAAGCTTGAATTGAATGCGGTACCTGATCGGAAGCCAATGAAGTGATTTGAGGAGAGGGGTGATGTGAGTGTATCGGTTCAGGCGGAAGATAAGACGTGCAACAGAGTTCTGAATGGACTGAAGGGGGGATAGGTGGCTAAGTGGGAGACCAGTGAGGAGTAGGTTGCAGTAGTCAAGGCGAGAGGTAACGAGAGAGTGGATGAGAGTTCGCGTGGTGTGTTCAGAGAGGCAAGGGCGGATTTTGCTAATGGAAAGGAAGAAGCGACAGGTCTTGGCTATCTGCTGGATGTGCGCAGAGAAAGAGAGGGAGGAGTCGAAGATGACACCGAGGTTGCGGGCAGATGAGATGGGGACGATGAGGGTGTTATCAACTGAGATAGAGAGTGGAGGTAGAGGAGAAGTGGGTTTGGGTGGGAAGACAAGAAGATCGGTCTTGGCCATGTTCAGTTTCAGGTGGCGGTTGGACATCCAGGCAGCAATGTCGGATAAGCAGGCCGATACTTTGGCTTGGGTTTCCGCAGTGATGTCAGGTGTGGAGAGATAAAGCTGGGTGTCATCAGCATAAAGATGATACTGGAAGCCATGAGACGAGATCAGGGAGCCCATGGAAGAGGTGTAGATAGAGAAAAGAAGGGGTCCAAGGACAGAACCTTGAGGGACTCCAACAGAGAGCGGGATAGGGGTGGAGGAAGAGCCATGAGAGTGTACTCTGAAGTTACGATGGGAGAGATAAGAGGAGAACCAGGAGAGAACAGAGCCCTGGAACCCAAAAGAGGACAGTGTGTCAAGAAGTAAGTTGTGATTGACAGTGTCAAAAGCGGCGGATAGGTCGAGGAGAACGAGGATGGAGTAATGACCTTTGGATTTGGCGAGGAACAGGTCATTACAGACTTTGGATAATGCCGTTTCTGTTGAGTGAAGTGGGCGAAAGCCAGATTGAAGCGGATCGAGGATGGTATGAGAGGTGAGAAAATCAATGCAACGGCTGTGAACGGCGCGTTCAAGTATTTTGGAGAGGAAGGGTAGGAGGGAGATGGGGCAGTAGTTGGAGGGACAGGTAGGGGGTCAAGTGAGGAGAGGTGTGACAACAGCATGCTTGAAGGTGTCAGGGACAGTCGCGGTGGAGAGAGAGAGGTTGAGGATATGACAGATGGGAGGGGTGATAGTAGGAGAGATGGTGATAAGTAAGTTGGTGGGGATGGGGTCTGAGGAACAGGTGGTGCATTTCGAGGAGGAGAGAAGATGGGCGGTTTCCTCTTCGGTGATATCAGGAAAAGTGGAGGAGGAGGCCTGGGTTGATTGGTTGAGGGAGTGGGTGATAGGATGAAGAGGAGGAGAAGGTTTAGTGGTGAATTCGAGGTTGATCTTCTGGACCTTGTCGCGGAAGTAGTCAGCCAGTGATTGAGGAGAGAGAGTGAGGGGGGGGTGGGAGCGGAGGGCACTTTGAGGAGGGAGTTGAGGGTGGCGAAGAGACGACGAGGGTTAGAGCTGAGGGAGCTAGTCAAGTGAGTGTAGTAGTCCTGTTTGGCGAGGAATAGGGAGGACTGGAAGGAGGATAGCATGAATTTGTAGTGAATGAAGTCAGTATGGGTGCGAGATTTCCTCCACAGGCGTTCAGCAGATCGGGAGCAGGAGCGAAGGTAACGGGTGCAAGGGTTAAGCCAGGGCTGGGGATTAGTGCGCCTTGTGGGACGGGAAACAGACGGTGCAAGGGTGTCTAGGGCGGAGGAGAGAGTGGCATTGTACTTGGAAACAGCCTTGTCGACGGACTCGGAGGACGTGATGGACAGGAGGAGATCGGAGATACCAGCGGATAAGGTGGGGGGGTCAACAGCCTGGAGATTCCTGGAGGTAGTGGTTAGTGTTGGGCGGGACTGAGGGGGAGGGTGATGAAGTGTGAATGTGATCAGGTGATGGTCAGAAATGGGAAGAGCAGAGACGCAGAGATCAGAGGGCGAGCAGGTAGAGGAGAGGACGAGATCAAGACAGTGACCAGATTTGTGAGTAGGGGTGGTGGAGCTCAGTTGGAGATTGAAGGAGGAGGTTAGGGTGAGGAATTGAGAAGCGTACGAGTCGGATGGGTTATCATTGTGTATGTTGAAGTCACCAAGAATGAGGGATGGGGATGAGGGCTCAAGAAAAACGGAGAGCCAGGCATCGAAATCAGTAAGGAAGGAAGGGAGGGACTTATCAGGGGGGGCGGTAGATGACTGCAACTCGGAGTGGCAGCGGGTAGAATAGATGGATGGAATGGACTTCAAAGGATGAGAAGCAGTGAGACTGTGGTAGGAGGAGGGGTTGAAAACTGCAGGAGGGCGAAAGTAGTAGGCCGATGCCGCCACCGCGGCTAGCTGTGCGGGGCGAATGGGAGAAAAGGTAGCCTCCGTGGCAAAGGGCTGCGACTGAGGCAGAGTCATCGGGGGTGAGCCAGGTTTCGGTTAGGGTGAGCAGATGGAGTTCCAAGAATTACTCAAGACTTAAGTACCCGTATATAAATATGCAAACCATTTTGACTGTATCCACAGAAAGGTGGTATATCAAATACCATCCCCCTTTCCCTTCCCGTAAAGTATCTTCTGGAGGACTTTTGCATGCTTTTCTTTCAATTCCATTGATAGTAAAAGTCTTGGCTCCATGGAATAACAAATTCTTCATGGGCTGCCCACTGACAAGGTCAAATGGAACAAAAAAACATAACATTTTGCATTGTCTGAGGCAGCACACAGATTGATATCTGATTGCGCCTTAATACTGGAAGAGGACAGAAGAAATCATAGGCCACTTGTGTGGATCCAACTTGCAGCTGAGTGAATCTGCTATGTGGCTGTATTGTTCCAGGAGACAGGCCGCTTATATAGACACTATTGACAGATCAAATTCCCATAGCCAAATGGCTGCTTGGCAGAACTCAAGAGGTCCTGCTCCTCCTTCTTTGTTTTCATAAAATATGGCTACCCGGTTGTATGTACGAATGAGAATGGGTTTTTATGCTTATCCAGAGTAACAATGCCTTGAAGGTATAGTAGATTACCACAAGTTTTAGTTGACTGATATGCAGTTCTCGTTCTGTAAGGGATCATTGTCCCGTCTTCTGAACTGAAACAGATTAGCTAACCAGCCCGACTGAGGTATCAGTTGTGTGCTCTAAAACAGACATCCTTTGGAAAGGTTGATCAACTGGTCCACCACTAAAGTGAATGTCTTACCTATACTGGTAAAGGAATTTTGGTTGAAAGGGATTTAAGTATTTGATGCCAGTGGCGCTTTAGATAACATTGGAGCAGGTAAATATGCAGCCTGGCAAGAGGAACTACTTGTACTGGGCTGCCATATGTCCCAAGAGAAGTAGAACATTTCTGGCAGAAGTAAACTGTTTCAATTGTAAGTTTTGGAGCCTGTATTCTGGCAAGTATGCCATGGTTATTTGTGTATCCAGAGTAGCTCCTATGAAGAACAAGTATTGAGAGGATCTGAGACTAGATTTCTCATGGTTTATTAGAAAATCGAGATGTCAGAAGTGCTATGGACCCCTTCAATATTTGTAGAATCTGGATGGTGCGGATAGAAGCAAGTTGTACGTATATGTGTAGACAAAAAAGGCCATGCTTCTGAAGATACACCATCACTACTGCTAGGAATTTTGTAAACACTCTGGGTGTAGAGAAGAGGCCAAATAGAAGGACTATTAGTATGATAATGGAGAAACGTGAAACAGAGAAACTGCCAATGTTCTGAATAAATTGGCATGTACGTATATGCGTCTGAGATCAAGAAAGGCGAACTCAAGAAAATTCATTCCTAACTTTGATTTTTGATGTAAACACTGAAGCCTTGAAGCTCTAAAAATGGGTTCAAATCCCCCTGAGTAAAAATCTTTTCTCTGTTGAGGAGGGTGGATTTCCCATACTGCTTTGTTCCAGATGAGGCTGTCCAGTTGGGCCGCTAAAACGGAGGCATGCTGGAAAGAAAGCTCTGTGGTAAAACATTTTTATTGATGACACATTAACCAATACATATATCAATAAACAATGTCTAGAGTACCCCAAAGTCATGTGTGATCATACATCCAAATTTAGAAAAGGTATATATTGTCATCAAGCTTTTAACATAAATCCTTCCTTCCCATTCCTTCCCAACCCCCCCTCTCTAATAGCATTATTTCAACAATTTTTTTATGCACTCCCATTATACCTGTAACATGTAATGCAAAATCAACAGCAATCATATCTTAACTCCACTGATTCATCTAAAACAATGTCATCTATTAATTGTTCCCACCTCTTCCTAACCCACCCCTCCCCTATCACCCCCTCCCAGCACACCCGTATGGATTAACAATTCAAAAGATAACTTCTCCCTCTAGGAGGCAGAGTAGCCCAAAGAGGCTCCCATCTAGCCCTAAATCAGACCCCCGGGACACTGTCCAATTTTTTGACTTTACATCTATCCACCCTCATCTGCTGTATCATCTGAGTCCTCCACACTTGTAAGGAAGGGCCCGAATGGGAAAGCCAAGACCTCAAAATGGAGTTAATCCCAAAGAATATAGCTATCCCAATGAAACCTTTAAAACCTTCTGGAGGTGCCACAGTAAACGAGTACTTATTGAATAAAAGCAGTGGGTCCCGGACTAATGAGCAACCCCATATGGCCTCCACCATCCCCCTCCAAAATCTTCTCACTTGAGGGCAGGACCAAAACATATGCCCCAACGTAGCCAGGCCTCCCCTGCATTTTAAACAAGACCCACTTCCCGAAATATTTGCCCAAAAAGCTCGTAGCAAAAAGCGGTAAAGTTTTTCTCGTTGGGAAAAAAAAAAAATAGACAACCGTTGTGAATATAAGTTCAAAATATATGCTTTAGACAAATCCGAAGAGACCACGCACACCAAATCATTCGACCAACTTAAGGCCAATCCAGCATAATCTAACTCAGCCATTGTATCTTTCAGCTGTTGATGATGGAACTTCAATGGCACAGACTGTTGCGAGCCTAATGAGTAGGCCTCTGATAAAATATCTACCACATCTTCCGTTAGGTCTGTCCAAGTCAAAGAGGAGATGTAATGCTGTAATTGAAAGTATGCAAAATAGTGTCCCGGAGAGATCCCATACTGATGTTGCAACTCAACATGCGACCTAATGTGCCCCTCCTCATTTACAACTTGAGCTAAATAAATAATACCCTTCTTTGTCCATGAGCTAAACACACTTGACACCCAACCCGGGGGGGGGGGAGGCAGGATTGTTACAAATAGAGAGTAATGGAGTAGTTCTGGCCGATAACTGATGTTGCCGGCACAACCACCGCCACATGGCTCTCTTCGAGGCCAACAGCGGATGGCGACGGAAAGCGTGCCGAGGCAGTTGACCTCAAGAGTGAAGCAGATGACTGAAGTGAACCTCCAGGAACAGCAAGGTCTCTATTGCCGATAGAGAAAACTCTGAAGTGTCTCTAAACCAGTCATTTATATGTCGCATCGAGCACACAACCGTCAGAGACATAAAACTCAACAGACCCATCCCCCCACTCTCCCTTGGTGTAAAGCTAAGGGAAGTCTTGGACGCTTACCCCGCCATAGGTAAGCCTGTATTAATCAGCCTAACACCTTCTCTTATCTCCTTAGCAGAAACAAAGGCAGCTGTTGAAACACAGAGCCACTTGGGCACCAGGATCATATTAAATAACGCTATTCGGCCCCATAATGACAAAGGTAAATCTTGCCACAGGGCCAGCTTCCGCTTAGTCATCTCAATTAGGGGGTTCACATTCATCGAGTATAAAGATGCCAGTTCACCAGTAATATAGACACGTAAATACTTTAGAGCTGAATTCTCCCAACGCAACGGAAACTTGCCCCTCCAGGAGTGCCGCAAATCTTCATCAAGGGCTAGTGCACAAGATTTTTGCAAATTTAAAGAGAATCCTGACAAAGCTCCATATTGTTCTTTAAGTTCCAGAGCCTTCTGGAGAGAACGCTCCGGATTGGAGAGGAGCATTATGTAATCCACATATGCCAAAGCCATCATCTCCTCCCCCGCTACCGAGATTCCCCGAATTCCAGACGTGCTATTTAACATCCTAATCAAAGGCTCCAGGGAGATATCAAGGGATAAAGGGCAACCCTGCCTAGTTCCCCTCCCCACCTCGAAGCAATCCAACCGACTTCCATTAACCACTATCTGTGCTTCCATTCCAGAGTAAAGTGCCCTCAGCGCACTTAGGAACCACTCTGGTAATCCTACCCAACATCTGAAATAAGTAACCCCAGCCGCATCAAGACTCACTAGCATCACTGGATGACCCTTATGCCTACTCTGTGCCATCGATAGAAGAATTCTCCGTACATGCCGAACCGGATGCCGCTTAGAAATGAACCCCACCTGGGCAGGACTAATCAGATCAGCAACATGGGGTCGTAACCTATTAGCCAGAATCTTTGCAAACATTTTAATGTCCACATTAATCAGGGAAATAGGACGATATGACTCAGGGTCCTCCATCGCCTTACCTGGTTTAAGCAAAAGTGACAACAATGCCGTATTCTCAAACTCGGGAAACTTACCCCCTTGAATAACTGATTGATGGTAAGCAAACAGGTCCCCCCCCCCACCCCAAAGAGAATTGTAGGATCTTATAAAACTCCCCTGTGTACCCATCCGCTCCCCGCGCAGAATAGGCCTTCAGCCCTTTTATCACCTGCTGCAGCTCCTTAACTGTAAAGGAGACTCAAGCTCCTCAATCGTCGCCTCTGACAACCTTGGCATTCCAGCCCGGGTCAAAAACTCCTCCACACCGGCGGTGTCTCCCCTCCCTTATATAATTTACAATAGTGGTCCCGCAATATCTGCATCGCTAGATCTGGGTGATTTGTTATCCTTCCTTGCCCATCCCTCAGCACCGAGATAGTACGATTCCCTCCATTTGGCTTCACCAACCATGCCAGAAGACCCCAGGTCGGTTCCCAAACCTGTGAAAACAAAATTTTTGATATACCATCTGACGTTGTGTCTGCTCATGCAACAGAGAATTAACTGACACTTGCAGTGATATATATATTTCTCTATTAGCCTTTGTCGGGGTACTTAAATATACCCGTTTTGCCCTTCAGTGACTTCGTTGTAGATTCAGAATGCTAGCCGCAATTCTCTTGCGTCTTGCTGCCACATAAGAAAAAATTTCCCCCCTAACACCACCTTACCAGCACACCAAAAAAGCTGTGGGTTGGAACAATGTTGTGCATTACATATGTGCAATACATAAGTTTCCCATTTTTCTCGTAAAAACCCTTGAAAATCAGAATCCTTAGCCAAATACCCAGGGAACCTCCAACTCCTCACCGGACAAAACCCACTCGGGGCCTCCAGCTGTATCCAAACTGGGACGTGATCTGACACCACCACCTGATCCACCTGTGCTTCCGTAACCCCGAAGAAAAGAGTGGTAGACACAAAAATATAGTCCAACCGTGCCCAAGTCTCATAGGCGCGAGATCGATGGGAATAATCCCTCTCTCCCGGGTGTAAGAGCCTCCAAGTATCAACTACTTCACGGGAGGCAGAAAAAGAGCGCAACATACATTTGTCAGGCCCTCCCAGGAGCCCACTGCTTCTACTCCCCGTACTATCCACCGCAGGGTCCAAAAGAGTATTCATATCCCCTTAAAATGAGGTTAGCACCCTGGAATGGCATAAGTACCTTTAATAACTTGGGGAAAAAATTTTTTCGTAAAGTGTGGGAGCATATACTGTTAATAAATAAATTTCCCGACCCTGTAACCACAATTTGAGCAGTAGATATCGACCCAGCAGGTCCTGCAAAAGTACTTCTGAGGTATAAACTAGTTTTTTGTGAAACAATATCGCCACTCCTCCCCTTCGGGCCCCCGAGGAAGCGGAATAAACCTGACCCACCCACCCCCGCTTTAACTTACTATGCTCAATGGCAGACAGTCTAGTTTCCTGAAGACACACTGTGTCTGCATTTAAACGCCCCAAGTGAGACAATATCTTTTTCCGCTTAATCGGGGACGAAATGCCTCCCACATTCCATGAAACTAGTTTACAGTCCGACAATTTCCATGCTAGATTGAGTGCACCAATTATGCTTTAATGACTCAGTCCCAGGGTCCCAGCCCTTTCCCCGGAACTCCCATACCGACCCAGGCTCTCCTCCCCCAACATACTCCCAAACAGACCCATCACCCCTTCCAAAAATCACACCCCACACAGCCATGCTAACCCAACCCCTCCCCCACCATTTCCAACCTTCCTCCCCCCAAACCCTCCTAACCAAATAACCCCCCATCCTTCTCCCATTACCCTACCCCCAACCTCCAATTCCCCTACCCCCCTTTGCCCATCCCACAGAAACCCAACCAGCCTCAAGAAGACAGCTCCCATCGAGGTAAGATCACAACATGCAGATATCCCCGCTCCCCTCCCACCCCCCAGCGCCCCCCCCGTCCGTGCCCCTTACACAAATTGAACATCGTCCCCCCAATCAGAGTTCAGGAAGAAATGGACTCCAGACTCACACCACCGCTTCCGCGTCACCCTCCCCTCCAGGAGTTGATTGTTGAAGTTAAATGTCAAGTCGGGGAAGTGGGCCCCTGCATCTCTCGATTGAGAAACGTTCCGCTGCCTGGTCTGAGTCAAAGGAGCTCCACTTCCCATCATGTTGTACCTTCAGGATAGCCGGATATAACAGCATGAAGCGTACTTTCTTTTCTACTAATGCAGTGTAAATTGGGTGAAATCTTTTACATTTCTCCTGGACACTGGCGGAATAATCTTGAAAAATACGAATCCGTGCCCCAGCGTATGTCAAAGTCTCTCTTTTCAGTCAGCATCCCTGCAAGATCTCCTCTTTATGAATATAATTATGTACTTTGATGATAACTACTCTGGGGCGCTGGTTATTCAATTGCAGCCTTCCAATCCGATGTGCCCTCTCAATACAAAAGGACCCTCTGCTATCCGATAGCGCAAATTCTTTAGTGAGCCATTGCTCCAGACTGAGCCCAAGTTCTTCTCCGGATGCGTTTCAGGGAGCCCCACCAGCCATAAGTTGCTCCCTCGTGCCCTGTTTTCAAGCTCATCTAGTTTTTCTTCCTGGGTAGTTAGCTTTTCCTTTAATCTGACCAGCTCTGGTTCGCATCTCAGCCACGTGTCCTCCATATCCGACATCCGTTTCTCCACCTCCGCGGTTTGCCCTATATCTGCTAGCAGCCCGTCCAACTTCCCGAACTGCCCCTCCAGTAGACAAATCTAGGCTCAAGCGAAGCTCCCACTGTCTCACTGTGCCAGCTGCCTCTCTGAAAACTCCGCCTCACCACTCTGAGAGCCAGCCGCCATCTTGGAGTTCCCGCCGGCCGGAATCATTTTTTCCTTCTCAGTTTTTGTTCCCTTCTTCGCTGTTCCGCCGGCATTGGGACAAGAAATTGTTCCATGCACCTGTACCAGCTCGTCAGGAGGTCGGATGTCGTGGACTGGAGGGTTAAATGAGCGCCGGAGGGCAAAAAGACGAACAGGGACCACGGAGCAGCGCTAGTAAACAGCTATCGCTCCCACCGCATCACGTGACCTCCCGGAAAGAAAGCTTTATGATGGATTTGGAGCTTTGAGAAGATGACGTAAAAAATTCACCCTGTATCCAGTGAACTTGTGTCTTAAATAATGCGATTTTAATTTCATATATGATGTAATTTTAATGATGTTCTAATTCTGGATGACTGTTCCATCTCTTGCTTATGTAAACAGCAGTGAACCACGCTTGTGAGGTATTTGCTGTATGTAAATACCAAGCGTAATGCAACGTTCCGGAACTACGTGTCGTCAATTGAGGAGATGGAGCCTTACAGAGCGCTCGAATGCTTCAAGGTTTGAAGACTTCACTTTCTTGGCTTCAGAACATTGGAGGTGCGTTTTATTATATAGGATGTGCTCGGTGCTTTTCTGTAGCACATGGGGGGAATTTGATATATGCTGATTAAAGTGGAGGAGTGGCTGGAGGGGGGGCAGGGGAGATAGGACAATCGCTGGGTGGCTCGGGGGGCAAGGGAGATAGGAGAATCGCTGGGTGGCTGGGGGGGGCAGGGAACAGAGGAGGCTCGCTGGGTGGCTGGGAGGGCAGGGGAGATAGGAGAATCGCTGGGTGGCTGGAGGGGGGCAGGGGAGACAGGAGACTCGCTGGGTGGCTGGAGGGGGGGCAAGGGAAAAAGGACAATCGCTGGGTGGCTGGAGGGGGGCAGGGAACAGAGGAGACTCGCTGAGTGGCTGGAGGGGGGCAAGGGAAAAAGTAGAATCGCTGGGTGGCTGGAGGGGGAGAGGGAGGAGAGAAGAATCGCTGGGTGGCTGGATGGGGGACAGAGGAGACACACTCGCACCCAGCAGTCTCACTCTCTCTCTGTCACACACACTCGCACATTCACTCTCTCTCACACACACACTCGCACATACTCTCTCAAACATACAGACTCCGAGGAAAACCTTGCTAGCGCCCGTTTCATTTGTCAGAAATGGGCCTGTTTTACTAGTAATATAATATAAAATATAATACTGATCCAAAGTGATTATTTTCCAGGCATCTGCAAAATGTAGGAGCCTGCCTCTCACTGGGTGATTATTCCCCTTAAACCAATCCAGAGATGGAAACTGAAGGCTGTTTGTGTTGTCTGAAGGTGTGAGATGAGGCTAATATCTGGGCCAGAACTGCAGAAAAATTTGAGAATAAATCCTTCTGAAGGTAGATATAATGGAATGACTTCTCAGTTGGTTGAGAAGAAAGTGCACAAAGGTAGAACTGTTATCCTTAATCTACAAAATGGTATCCTTACCTATCTCTTGTCCCCAAACAGGTTGTCCCAAAGATGGGGAACATTGAATAGCTCATTATGAAGGTCTTCTCTCAATCCTACTACTGCTGTCCTAGAGGCTTTGTCATTGGCCAAACAGATAAAATGGTAGATGGACTCTGGCAAGTCTTCTAAAAGGGAGAAGAGTTAAGACTAGGCTCCAATGCTTCCTCCAGTCAGTGTAGAAGTGGTGGTAATTGGAGTATCTGCAGCTGATGTGCTATGATTTTTAAGGTTACCATCTCTCCCTAAAAGGCTCTCCTGCCTATAGAAATTGAAAAACCTCTGATCTCTGCCAGGTAGAAAAGAATACTGGGAGTAAGACAATTTAGTTACCTCACCAGTTAGTGGTATGTGAAGCACCAATCTGGAAAGCTGAGATTAATCAGCCTTGTGAATCATACATCAGAGTTCCACTCTTCAAATGTGAGTGGTATGGATAGTGGACTCCACCAAATGTTTATTTGGAGGTCCTGAGGTAGTAAGAAGCTACTGCTACTAAGTGGAAATCCCACACACATGCTCAGACAAGTGTTAGTCGTCTTGGTTTTTTTCACTTGGGGAGAGCTCAGGCACACAGCAGCATTATGATTTCACCTCTGCTTGACTTCAGAGAAGTTCTTTCACCTAGCACTACATTTTGTTTGAAATTTAACTGTAAATATGTTTAATTTGGCTAACGTGGAATATGTGGTTTTTGGAGCCCTCATTTTCCTGGATTTTCATAAGCCTCAGGACTGACTATTTGGACTGGGGTATTGATTAGTTGATACTAATATAGCTGGGTATTCTCCTCTAAGAAATGTCTTAGGATTGCTTTGTTTGCCTGTCTCCTAGGCTTACCTGTTTGGATCCTCCCAACTTGGGGACTTTGATGTGAATATTCTTTTTTTATTGTGTTCTATTTTGAATGTTGGAATGTTTTTTTGTCTCAGTGATTATTTCTGCTTTTTCTCTGTCTATGCTTGATAATTTTAAAAGCCTTACAAGACGTGAGGGCATGAGCTGAACAGCAGCGTGTTGCTGAAGCTCCGAGACTCCCGCCCGAAATTGATCTAAAAGTGCAGTGATTTAATGAAAATATTGACGCAGACCCTACAGTTGAGATTGCCCTAGTTTATGGACAAATATCTGCGAAAGTCGACTGGAGCGATGGCACAGCGATCCGGGAAAAAAGAGAAAATTAAGACGACTGACCCGGAATCCAAAATGGCGGACGAACCTGGTAAATTGCTCGGGGAGTTCACGGAGACGCAGCTCACACAACTTACCATGGCGGTCACAAAAGCATGGGAGCCGAAATGGGCAACGATGGAGCAAAAGCTGGAGAGCCTGGCCACGCGAATGGACGGTATAGGGACGAGAGTGGGAGATCTCGAGGCACGGATGTCGGCCTTGGAGGACGAAGGGAGAGGTTATGGCCCGGATATAGCTGCCCTAACACAGCAACTAAAAGGCTACCATGAAAAACTAGAAGATCTCGAAAACCGCTCGCGCCGGAACAACATCCGGGTGGTAGGACTTTCAGAAAATATTCCGGAGCGGAATTTAACGCCGTGGCTTGAAAACTGGCTGAGTAAAGAATTGGCGATTTCAGACGCCACAGGCCCGCTGGTAATAGAAAGAGCACACCGAGTAGGCCGCAAACTCGAGGGCAAGACACGGCCGAGAGTGGTAATGGCCAAGATATTTAACTACCGCCACAAAATGGAAATCATGCAAGGTTTCAGAACGCGCAGAGACACCCTAACGCATGAAGGACATAAAGTATTAATATTTCAGGATTTCTCAGCTGAAGTACAATCAAAGAGGAAGCAATTTCACTCACTTTGCTCAACATTAGCCCAGAAAGGTGTGAAGTTCACGTTGCAATTTCCAGCTACCTTGCGAATCTTGATACAAGGACAGTGGCAAATGTTTAAAACAGTGGCAGAAGCAAAAACAGCAGCACTGGAAGCGGGCCTGATTGAAAACGTATGAAAAGGTAACGCTGTGGACAGGGCAGTTACAAACGAAATCAAACGTTTTACAAGGGTCAAGTCATATACCAGGGTGGGGGTCCCATGTGCTCGAAGGTCTCGCTACTCGATCTTTTGGGGCACCAGAAGATGGAGAGAGGGTATACTTGGGTTAGGGGAGAAGAGATACGGGAGGGTTGGGCGGGAAGGAAGGGGGGATGGGGGGAATCTGAAGAAATTAAAACACAAGGGGTACAATTATTGAAGACATGGGACACAGTAGGAGTAACGATAAACATTAGCACACAAACAATCACTTTTGGTTCACAGCAGGCAGGCGAACACAGGTTTATGGGAAGAGGGATGTTTAGGTTATGGGAAGTAGAGTTGTCATGATGGGAAGTTCAAGAGGAAGATGCCTGTCAGAATAACAACATGGAATGTAGAGGGGGTAAGCTCCCCAATAAAAAGAGCGAAGATACTTACAGCCTTAAAAAGGTACAAATCAGACATAGCGTGTTTACAGGAGACACATTTATCAGATACCGAACACGGCAAGCTAAAAAGGCAATGGGTAGGAGAAATTTGTTCCGTGCCAGCACAAGGGAAAAAAGGAGGGATAGCAATCCTTTTCCGAAAAGGGCTGGCCTATAAAGTGACAAAAGTAGCTATAGGGAAGGAGGGAAGATATATTATAGTGAAGGTATGGATGCCAGGATTAGAGATCATTTTGGTAGTACTCTATGGCCCTAATACTTACAATCCCGAGTTCTTGAGATCTTTAATGGGAAAATGTAATGTTAAGGATAAACAAAGGTTGGTAGTGGTAGGAGATTTCAACTTGGTGCACAACCCAGATTTAGACTGTTCTAATAACCTTTCACCCCATTACTCAGGGAATAGGGCCAGAGAAATGAAATTATTTGTTAGAGAGCTGAATTTGATAGACACCTGGAGAGCCCTGCACCCGACAGAACGTGAATTTACGCATAGGTCCAGGGCTCATGGAACGCAATCCAGGTTAGATTACATATTAATAGACAGAGCGATGTTCTCACAGGTGATAGGAACTGATATAGGCCCAGAAGCAATATCGGACCATTCGCCAGTGTGGATGGACCTGGAATTGCAAGGGGACATAGGGAAAGGAAGAGGATGGAGATTTCCAGCATATTTATTTACAGACCCAAAATTTCAAAAATATCTTACCCATAAATGGGCAGAATATAGCCAAAACAATAACAGACATGCCAGGGAGCAGCCCACTTTGTTCTGGTCGGCCTCCAAGGCGGTCCTCAGAGGGGACATTATTGCGTTCTGCAGTAAGCGCAATAAACGCAGAGCGGCCGGGATACAGCTGCTAGAATTGAGATTAAAAAAAGCGCAAAGCACGTACACGCGCAGACCAACGAAGGTCAATCTAGAGAATTTGAAAGCAGTGCAGATTGCTCTAAATACTTTACTACATGAATTAGAATTGAGGTCGGCGTTATTCTATAAATATAAATTGCATAGGTTCGGGAATCGGGCAGGACGCCTGCTGGCCAGAGTAATAAAGAACTGGGGAGGGCCTAGAACGGTGCCCACCCTCTGAGACAAAAATGGTAGATTGACCAATGACCACCACCAAATAGGTCAAATTTTTACCACGTATTTTGCTACACTATATAAAAGTCAAGAAGGGCCCCGGGGGGAAGCATTGACTAAATATCTGCAAGAGACACAGTTACCACAATTGCACACATATCACGTAGAACAGTTGAACACGCCAGTGACAATGGGAGAACTGCAAAAGGCAGTGAAAGCACTGAAAATGCGGTCAGCCCCTGGCCCGGATGGATTCTCAGGGGAATATTATAGGCTGTTACCCCCCGGAGCTTTAGTAAATCTACTCAGTTACTTTGAGGAGGTGGTGGAAGAAGGTAAATTACCGTTATACGCTAATGCAGCCCTTATAACGTTAATTCCGAAAACAGGCAAGTCCCCGGAGAGACCAGGGTCATACAGACCAATATCTCTACTGAATGTGGAGATAAAATTATTATCCAAGATACTGGCTGAGCGATTGGCACTATGCTTGCCAGAACTGATAGGACCAGAACAGGTTGGGTTTATAAAGAAAAGGAGAGCGGTCCATAATGTTCGAAAACTAATGCTTGCAATGGCGACATGCACACTAAAAAACATACCCATGTGGGTGTTAAGCCTTGATGCTGAGAAGGCGTTCGACCTAGTACATTGGGACTACTTATTCCAGGTACTGATGGCGGTAGGAATATCAGGATGGTTTCTTAAGGCAGTGGAAGTACTATACAAAGACCCCACAGCCAGTGTAATAGTAAATGGAAGGCGAGAAAGGGAGTTTCCAATTCAAAGGGGGACAAGACAAGGCTGCCCACTATCACCTTTATTATTTGTGCTGGCGGTAGAACCTCTGTTAGAAAGTTTAAGGCGGGCACAGGAGGTGAAGGGGGTAAGGGTGGAAGACCATCATCTGAAGGTGTTCGCTTATGCGGACGACCTGCTCCTGACCATAACAGACCCCAACAACTCCCTAGCAGGAGTATTAGAAAGGGTGGAGAGATTTGGTGGATTTTCAGGGTTCAGGTTAAATCATACTAAGTCTTATATTCTTCCGGTGACAGAGTCAGACCTGAAACAGCATAGGGGCCCCCAGCAGTTAACCTGGACCAAAGGGCCAATCAAATACCTAGGAATTTGGCTCCCAGTGGACCTAACCACCATGTATAATGAAAATGTCACACGGCTGTTGAAAGAGACTGCAGAAAGATTGAATATGTGGAAAACACTACCTGTTACGCTTTTGGGACGGATAGCCTTATATAACATGTGCATTGTGCCAAAATGGTTGTACGTGTTCCAAACAATACCGTTATATTTGACAAAAAAAGATGAGAAGAAGTTAAATAGACTTTTACAATCATTCCTATGGCTGGGGAAAAAGGCGCGACTCTCAATGTCAACTCTGACAAATCCAGTGGAATATGGGGGGCTGGGTCTATTAAGTGTGAGATATTTGACGGTGGCATGTGGAATGCGTCACATCAATGACTGGTTCAGGGAGACAGAGGACTTCTCTAATACCAAATTAGAGCTTCAAATGATACCGGAATTGCACTTTACAAGTTATTTACATGCAGGTGGGGGGCCCATTCCAGACATCCTGAAATACTCAATGATACTGCCAACGGCGAAAGCGACCTGGTCTTGGGTATGCCGCCTACATAAGTTCTCAGCAAAAATAACACCTTTGCAGGCCATCTGCGGGAATGCACAGTTTGCACCTGGGATGTTATACCCAACATTTCGACGGTGGAGGCGCAAGGGACTGATATATTTACAACATGCTGTAGACCTGGAAGGGAAGATTAAACCATTTGTGGATTTACAAACTGAGTTTGGCCTTTCAGATACGGACAAATTTTATTACATGCAGCTGAAGCACTACACAGACTCCTTGGGATGGGACTTGCTGGCAGAAGATGTGCAAGAGGAACTGTCGTCAGCATTTTCCCTGACGGCCCAGCAGGAAGTTCCACTCACGTTTCATCACAGGCATATAAAAGACACGATAGAGGAGCCAGATTATATTAGATTAGCAACACAATGGAGCAGTGAACTTCATACTAACATATCAGCCGCACAACTAAAAGCGCACGTTCTGTCCATTAGACATGTCAGCGCGGCAGCGAGCCATTGGGAGATACAGTATAAGTTTGCAATGCGAATCCATGTAGCTCCCAGAAGGGCTTTCCACATGAGAATGTCTTCATGGGGCGAATGCCCAAAATGTGGAGAGACTGTAGCAACACGGACACATGTATTGGACCTGCGTGGACGTGGGGAACTTCTGGAAATCTATCTTGTTCTCTGTGTCTAAACTTTGAAATACAAAGTGGTTGTACGATGCTGGACTATTATTTGGACACCCCAAATTATTAAAGCCTAGCCCCAGGGGATTTGCAGAGTTTGTGGCCAAGGCGACCATCACTTCCAAGCAGATCATATTAACAGAGTGGATCTCGCACAGGGCTCCCACGTTGCATCAATGGCGGACCTGCATGTTGCTAATGATGCGCCTGGAGCGTGCGGGTCTGTTTGATATGGAATCGAAAGCTGGGAAGAAATTTCAACAATGCTGGAGTCCCTTCTGGATGACGCTCACGCCAAGAGCGCGAAGCCATCTGCTGAATGTATGACTTTAGAGACATGTGTGCTGTAGTAAGACTGAGTTAAGAGATGATGAGTCCCGTAAAGGGGGGGAGGGATCAGAAATGGGAAAAAAGGGGGGGGGAAGGAGGGCAGGGAGATATTACAAATTGGTTGATGATGGCATGTTGTACTGTTTCAACTTCGCAGTTATGTTTCCTGAATATTTTCATCAATAAAAATGATTTAAACATAAAAGCCTTACAAATACAAAATAAAAAATAAACACTAATGCAGTAGTTTTACTCTGTATTAACCCTCAAGTGGTTATGTCAACTATAATTATACTTATAATCACTGTTGCAAAGCAGATCACCTTTACACCTTGCACAAGATCCTACTGAGAACTAGATTTAAAATAGTTCCCTCTTGTGTTGGTTCCATGCCAGCTGCTGCATGATGCAGTCATTTACGTATCTAGGAGATTCACTTCCTTAGCATGTCCTGATGTGACATTTATCAAAGCAATATTGGGCTAACATATTTTATTTGTTACATTTGAGGACCCAATCATAAATTCCATCACCTTCCACCATTCCCCCTACCTGTATATCCTCAGCTGCCAATTTTGTTAACTTTCCTAAAGTGTTAACATTCTACAGCCTGGTCAAGTACTTTAGTGGACAGGAATCAAGTGGCTCAAAAGGAGCTTTCATCAGCTGGGTAAGGACAACTTTGAGGTCCCATGACACAGGCGGAAATCTAACAGGGGGCTTTGTCAAAAGCAAATCTTTTATGAAGCAAACAATTAGCGACTGTCCAGAGATGGGCTTACCTCCCACAAAGTGATGGTAAGCATTAACTGCACTGAGGTGAACCCTTACAGAGTTGGTTTTAAGACCAGACTCGGAGAAGTGTAGAAGATATTCAAGCAAGGTCAGTGTAAGGCAAGAAAAAGGATCTAGGGCCTTGCCCTCACACCAGATGGCAAACCTCTTCCATTTTAAAGAAAACACCTCAGTGGAATCTTTCCAGGAAGCCAGCAAAACCCTGGGAGCCACCCTCTAAAAGATGAAAGGAAGCAAATTCTAAGCTCTCAATATCAAGGCTGTAAGGGACAGAGACTGAAGGTTGGAATGCAGAAGAAATCCCTCGTTATGAGGGTCGGAAAACACTCCAATCTCCATGGCTCTTTGGAGGTTAACTCCAGAAGAAGAGGGAAGCAGATCTGGGCCAATATGGGGCGATCAGGATCATGGTTCCCCAGTCTTGCCTTTGTTTCAGCAAAGTCTTCCCCATGAGAGGGATGGGAGGATATGCATACAGAAGGCTATTCCCCCAATGAAGGAGGAAGGCATCCAAGACTAGTCTGTCGCATGCTCTGAGCCTGAAAAAGTACTAAGGGACTTCGTGGTTGTAAAGAGTGGCAAAGAGATCCACCAGGGGGGGTGCCCCACTCTCAGAAAATCTCAGGGGCAACGCCCATGCTGAGTGACTACTTGTGCGGTTGCATTGCCCTGGCTCAGTCTGTTGGCCAGGCTGTTGGATTTTGCTGCAAGGTATGTGGATCTGAGAACTATTCTGTTCTGGACAGCCCATTGCCACATCCAGTCATCCTCCTGACACAGAGGGTATGATCCCAAACTCCCCTACTTTTGGTGTAATACATTGCAACCTGATTGTTTCAATGAGCACAGTTTGGTTGAACAGCTGATCTCTGAAAGCCTTTAGAGCCTTCCAGATTGCCAAGAGCTTCAGAATGTTGATGTGAAGATCTGTCTCCTGAGCTGACCAAGAACCTTGAATGTGAAGTCCATCCAAGTGAGCCTCCCAACACAGGTGGGATGCATCCGTCATCAGCATCTACTGGGGCTGAGGAATTTGGAATGGAAGTCCCATGCTCAAACTGGATCGAATTGTCCACCAGAGTAAAGACTGAACCAACTAAGGAGTCAATCGGATGACACCTACTAGGTTCCCTGAGGCTTGAGATCACTGGGAAGCTAGGGTCCACTGGGCAGTTCTCATGTGAAGACATGCCAAGAGAATAATACACACAGTGGAGGCCATGAGGCATATTTTCAAAGCACTTAGCCTTCCAAAGTTCCATAGGTTTCTTTGGAACTTTGGAAGGCTAAGTGCTTTGAAAATGAACCCCCATGTGGCCTGGCAACCTCAACATCTGCCGAGCCATAACTTGCTGGCTGGCTTGAAGCTGAATGGCGAGAGCGACTAGAGAGCCCATTCTCAGCACAGGGAGAAAAGCTCACTCCTGCCATGTATCTAGCAGGGCTCCAATGAACGCCAGTTGTTGAACAGGAAGCAGATGGGAATTTGGGTAGTTTAAAATGAACCCTAGTAGCTCTAGCACCCGAATAGTTCTCCGCAAAGACTCACAAGCACCATCCTTCAATGTGCTCTTCACCAGCCAATTGTCCAAGTAGGGAGACACATGGAGGCATATTTTCAAAGCACTTAGCCTTCCAAAGTTCCACAGAAACCTATGGAACTTTGGAAGGCTAAGTGCTTTGAAAATATGCCTCATGGACTCCCAATCTGCGTAGTGACACTGACTACCGGTAGACATTATGTAAAAATCCTGGAAGCTGATGCAAAGCCAAATGGCAGGACGTGGCACTGAAAGTGATGTGTTCCCACCTGAAATCCAAAATACCTCCTGTGGCCTGGCAGTATCAGGATATGAGTGTAGGCTTCCTTTAAGTCTAGAGAGCATAGCCAATCTTGTTCCTGAATTACTGGGAGAAGGGTGGACAGGGAAACCATCCTGAACTTTTCTTTGACAAGAAATTTGTTCAGAGCATGAAGTCTACGATGGGACACATCTCCTCCATTTTCTTTGGCACAGCGTAGTACCTGGAATAAAATCCCTTCCTTTCTTCCCCTGGTGGAACAGGTTTGACCACATGGGCCTTTTGAAAGGTGTATAGTTCCTCTGCGAGTACTTCCTTGTGAAAAGAGCAGAAAAAAAATATGCTCTCAGGGGACAATTTGGTGGCCTCCGTTGCCAACATAGGGCGTAACCAAGACAGACTATTTGCGCACCACACCAGTTGGAAGTTACAAGGGGGACACCTTTCTTGGAAAAAAAACTCAGCTTCCCTCCCACCGGTAGGTTGTCTGGGACATTTACCGTGAGTGCGGCTATGCATTGTGGGAGCCAGTCAAAAACTTGTCCCTTATTTTGACTGGGGAGCCTGTTGGGGCTTAAGTGCATACTGTGGACAAGAATGAGCAAGCTGGTGCTGAGCTTACTGAGTGGGGCAAGAAGGAGGACTACCCCTTAGAGTAATAGGGACCTCTCTTCGACTTGCCCAAAAACCTCCTAGAAGAGGAGGATGCAGAAGGCACTCACCAGGAGAGTGCGTCAATGGTATCAGTATGTTTCTTGATGAGGTCTGCATGCTCCTCCACCTTCTCTCCAAAAAGGTTATCTTCACGGCAAATGGCATCTGCCAACCTCTCTGCTAGACCATCAGGTCTAAGTCTGAGACATGCATTGCATCATTATACTTTGAACAGAAATCCTGTATGCCACATCAAAGTTTACATATGCACCCCTGGCCAGGAACTTGCAACAAGCCTTCTGCTGCTTGGCCAGCTGGCGAAGAAATTCAGCCTGCTCCGGTGGGAGATAATCTGCCAAATCAGTCATACTTCACAATATGTTCCGCAAGTAAAGTCAAATGTAAAGCTATGGGATATGAGCATTGAGGCCTGATATATCTTACACCCAACAGCGTTTGAGCTTTTCTGCCTGGGGGCACCAAAGCAAAGTCTTTGGAACTTCTGGCCCATTTGAGCATGGATTCTACCACCAGAGAATGAGGAGACAACTGTGGCTTACCAAATCCAGGTGAATTCTGAATCCAATACATGGTGTCAATCTTCAGACAGAGAGGACTCCCAATTTTTCACCTGATCATTATGTAAGATCTTGTGAAGCGGGACAGTCACAGTCTCTCTAGGTGGAGAGTCGTAGTCCAGGACCTCGAAAATCTCAGACCTGGGCTTATTCTCTGTCTCCTACTGAACTGGGATAGCAGCCGCCATCTCCTTCACAAAAGCAGGGAAGGAGAGACTCTCTGGTGGGGAAGCGTCAGATGGTATACCATAGGACTCCTTCTCCAAGCAGTACCTTGGATCATCACCAGACGCCCAAAAGCGGTCCGTATCGGAATCAGCAAAAAAGTCCTCATGGAAGGGGCTGAGACCGTGCCTGTCTCAGGTAGGAGAAACCATGTCCCTGCCTGGAATGGTGTCAAATATGAAGGCTCCACTCTCAACTCCAGTGAAACGTCCCCCACCGACAAGGATGTAACCCATGAGCAGCCGTCAACACAGATACAGCACATGGCACCGGCGTCAGTGACCTCATCACAGGCTGAGGGCCCTACGAGGCAGATGGAAGAGACATGGCTGGTGGAAGCACCCCTGATGCCAATGCACTCTGCTGTAAAAAGCCCCAAGTGCTCTTGGTGTACAGCCTGGATCCATAATCGAAAGTCAACATCAGGAAAGGCTAGGGTGTCAGGTCAGAGACAGCCTGCTGAACCATCGGCATCTGGTCCCGGTTACATGGAGACCTCCAAACAGGCACTTCTTCGATAGAGGGGGGAACGCTCATTCCAGTGCCAACGCTTCTCAAATACAAGATCCTTCGGTGCCCCAGTGCTCCCGGCACCATGCATCAAAGAGGATCGATGCTTATGATTCTTGGCCTTCATCCTATGCCTTGCATCGACACCCCTCGATGCTGACAAGGACATCAAATCCTCCCATCTCCTCAGTGTTGGGTCTGATGCTGACTGGTCCTGGGGACCCTGCATACTGGTTGGTGTCAAGGGAGGTGGAGACCTACTAGATGCATGTCCACTCCTAGTATTAGACAAAAGGTCTTGTAGCCATGGGAACCGATGCACCTAATGCTGGTGCAAGCGCCGATTCGAACCTGGCTCCTCTCTGGACTTCTATGTTCTTTTTTGCATATACAAACAAAGAATACAGTTAGTAGAGCTATGGTCTGACCCCAAATACTGGATACACCAGGAATAGGTGTCAGCCCCAGAGATAGTTTGAATACACAGAGAACAGCACTTGAAGCCACCAGGAACCTTCAATGACATGGAAGAAAAACAGCTGTGGTGATGGTGATGAAAAAAGGGGGCTGATCACAAAAATTAAGGATAGTACTGGCCTAATAGGGCCTTGTGAGCCCAAAAAACAAATATGAAAATTTAAAAAATAGGGCAACACACGCTAAAACTATAAGGGAAAACAAGAAAATAAATCCTGAAGGGTGGGGGGGAAGAATACGAAAAAAAAACCTGCAAAGAAAGGCAGCAAAAATTGAGTTGAAAAAACGATGCTGAGCGGAGATGCAAATAACATGCCTTCCCCTTACTGCAGATGAAAAAAAAAAGACCGCTGGTCCTGTTATCACAAGTTGGATGGGAAGGCACCCACACTTGCGAGGTGAAAGTGCTGCCTCAAGCTCTTAAAGTTATAGTACGCTGGGCGTTTCCGCACCAGGCTCAGTGGATGAGGTCACCCATATATGTGTGTGTGATCCCACCTCCCTTCCATAATATTTGGGAATCTCATAAGTTGGCTTCCCTTCAAAAACGTAGGCTACAAAATGTTCTGAAATCAGCATCTGGGCTGCTCTCAACTAAGCCCAACTTGTGTTAATATATGTACTATTCTTCGAGTTCACTAACTTTGTATGTAAAAAGTTTAATCTTTCAGTAATTAAGATCAGTACAGCACTCTTATTCCCATTATAAACAGCTGCACTGCATTCTCCAAACCCATATATTTTGTGTTTTATGTACAATAACTGACAAATGCATTTCTTGGAAGAAGGCTATAATCACATTCATTTTCTTCAGAACCACCATTGCTTTTTAAAAAGAGTAACTCACCAAGCATGCCCCAGGTGTGCATGATCATAAACTGTTGGGCCACAGCTATACCTGCGAATAAAGTTAAGAATTATGGGTAGATCTGAATGAACAAGTTGTAAGCAATATTACCTGGTGTTTAGGATCGTTATGACGTATTTGTTTATTTGAAGCAAAGTAATAAAATCCATATTAATTCAAATGTAATAATGTACTTAAGGGTTTTTGTTTTTTTTTTGCAAAGTTACTTACCTCTAACAGGGGTTCTCGGTGCACAGTAAGATAATACAGATACAAGGGAGGTAATAACAGGCAAACCACTCGCACATTTGCTCTTCTAGAGCCTAGAAAAATTCATAAGGTCTCACTTGGCACACTCAGGAATTCTCATATAGGTGTAACATCCACTCTTCCTTTAGTCAGCATCCACGGTGATATGGATTTATCTGTCCGACGAACAGAAGAGGGGGTTGTTTGGTTGCATTATCCTACTGTCTACAGAGAGCAATGTTACTCACCTGTAGCAGATATTTTCCAAGGACAGCAGAATGAACATTGCTATTCTTGGGTGACATAACCCAAGAGTTCATGCAGGAACACACTCCAGCAAATATTCCAGAAGCTTTTGGAAGCACCTCATCATGCACGAACACATGCATGTGTCTTCCTACTTGTTGCCACTGTACAGGACTAGATCAGTCTAGTCTGGATAGCTGACAATTCCAAGGAGAGTTGGGCAGAGGAGTAAGAATATGCATCATGCTGTCCTCGCAAAACACCTGCTTTATACAATTAACATTTTTCTTCAAGGACAAGCAGGATAATATTCTTACTCTTGGGAAACCCTAGACACCAGGCTACCTTGAACAAAAAAAGGAAGAGGCTGGCAACAGGCAAGACCGAAGAACATCTCAATCATTATGGTAGGAAACGTCTTTGTTTTGTTTTGGGTGTTTTTGCATCTTGGAACGGCAATAAAATGGGCCGGGGGGGGGAGGGGGGTTGGAGCTGGATTAGACTCCAAAGAGAAACATAAGGACTGTCTGACCAAACTGTCACGTCAGGAGTCCTTTTCCAAACAGTAGTGAGATGCATGAACTGAACTCCATGTGGCAGCTCTACAAATTTCCTCTATGAAGGCTGATCTCAGCTGGGCTACTGATGCAGCCATGGCCCTAACATTATGAACACATACAACTGTACTCCTAGTTCAATTTTGATGTAATTTTACATGGTTGTGATTGTTACCTAACATTATGAGCCATGACATGACTTAAAAATCAGCCTAGCCTGGGCGTAGGTAAAAGGAAATGCAGGCTGCAAAACAATTTGAAAGAATCTGTTTGCTGATGGCAGCCCCCATCCTGTTTGGGTCAAAAGAAACACAAAGCTGGCTGTGCTCTCTATGGATTTTAAGTCCACAACAGATAGTAGGCCAAGGCTCTTTCCAGTCCAGGATGTGCACTGCGCTTTCACCTTAATAAGCATGCAGTCTGAGGAAAAATATTGGGAGAGCAATTGACTATGATGGAATTCCAATACTACCTTAGGAAGGAACTTAGGATGAATGCACAAAATTACTCTATTGTTATAAAACTTTGTGTAAGGTGCATCAGCTACTGGGTCCTCCTGGACCACTGGTTCTCAACCAGTGTGGTGTGTCGCAGGGCTGGCCAATGAAAACAGTAGGAGTTAGGAGGGGAGAGCGCAGGCAGCAGGAAACAGCCCAGCAGAGGAGATGCGGATACACTAAACCTAACGCCTTCCTGGGCTGTGCAGGCAGCAAACCATGCTTACAAGCTGTTAAACATGGCTGTGTGGGAAGGAGCACAGCATTAGGGTTAATGTAGCTGCATCTCCTCTGTCAGGCTGTTTCACGCTGCCTGCATTCTTCCCTCCCAGCCACTGCCCTGAGGACTTAGGCTGCACTTCTTTTGGAGGGTAAAGGGGACATGGAGTGCTGGACATAGGGATGATGGAATAGAGAAGATACACAGCTTCTGGATCATAACAGAAGTGGAAAGGGAAATTGCTGGCCCATAAGGGGAGCAGAGGGGACACACAGCTGCTGCACAAGGAAAAGAGGACAGAGAACACTTCACCTACATGGGAATTCCTGAGCATGCCGGGTGAGAACCTCTGAAACTTTTCAAGGTTCAGGGACAGAAGCAGGTGTTTATTTTTGGGGTAGGCAATTCTGGTCCTTGAGAGCCCCAGGCAGATCAGGTTTTCAGGAAATCCACAATGAATACGCATAAGATAGATTTACATACCAAGAAGTTAGTGCATGCAAATCTCTCTCATGAATATTCATTGTAGGTATCCTGAAAACCTGACCTGCCTGGGTCTCTCAAGGACTGGGAATTGCCTACCTCTGGTTTACCCGGTACCATCTGTGTGGCAGCATTAACCCTGCTTTTATAACAGAACTCAAAGTAACATTTCAAAATTGATCAACATTACGAATTTATCACATCCTTCTAACTTAACTCGTGCAATTCAGGTACATTTGATTGTTTTTCACACAACACTATCTAAGCATTTGCCTGTGCTTCTTTTCAGTATGCTGTATTACCAAATATTTTTGCAGGTATAAAATGATACAGGGCATAGCTATACCACTAATACACTTTTGGTGGGGGGGGGGGGGGGGAGTGGTTTTCCTTGCATCATTTTATACTATATAATTTAACAACCTCTAGCTATTTCCCCAGGGACAATATTAGTTGTATGGTACAGGAAGGTCTCTCCTTGATCAGAGTGGAGAATATTTCTAACACAAGTGTCTCAGGAACAACAGGATGTTTCATCCTCAGAATATGCTACAAAGGTGAAATTTGGACTTACCCATTAATTCCCTTTCTTTGAGTCCTGTCAGGCCAGACCAGTCCAGATGACTTAGTTGTTATGTAACCCTGCCATCAGATTGAGCCAAGAAAAGCAGCTCAGAGCTGACTTCACTCCTCATAATATGGACTGGTGCTGCCTTCAGCTCCTCAGTATCTTATGTCAAAGCCAAGACAACTGAAGGGAATCATGTTTTGGATTTCCAGTTCACCCCCAAAGCCAAACCTGATGCAGTCAACATTACATGGTCACTAATCCAGGAATGATAATTCCACACCAAGAGTATGGCTAAATTGTACAGCGCTGCGTAACCCTAGTAGCGCTCTAGAAATGTTAAGTAGTAGTACCTCCAGAGGGCCACCACATACTCACTGCTAGCATTTTGAATTTGTCAGACAGAGCCCTTGACCATCATGACTTCCCTTGAGTTGGTTCTAGAACAGGCTGAGAAAAAATTACTAGGCAAGACTAAAATTTCACCTTCCTTATTGTCCATGCCAGACTAGTGAGAGGAAGCCACAATAGCTCTCAAGATTCCTACACCTAAGGTGTTGCTCTTCTAGACCTGCATACCCACACTGAGGCACAGAAACTGCCATTCAATTGGAAAGATAGATTGTCTGCAAGGACTCCTATGTTCTAATCACGGACTCTCTGGGATTTGATTACCTCAAACTACACCAGCAAGAGTTGGAATCTTCTCAACTTCTCCTGAAACTGATACCTTAAAGCCCACTAAGCCTTATAAGGGCACATCAGTAGACCAAAGACCTATCTAAAATGGAGAAAGAAATGTGCACCTACAAACATCTCAAAGGTGACTGACAATAGACTTTCGAATGGCCTCCCCTGTATGACCTACTTCACATGATTTCTTTACAACTCGAAGAGAAAAAGTCGGAATCCACCATCAGTGAAACACTATTCCCAACATCTCCCCATTACCATTATCAAAGGAGACTAACTTCTGCCCTAAGACCTAATGAGACACTACTACTCTGCAAGGCTTCAGAGGAAAAGAGGACTGAGCTCAAGGTACTAAATTTGGGTTCCAAATAGCAGATCTAATGCTCAACTCCCCAAATGAAAGTATGCTGGAAGAGGAGCTTCTGTGACTATGTACTTGAGCCACTCTGCCCTCTGTAAGAGTTGTGAGTTTGCCTTCACCCCAATCTCTTGTGGAAGAAAAAGAAAAAAAGATTGAAGAAATAGATCTCTCAAGGAAACAGTTTCTAAGAGGCTTTTAACTCCAACTTAAGTCCATTATTTTTCCTCTTTTACACTACCAAAGGCTATACCACCTGACACCAAAGGGCTCATTTTCAAAGCACTTAGACTTACAAAGTTCCATAGGGACTAATTTTCAAAGCACTTAACCTATGGTACTTTGTGTGTCTAAGTGATTTGAAAATGAGCCCCTATGTAACTTTGTAAGTCTAAGTGCTTTTAAAATATGCCTCCAAGTATCCTTACTATGTTGCCTTATTTTCTCAAAAGCCAAGGCTGCAACAGAATGGAATAAACCACTCCTAAAAGATCCCTTCAAAAATTATACCAGGAAATATTCTAGGCTCCCAGCAAGAACATGTAGAAGACTGCACAACAGTCCTGGTTTTACTAGGATTATCCAGCCCCTGGGCTCCTGGTTTTCCTTCTTTGGCTGACAAACTTGCTCACCTTGAGTTTCACTGAAACAATATGAGAATCACTCATTGAGATGCCCCACTTAACTCCTAGTAAAGCCACAGCTACTTCTTCTAGTCCTTGTATTTCAGGATCCCAAAAGGGGTTGGGGTTGGTTTAGCAAAGTCCTCTGAACAATAATGGAGTTGTTCATGTGTGCAACTGCCAAGTCCTGCAGGGGAATTCCCATCCCAAACCCAACCCACCATTTAACAGGGCATCCGAGGGCTACTAGTTTCTTTAGCTTGTCCCTAATCAGCATACAACATTGTCTTGCCTCCACCTGGACGGTCTTCTCTACATTTAGAGGCCAGGATTGCTGAAATGCTAGATGGTTGACTCTGGTCCTCAGCATAGACTTACACTTGTTGGTTCTTCACCCAGTCTTAATCAGGCTCAACTATATGGTGCAAAATAATCATAAAGGGGATGCCCAATCCTTTTCCTGCAACAGGTAACTGTGAGTATCACCTACTCAGGCTCCTTTCAGTATCCCTAGATAGAGAGAGAAGCCTTGTATATTGGGCTGAGGACATCCTGAAAGAGTCTGAACAGTGAGAGACTTGTGGGTCTGAGCCACAGAGTCCATTGTCTTTGAGCCTGGAACTTGCAGAAAGGATGATTCTCAGATAAGACGTGGAAACAGGAGATCTGGACACTGGGAGTGAGGTCTTGAGTACTTGATATCCACAGCCAAAAGAACATGCTCTTCAAAGGAGCCAAGAGGTTTCTTCTATGCTTCAGAAACAAAGACTACATTGTTTTTCAAGACGATTGTCAACTAGGGGCACACTGCAAAACCTTTATTACAGCCAAACTCTCCTGTGCTGACTTGGCCCTAAATAACCAGATGTCTGAATTTACTACCCCATGGCTGATAGGTAGCTGGGACCATGGTGGCATGTGATAACCAAAGTAGTCAATAACTACCTGAGAAGAGATCTACCATGCAGTGGAGGCAGTATATGCAAATCTCTCTCATTAATATTCATTGTGGATATCCTAAAAACCTGACCGAGTGCTCCAAGACAACAGTTTAATCTGGGAAACTCCTCTAGCTTCATTTTTGGCCAAGTGCTAAACCTTCACAGATCTAACTCACCTATCAGGTTCCTGCTTGATTGCCTGCCTACTTCCAAGCAAGGCCAAATGCACTCCTACTGTTGGATCCACCAAGGGTGAAGTCACCAGCCACTGGACCCACTGTGCAAACAGCCTTTAGCTGAATTTATTACCAAATCTGGGAGAGAAATCAACCCCAAAGGACTGTTGCCAGCAGTTTCCCCAGGACTCAGTCTATGCTTCACTGGCAGGGCCCAGCACTGAAGGGTGGGGGTGTGTAAACAAGGTGTCATGAAATGCCTAGTCACTCGCCTGGGGCTAACCCTGTGGCTACTTCAAGGGTCTATCATCAGCACAGCTCAGGTACACCTGCACCTCAGCATGTGCTCTATACAAGCACCCTCCTTCATACTGACTGGGTCCCAACTGCCTCTGAGCGAGTCCCCGCACTCAAGTTATCCCCAGTGATTTCTAGGTTACTGGGGCCACACTCCCAGTAGTCTCACAGTTCCTAGAAAGCACTCACAGACCCAACACACAAACCACCAGGGTTCTTAGTCAGTCCAGACAAGCAGAGTCAATAAATTAAAAAAGGTTTATTGTCATAAAAATATTGAACAGTGAACTATAAAAACAGATGGAAAATAAACAGGCAAATAACAGGTAACTTTAAGGATCAATTATAAAACTATCTAAACATTTTATCACTACCTGGATAGTGCCCAGGAAGTACAGAAATATAGCTGCTCACAGTTTTAAACATAAAATATGCAGCACCTGCTGGCCAAACTAGAGAAATACACCAAGAATTAATACAGTTTACAGGCTTACAAACCCATTATTTTGTTACACAGGGCAACTGCCCTAGATTCCCATACTAAAAGCCTGCCATAAGTTGAAGGCACTGTCTATTGGCAGGCTTTGGGGCCCCCTTCCAAATGTCTAAAGAAGGCATAGCATGCTGTCAGGTTTCGGGGCACCCTTCCAAATTTCTGTCCTAGGCCCCAGTGTGTCTGCCTCCCAGTTCTGTTCACGGAAATTTGGGCCTACAGTCTTCCTAAGAGCAGTCTACTTGGTACAAACACTGCATGGTGCAGCAGTTACATTTGCTGAAACCAGGGAACTACCGATACGCTGAAGGCAGCAACAGCTCTCTAAAGCAAGTGAAGTCCACTCTGCGCCGTTTGCTTTGGCTCCCTCTGCTGGCAGGGGGACATAACCTACTCATCTGAACTGGTCATGGATGATAATAAATCAAATTTCTCTAATACATTTTTAAAAAACCTCTCTGCATTACTATAAAAAATATGGCCTAATAAGTTAATGGGTGTTGCTACTGATGCGTCTTGCTAAAAATATCACTTCATGCTGGTTTATGAAAATTACAAAGAATATGTACATATATATTACAAAGATGGGTGCATACACACTTGGGTGTTGAAATCGGCATAAGTTTGAAACTTAAAAGCAACAGTGACAATTGCCGAATTTCAATGGAGCTGCCAACTGGCTACATTTTTTCTGGAGAAATTGATCCAGGCCTTGTTTTACTCCACTTAATGTGGAACTTAAAGTTCCAATTTCTCTACTGCATTTTATAGGAAATGCTAGACTACATGTCCTTGGATGCACTAGGACAGGGGTAGGCAACTCTGGTCCTCGAGAGCTGCAGGCAGGTCAGGTTTTCAGGATATCCACAATGAATATGCAGGAGATAGATTTGCAAGCACTGCCTCCATGGTATGCAAACTTTGTGAGATCATCCCCCATGTCTGTCTATTCCCTAACAAAAATGCAGGCCCATCACCCAATTTTATTTGGATTTGTATTAAGAGTGTCTAGTAACCCTATGACTCACACTTAGAATCGTTTCATTTCCTATAGGCCAATAGGCAAGTTCTTGATGAGCTCATCAAGCTTTTGTCAAGTTGCCTATATACTGGTTAAGAGTGAACACTTAAACTGACATTTGGTAATACCTGTCATTACTGGGTGAATTCATTCCTTACCTAATTACTAATGGGGAAAATCCATTTTTAGTGTTTAATTATGCTACTGCAAAGAAATTCACATACAAAAAAATCATGACTATTTTATAAATTTGTGTACCAAAAAAAGAAATCAGACATCATGAAATGTTTACACATGTAGCTGATATTTAGGATAAATTAATTATGAACGCCTCTCAAAGATGCACAAACGGACAATAGCCAAGGATGAAGCCTTGCTGAATAGTACTACTCGCAAATTCAAACGTTTGCTGATTCAACCTGTCAGTACACGAAAAGCAAATTGGTATTTCTTATCAAATCTATACAAAGTAACAGTTGAGACACACTTAAAGCAAAAAATTCACAATACATATATATATATATATATATATTTTTTTTTTTTTTTTAATTCTGTAGGGAAAGGTTTCTCCATAGCTTGCAATTGAACAATGTAAATGCGATTCTAGAATCTATTATGTTCAGGATTCAATTCAAGATAATGGCATTCACATATAGAGTGCTCTACACCGGCTGCCCATCTTACCCAACATCACACATCCTATACCCTATCTCATTTCTTCTTTTCATCCATTGGATTTAGACTAGCCATTCCCATTGTGGCACTCTCTCAGTTGGGACTCTACTCCAAATTGTACCTTTTTCGTTTTGGCCTTGGTGCTTTAGAACTCACTTCCCTTGACACAGCAATTTGAACTTACGCTAGGTTCAGACCTTTAAAGACCCATCTTTCATTCAGGCATTTGGAGCTTCCTAGCTGGGAAACCCAGTTCCAAATTACCCATATTCTCTCTTTCTCTCCACCCCCACGGCACATCGTCCCTTCCTATTCTGCAGTATCCTTTTCTTTTCAGCTATGCTATAAAGTCAGTGAGTTTTCTTTTCTCTTACCTTGTATTTATATTTACAGTATGTAAACCACTTTGCTATGAACCTAAATGAAAAGAAGTATATTAAGTCATAATAAACAGAGCACAGACACCATGAAGGCCAGTCATATAGTCTGATTGGTATAGCTCCTGTGCTTTATAAGAAATAAAAAAAATACGCTCCTACATGTAAACTGTTTTACAGTTTGTGTATATTTTCATTTAAAGTGAAAAGGTGCCTACCATCTTCGGATGGTAGTAGCTCTGTCAGGGCATATGACCTGAAATAACTTGGCACAGGTATATGGTTTGGTATCAGACATTTGTAGCAATTTTTATGTATTGTGTTTTATAATTATGCTAATTTTCCTGCACTCCACTTTGGATAAAGGCAGAATAAGATTAAAACTATAACTCAAAGCACAGCAGTGAACACTAAACTGATATTTTCCATATCTCGTTCCCCACCACCTGGATGGTGGCCTAGGACCTTTTCAAAAGCCAATCCTAGTCTGGTTTGCAGGATATCCATAATGGACATACAAGAATGAGATATCATTTCGCATCCAAACAATCCAAGTGGGCTACGTCAACGCCAGATCCGCTGTAAATAAAACAGCAATACTAACAGACTGGATCATGGCAGAAAACCTCGACCTACTCTTCCTCACTGAAACTTGGATCCATGACCAAAAGGACCCTTTAATCCTAGACCTGTGCCCTCCAGGATACAAAATCACACACTGGACCAGAAAAGAAAAGAGTGGCGGAAGCATAGCACTAATGTATCGGGCCCACTTTACCACCGAAACCACTGCCAAGTCCATAACACCTCAACTTGAAATTGCCTCAATCAGAATCCACAACAAAACCCTACGCGATCATTTGAATTGTGTCTTGTTTTACAGACCTCCAGGTAATTGGAACAAAGGCCAGACCAACTTCATGGACTTCATTTCAAACGCATGTGTAACCAGCTCCAATACACTAGTACTAGGAGACATCAACCTTCACTTGGAAGACCCGAACTCTATCAACGCACGAGAATGTAAGGAATTTCTCTGTTTATACGATCTCAAATGGCCACAAATGCAAGCAACCCACGTCAAAGGGCACACTCTTGATCTCATCTCACACAAACTCTCAACAGACCAGAACCTAACAATAACAAATACGAAATGGACAGAAACAGCCTGGACCAACCACTACAAACTAAACTTATCCCTACATTTTTATTTATTTTTATTTAATATTTTCATTTGTTGCATTTGTATCCCACATTTTCCCACCTTTTTGCAGGCTGAATGTGGCATACATATTGCCGTTAACAGCGTTAGCAGATTCCAGTCTGAACAAATACATGGTACGAATGATTACAAGGTGATGTTGTGGTAGATAAGGTACATGTAAGGTAGGTGTCGTTGGAGGAAGAGTCAGGTAATGTCCTTTACGTTCTTTGGTTGCATTGTGTCGCAGGTGTCCATGTATTTTTATGTTGGGTCGGTGGGGTATGCTCTTTTGAACAGGACCGTTTTTAGTGATTTCCGGAAATTACAGTGGTCTGGTAGTTTTTACTATTTTTGGCAGCGCGTTCCATAGTTGTGCGCTTAAGTAGGAAAAGCTGGATGCATAGGTGGATTTATATTTGAGTCCTTTGTTGCTTGAATAGTGGAGGTTTAGGTATGACCGTGTAGATTTAGTGATATTTCTGGTCTGTCATGTATCCAGGTGCCTTGCCGTAAATGATTTTATGAACAGTCATGCAGATTTTGAATGTGATTCGTTCCTTGATTGGTAGCCAGTGCAGTTTTTCTCCGAGTGGTTTGGTGCTGTCAAAACGCATTTTTCCAAATATAAGCCTGGCTGCTGTGTTTTGGGCGGTTTGAAGTTTTTTTATGATTTGATATTCGCATCCCGCATAGATTCCTTTACAGTACTCTACATGGCTTAGTACCATTGTTTGTATCAGGTTTTGAAATATTTCCATCGGGAAGAATGGTTGCATGCGTTTGAGTTTCCACATTGAGAAAAACATTTTCTTTATGGTGGATTTCGCTTGGGTCTCAAGTGAGAGGTTACGGTCAATTGTTACTCCAAGAATTTTCAGGCTGTCTGAGATAGGGAGGGTGTATCCTGGGGTGTTGATGCTTATGGTTTTGTATGTAATGTATTGTGATGAGATGATGAGACAGTGTGTTTCTTCTGTATTGAGTTTTAGTTGGAATGCGTTAGCCCATAAGTTCATGGTGTTTAAGCTGAGCTTGATTTCGTTGGTGATTTCTGCCAAGTCATGTTTGAAGGGGATATATAATGTAACATCATCAGCATAGATAAATGGGTTAAGGCCTTGCGTGGATAAGGTCTTGGCTAGTGGCGTCACCATGAGGTTGAAAAGGATCGGTGATAGTGGTGATCCTTGCGGTACTCCACAGTCTGGTTTCCACGGTGATGATATCTTTGATTTTGATTTCACTTGATATGTTCTTGTGGTTAGAAAGCCCTTGATCCAATTAAGAGTACTGCCACCGATTCCGAAGTGTTCTAGAAGTCTTAGTAGTATGCTGCAGTTGACCATGTCGAATGCACTTGACATGTCAAATTGGAGGAGGAAAATGCTTTTGCCTATTGCTATTTCCTGCTTGAATTTGGTTAGGAGAGTAAGTAGTACTGTTTCGGTACTGTGTAGGGGTCGAAATTCTGATTGCGACTCATGTAGTATAGTGAATTTGTTTATGTAATCGTTGAGTCGCTTGGTCACCAGACCTTCCGTTAGTTTGACTACTAATGGGATAGATGCTACTGGGCGGTAGTTGGTAATGTCGTCTGTTTTTTTCTTGGTGTCTTTTGGTATTGGGGTGAGCAGGATGTTGCCTTTTTCTTTTGGGTAGGTATCCTGCTGTAGCATGAAGTTTAAGTGGGATGTGAGAGGGTATAGGGGGGACAATATATTAAAGCCTGTAAGATGATTAGCAGCACCTTGCTGTACTTACCTCATGTTTATCTTGAAGTTTTAGTATGTCTGGATTAACCTTTCACGTCCCTAAACAAATCATATGTAAAAGGGTAGAGAGCCATCAGAGCCAGGCTCTCAGTAACTCTGGGACACGAGGATGGTTACAGACACCGCTCACAAGGGTGAGCTAACTAGCCCACCTTATGTTTATTAGTAAGCAGGCGGCCGGAATCAACTTTTGGGGGGGGGGGGGGGCGGAATTAGAGGGGAGAGGGAAGAAATGTTAAAACTATTGATGATGAGATTACTAATCAGACTGTTTGTATTTGCTTTGTTCCAATGGATACGAATTACGCTTGTTAATTGATAATTTTGTTATATCATCAATAAAAACTTTCTGAACATAAGTGGGATGTGAGATCTGTTATGAAGCGATGGGGGGGGGGGGGCAGATTGTATTAGGTAGCTGGGACAGGTGTCCAGTTGACAGTGGTTACTGGAGTATTTTTTAATCGCCTGGGTGACTGTATCGGCACTGAGGGGGGCGAAATTTGACCATATTCAGTCAGCAAGGTATTCATCAGGGGTTCGGTCTAGACCATTAATGAAGTTTTCTATGTCCATGTTGTTCCTAGGTAGGGCTTTGTGTAGATTTACGATTTTTTCATTGAAATATTTAGCAAGGTTGTCTGCAGATGGGATGTCAGTATTGGTTGTGGTGACCGGCAGAAGAAGGGTATACAACGATTACTAGAACGCACATCCTACAGAACAAGAAGTCAAGTAGACACGAAAACATTCTGGAAACTAATATACAATAACAAATGAGCAACACAAACAGACTCCATATACTACCTCATAGAATGGGACAAAAGATGCAAAAGCATACTAGATGAAATTGCACCCTTAAAAACAAGAACCCCACACAAGCATAACTCGACACCATGGTTCAACGATCAACTAAAAAAGTTAAAAACACAAACCAGGAAATTCGAACAAGCATGGAATAAAACAAAAGATGAACATACACTCAACACATGGAAACAAATAGAACGAAAATACAAATATGCAATAAGACAGGCCAAAAGATCATACTATAAAAACAAAATAGGGACAGATTACAAAGACATGAAGAAATTATACCAACTTGTGAACAAACTCCTAGACACCAACTTGGTCAGTACCACGAATACAGCCATCCCATCTGCAGACAAACTTGCGAAGTACTTCAATGAAAAAATTGTAAACCTACGCAACACGCTACCTCAGAACACCGACATTGAAAACTTCCTTAATGAATTGGACCCAACCATTGGAGAATACCTGGCAGATCGGACCTGGTTAAACTTCACCCTCCTTACCGTCGAAACAGTTACCCAGGCGATTAGTAGGTTTTCCAAAACTCACTGTAAACTACATACCTGCCCCAGCTACCTAATGAAATCCGCCCCTGACTGCTTCATAGCAGACCTCACATCCCACCTAAATTACATGCTTCAGCAAGGCTTCTTCCCTAAGGAAAATGGCAATATCCTACTCACCCCAATACCAAAAGATACCAAGAAAAAAACCAAACAAAATCACTAACTACCGTCCAGTAGCATCTATCCCATTGGTGGTCAAACTAATGGAAAGCATGGTAACCAAACAACTTACAGATTACATAAACAAATTCTCAATATTACACAAATCACAGTCAGGCTTTTGCCCCCTCCACAGCACGGAAACAGTACTACTCACTCTTCTAACCAAATTCAAGCAGGAAATAGCAACAGGCAAAAACATCCTTCTCCTCCAATTTGACATGTCTAGTGCATTCGACATGGTAAACCATAATATACTAATAAGATTACTAGATAAGTTCGGGATTGGTGGAAACATACTTAACTGGATCAAGGGCTTCCTAACAACAAGAACATATCAAGTAAAACCAAATTCAAACATATCACCGTGGAAAGCAGACTATGGAGTACCGCAAGGATCACCGCCATCACCGATCCTATTCAACTTAATGATGACCCCACTTGCCAAGTCCTTATCCAACCATGGCCTTAACCCTTTCATATATGCAGACGATGTCAAAATATACATTCCTTACAAAACCAAACTGACAGAAATCACCAACGAAATCAAGCTCGGCCTGAACACCATGGATTCATGAGCAAATGCATTTCAACTAAAACTCAATAAAGAAAAAACTCATTGTCTCATCCTCTCATCCCAACACAGCGCGGACATCCTCACAAGTATCAATACCCCAGATCACACCCTTCTTATCTCAGACAGCTTGAAAATCCTTGGCGTTACAATGGACCGTAACTTAACACTAGAGAGAGAAGTGGCATCCACAACAAAGGAAATGTTCCACTCAATGTGGAAACTACTACTTATCACTTCTATAGCGTTACAAGGCTCAAACGCATGAAGCAATTCTTCCCGAGGGAAACATTTTGCAACCTGATACAATCAATGGTACTAAGCCACTTAGATTACTGCAATGGAATTTATGCAGGATGTAAAGAACAAACCTTAAAGAAATTTTGGACTGCTGAAAACACAGCAGCTAGGCTTATATTTGGTAAAAGGCGATTTGAAAGAAAAAAAAACAAATGACCTCACTAATTAGCGCCCAGTAGCATCTATCCCATTGGCAGTCAAACTGATGGAAAGCATGGTAACCAAACAACTTACTGATTACATAAACAAATTCTCAATAGTCCAAGATGGCGCCTGAGGTAGATGTGTGTGAGGGCAGCTCCTGAACGCCAACAGTCTTTTAGGCGTATCGGAACCTTTTGGAGCCCATTATGGGGAAAAGAAAGGGGAAGCCCACTACCCTCACCTCCTTGAGTCGGTTGGAATCTTCTCCAATGCACCAGGGGACTTTGGACGCGATGTTTCTGCGCACACCAGGACCTTCTGTGAGCACTTTGATAACTCCGGTAGAGATACCGGAACATAGCAGTGAGGGAGTCTCATTGAGCCCTCCCTCAAACACAGCCCCTCCGAGGCCTGGGGGCGGATCGGTGACGTCGGCGGAACAATGCCATAGGGCACCCGAAGAGGAAATGACCCTGGCGGCTGTAGGAGGAGGCCCCGTCGCCACCTCATCTCCTGCGGGGATATCAGAGCGGTTGGGGTGGCGAGTTTTACCCCCAACAGAGCTAGCACAAGAGACGCCGCCAGAAAAGCCCGGAGATCAAATTAGACCTGCTGTTGTGACCCTCGAAGTACTGTGGGACGCTATTCAGGGGTTGCACGCTATCCTGAAACAGACATCAAAAATAACTCCAGGAGAATTGGCGGAGATTAAACTGAATCAAGAAAACTACTTGGAACTTATGACACTAAGCTGGAGGCTCTGGAAACCGAGGTACAAACTTTAAAAAACTTTTCTTCATCTGTCTCCAAGGAAAAAACCATTTAGTTTAGAAAAATGGAGTACTTAGAAAATCAACTTCGAAAAAATAATTTAAGAATGCTTAATTTTCCTAAAACTCCTTTACTGCCATCATTGGAGATGTTTAAAAAATATTTGAAAGACATTTTGCTTATCCCGACAGAGAATATGCCACCAAAAACTAGAATACAATATATTTCCGGAATTCGTGAAGAGAGACCTGCTTCACAAATGAATCTAACTGATTTAATTCAAGACTCAGAGGTAATTACAGAGAGAACCACTATGCTAGTGACATTTGCATTAGAGTTAGATCGAAATAATATCTTCAAATTATATTTCCGCCATATAAATAAAGATTTCTTAGGCGCAAAGATTCAAATTTTCCCGGACTTATCCAGGGATACTCAAAAAATGAGGAAAGCTTTTCTACAGCTTAAAACTAGATTGCATAATATAGGAGGAACTTTCCTACTGAAGTACCCCTGTCGATGTGTTGTAGTCTTTAATTCCCAGAATTATATTTTCTTTGAACCAGAGAAACTTCTAGAATTTGTCTCTAGTAAGGAATAGAATGTTAGACCCTGAATATTATGCTATGTATCGGCTGTACACATAGAAATATCCCTCTACCTTTATTTACTTTTAATTTTCATAATACTTGATTGCTTAGATCTTGGACAATATTATTATTGTGGTCTTAAAAATTATATTATTTTCCTGCAATGTTCTAAATGTAAAATAGTTTTTCTTAATTTTCTGAATTTATGTATATACATGAATGTGAAATGCAAATTCATAAATAAATTTAAAAAAAAAAACAAAACACAAATTCTCAATATTACATGAATCACAATCAGGATTTCGCCCCCTCCACAGCACTGAACAGTACCAATTACTCTTTTAGCCAAATTCAAGCAGGAAATAGCAACAAGTAAAAGCATTCGACATGGTAAACCATAATATACTACTAAGACTCCTAGTTTACTTTGGGATTGGCGGAAACATACTTAGTTGGATCAAAGGTTTCCTAACCACTAGAACATACCAAGTGAAATCAAATTCAAATATATCATCACCGTGGAAAGCAGACTGCGGAAAACCTCAAGGATCACCATTATCACCGATCCTTTTAAACTTAATGATGTCCCCACTAGCCAAGTCCTTATCCAACCAAGGTCTTAATCCATTCATCTATGCAGACGATGTCCCCACTAGCCAAGTCCTTATCCAACCAAGGTCTTAATCCATTCATCTATGTAGACGATGTCACAATATATATTCCTTACAAACATGACCTGACAGAAATCACCAACGAAATCAAACTCAGCTTGAACATCATGGACTCATGAGCAAATGCATTTCAACTAAAACTCAATACTGAAAAAAACACACTGTCTAATCCTCTCACCCCAATACAATATGTACAAACCCACAAATATAAACACCCCGGACTACACCCTCCCTATCTCAGATAGCCTGAAAATCCTCGGCGTTACAATTGACCAAAACCTTACACTTGAGAGCCAAGTGAAATCGACAACTAAGAAAATGTTCCACTCAATGTGGAAACTTAACGCGTGAAACCATTCTGCCCGAGGAAAACATTTCGTAACTTGATACAATCAATGATACTAAGCCATGTAGACTACTGCAATGGAATCTATGCGGGATGCAAAGAACAAATTACCACTTGATTTGAAAAATATTCGCGACCTTATCAACTTTCGAAAATCATTAAAGACTTTCCTTTTTAACAAGACTTACCATAATAATCAATAATAGGATCTCTAGCACATCACTATTTACTTGATAACCTACTTCCTGATTTATTGAATTGATTATATCCATTATGTTACACTTGTTCTTTATGTAACCAATTGTTTATCTACTCTTCATTGGCGCTTCTTATGATATATTATTGTAAGCCACATTGAGTCTGCAAATGTGGGAAAATGTGGGATACAAATGCAATAAATAAATCATAAAGAAACTTCAGACCATTCAAAACACGGCAGCTAGGCTCATATTTGGAAAAACGTGATTCAAAATTGCAAAACCCCTACGCGAAAAACTACAGACTGGATGGATCATGCAGGTCTTTTTCTGCCGTCATCTACTATGTTACTATGTTACACTGGCGCCCAATCAAAGAATGCATCGCCTTCAAAATCTGCACCCTGGTTCACAAACAGGCTCATTTTCAAAGCACTTAGCCTCCCAAAGTTCCATAGAAACCTATGGAACTTAGCCTCCCAAAGTGCTTTGAAAATATGCCTCAAAATCATCTACGGAGAAGCCCCGAGTTACATGACAGACTTGATCGACTTACCAATTAGAAATACATCCGAATCAACACGGTCTTATCTAAACCTGCACTACCCAAACTGCAAAGGACTTAAATAAAAAACAACTTACGCATCTAGTTTTTCCTACATAAGTACACAACTATGAAACGCATTACCAAAAGCCTTGAAAACGATGTACGACCACCTAAACTTCCAGAAATCACTAAAAACCAACCTGTTTAAAAAGGCATACCCTACCAATCCAATTGAAATGCCTAATCTCTGCAACACAACCAAACTAAAGCACGTAATGGACATAACAACTCTTCCGTTCTCCGATTCCCTAATATGGCTGTGCCACATGAACTTGAGCTTACCACAACATCACCCTGTATTTGTTCACACCGGAGCCTGCAAAGGCCTCTCTGGTACTATGTAAACCACACTGAGCCCATAAATAGGTGGGGAAATGTGGGATACAAATGTAACAAATAAAAAATAAATGCAGTGGAGGTAGTGCACACAAAATTATTTCATTTTTTAGGCTCTGTAAGATTTGCTTTGGCCACTAATTTAGCAGCAGCATTTCTGAACACGCTGTAGCTCCTTTTTAGGTAAACCCACATATAGCACATTATGGAAATTTATTTGGATTTGCATACACCTTTTTCAGTAGCAGCTCAAAGTGAGTTACTGTCAGGTACACTGGGTATTGTGTTACCGGTTGGGTGTGTCCTGAGAACTGGCTTAAGAACCTCTGGTCCGGGGGGGGGGGGGGGGTGCATATGCAGTGTTTACCAACTAAAGGTACACCTGTCCAGTTTGGTTTTTTGGATTCATGCAATAAAATATGTTTGAGACATGCATACATTGAGACCTGGTATATGTAAATCTATCATGCAACTGAAAGACGTTCACCTCCCATGCATTTATACCAAGGTGGTACCAATGCCTGGGAAAGAGGAAGGGAATAGTCAGCTCCTGAGTAGCCAACTGTGATCTGAGGACTATAAACCAGTCAATCAATAAACATATGCATGAAAGACTTGCATGCAAATTTCATATTTATTAGGGACTCCCCAAGAACAAATACATTTGCAGTCATAGATTACCAAAATTGTACACCAAAAAGTAGGAGAGCTCAAATAACTTATGGTGCTTTATAGAGTCAATGTTAGAGGAAGTCCAAGCTAAGGGCCAGTGTGAACAGATACTTAACCTACATAAGAGCTGGACAAACTAAGGGGCAGATGCTCAAAGCAAACTGGGTTTGCAACTTTTTGTTTAGACTGGCTTTAGTCAGTCTACATGAAACATTATTACGCAGCTAATGTACAGAAGCTTTTAGGCACTGCTTTACCGTGCACTGAAGCAATGACTGAAAGTCCTATGCTAATGAGCTCACTAGTATTAAAATGAGTCATTAGCGATTCTGTGCAAAACAGTGCACAGAAAACCCCTGCCCTAAAGACTAAAACCTACCGACAGCTCCAGAGCTTGCAGTAGGTTTTAGTCATTAGGGCAGGGTGACTTTTACAGCCCTCTCTCTGCCCCATCAGCCAGTAAGATATCTGAGAAGACCTCACTCCAAGGCAATTGTGAAAATAAGACTAAGCCAGAGATCACACTTCTGCTTATTTCGATCCTCCTCCCCTCCCCCCACCCAGCCAGCATTTGCAGTACCTGTTCACTGCGCATGCACACGATAGCTGCGCCTACCGCACAGAGCATATGCCAGGAATGTTTTGATCCCTTTACCAACCAATGCTCAAACACTAACAGCATCCATATAATTTACATGCTGTTAGTATTGAGCATTGCCGGTGTTCCAGCCCGCGTTCTCCCCCTAAAAGTCTATTATATAGTGAAAACAATGCAGAAATTTGATTTATATCAAGGCCCACAGACTTAAATTAAGACATGTGGAGGAGTGGCCTAGTGGTTAGAGCACTGGTCTTGCAATCCAGAGGTGGCCAGTTCAAATCCCACTGCTGCTCCTTGTGATCTTGGGCAAGTCACTTAACCCTCCATTGCCTCAGGTACAAACTTAGATTGTGAGCCCTCCTGGGACAGAGAAATATCCAAAGTACCTGAATGTAACTCACCTTGAGCTGCTACTGAAAAAGGTGTGAGCAAAATCTAAATAAATAAACATTTGAAAGAGAAAAGAATGAGGGATAAAGGCCAGTCTATGCAGGGTGCCCATCCATATTAACTATTAAGGTCTGCAATCCCTTGTTTTCCTCTGTTTGGCCTATGCTTTTTTGAATTCAGATGAAGTTCTTGCCTCCAAATTGAGAGGCGTTTCCATGCATCCGCCACCCTTTCCTAAGGAAAAAACATCTCAGATTACCCCGGCATCTACCCCCTTTATCGACTAAAAAAGGGCTTACATTTATACCACAGACGTATTTAAGATGTATCATATTTCCCCCATAGGATAAAAGGATCGTTTGTTGTATTTGTTAACTGTCAAGTATTTCAAATTTTCTCTGGATCTCAGGAACATGAGACGATTATGAATAAAATCATTGCTAAATTAGGCTCTTTAAACATACTAGGTTACTTCACAGAATGCATTGTATTTCTAGACACAGCAAACCTGCCTCAGGAAAGCAGCCTATGGCTGCCAATACTGACTGAAAACTCTTAGTTAAGAGTACAAGCACAAGTTGTAAAGGATCTTTAGTTAGAAAGAAAAAATGAACTACTGGCAACCTAACTTTAAACACACAATTCCACGCCCCCCCTCCCCCAAAAAAGAAAAATTTGCACTGTTTTTTTCTATAAACAACTTAAACAAGACTTCACTTAACCGGAATAATAATATAGTTCGGTTAATACTATTCAGACTGAAAAAAATAATATTAAAGTCTCTGACCAGGTTGCTACTCCTTTATTAGCCAATATCAAGGGGTCTTTCCTTCTCGTTAGACTATTGTATATTTGTACTGCCGTCTCATGGCCCGTAGGCAGGATCCATCTTTTGCCCAGCTCTACAGATTCGGCACCCGAAGCCGCCGCCGTGCTCCTAGCTAAAACCCTGTTAGCAGCAAACCTAAGGAACCGGCAGCCCGGGCGCAACATCCCAATAAGCATGGCGTTGGCGTCTTGGCGACTTGGCGTGCAAGTAGGAACGGAAGCAGCCGGAGGGCGGGTTTTACAGCGGAAGTCGCCGCACGCGTTCAACCGCGACAGCAACTAGAGCCAGCCAATGCACCGTTTTGCGACTGTTTGTTAATTCAGCATAGTTTGCAGCAAGGAGGTCGGTTTGCAGAAGAGAACGGCCTCTCACTGACATTTCAGTGCATACATCCACCCTCCTGACAGCGTCAAAAAGAGATAGGAGGAGCCAAGGCTAGGAAAGTAACAACCTGTCTAGAGGAGGAGCCAAGACTCGCGCACAGACAGCTGTTCCTCCCCCTTCTCTTCGCCTGTACCTACAACAGCCTGAGATACACACACTGCAGCGACAACAGAAATGCAATGACAGAACTGAAGCGGGGGGAGGGAGGGAACACCCTGCCGATTGCCGAACAGGAAGACAGACTGGCATGGTGTACGCGGGCTACTTTTTGAAGAGGAAGGGAGAATACGTCATGGTATACAATACATAACGTTAGCTCCAAGACTGCCAACGTAAAATGCCCTCTTTAACTGTGACCTTAAATCTCCTATAGTGGTAGGTTAAGGTGTAGCGAGGGGGAAAAGTGGAATGGTACGGGATCCGAGCCGTACAAAACACTTATCCAAAGATAGAATAGTGGTGTGGGAGTAGAGAAGAAGCCATGACAGAAAATGACTGGGTCCCGAAATCGTTTGTCCCCGGTCCCCTCTGTTTCTCTGGGTATGGGTTATACATTTCATGAGAACTCTTTTTTAATAGCTTGTAAATCTCACCACTTCACCCAGAACTGTTCCGGTAACTGCTGTGCTGCCACATATTTCTATAACACCAAGAAAAAAAATATGACGAGCAGGGGGAATAATCGTTTTTGAAGCGATTACTACTGCAGCAGACAGCGCTCTGCATCCGGAGAAGCAAGGCTTTGTCGGCTGGCCTGGGGGTGGCTCTCCCTTTTCTCCGCAGTATGGGAGGGGGGGGAAACTTTCCAACGGTTCCATGGCAACCGCAGCGCCTGCAGCGATGATTGGAACACGAGTAGCAACTGCCGCCCTAGAGCCAGAAAGAAAGACCCGCCGTCGACTAGACTGAGGCAAGCGCTGTCAATGCTTCTCTCAAAAGCTTCGAGTAGCAAGCTGATCTCCTCCTCATATAAGCTGTTGTAGAAGAAACCCTCGCTACTGCAGCGACTTCTACAAATCCCTGAACCATGGGGGGGGGGGGGGGGTGCTGGAAGAACAAAAACAAGAGAGCAAGTAGGAGTGCTACTACTCATGCAGCAAAGGCACCCAGCTGCTGGCGCTTAAATAATACACCCGCCCCGCCTCCTCCATGAAGTGCGGGGCGCGAGGCCATGTCTCGCGCGCAGCGCTTTTCACTTCATGAACCACGCACGCGCGCCCCTTTTCATCCAAACATAACAGCATAATGATAGCAGTGCGAGTATCGCGCCTCACAGCGTTCCGTTTGAGCCCACTTTTTGGTCTGCCAATTAAGCTCTGCCTCTTCTCCACCTTCCCACAGCTACTCAAGCAGTGAAGGTTGGTCTAGTCTCGTTACCATATGGCATAGCTATACTAACAGCGAGGCTGTTTGTGCAGGAAGCTCTGAATCAAGCTATACAGCATGTGCATGAAGAGACAGCCGCCATGGTTTCTCTTTACCACTGGTCTCCCCTTAGTATGGTGGTGACATTTTAAACGGAACCCGGCCACGTCAGAAAATGCTAAAAAGCCAGGAGCGCGCGCTGAGTACTGCTACTCCGGGCACCCTGGGAAGCGTAGTTTCTTGAAGGTTCTTGCTACTTTCCTGTCTGCTATAAAGATAGAGCAGTCAGCACTTTCCCAGTTTCTTCCGTCATTCCATATCCGATTGGATGGCAGAGAAAATACTGCCTTCGATTGGCTGCTTGGGACGCCATTATTACTATTGATGATATCGTTACAGTTGCAGAGCCTGAGTCAGGGAAGCAAAGGCTATGCTTTCGTTTTGCTTTGCTTATTTGCAGTGGCACTGCCTAGCATGCACGGTTACCAAAGGAGTTGTCAAAAAAAGAGTGTAAGTTGGTAAAAGCAGTTGAATACAGGTGGAAGTAAAGTTTGTTCTGGGGTTGTTGTTTTTTTTGTTACCTCCTTGACCCTTTTCGGTCTACATAAACATGCGAACGTTTAGTCCAATCGCTTCAGGCCTACTATCGGACGAGAGACAGAACAGAACTAGGACACCCTACACAACCAGGGAGGAAAGGGGGTGTGTATATGCAAATGAGCTCTCTGGGAGCGCTACGCATGCGCTATGAGTGGCGGGGCTGAATGTTTCCCAAGTGTTTGAAACTGGTATTTGGGTTTTCCACGCTGGATCGAGTGCGGCTTTTGCAGTGTAGGAGATTGCGTTTAAAACTCTCTGGGGGGAAAATGAGGTAAAAAGAAGAAGAAGAATCGAGTAACTGCTGACAGCGAGTGCCCTTGGGTTCGATCAGTCTTTTCTTCCTGTCTAGGGACACTTAGAAGGGCAGATTTGTGCTCTACCCACCACCTCTCTCTCTTTTCTCTCTTGTACAACCGTGTTCCTGAGTTGCCCAGGAAAGACAGCCATTCAGTCAATTGTTGGTGAAGCTTGCCCGACTTATTGCCGCGAGAGGTGTCCGTCCCTGGCTCTTCTCTGCTTTGCTTCACACAGAGGAAGGCAGATGTAAGGTTTCTGGCTCCCGCGATCCAGCGGCGGGTAGGGGAAACTTCACGTCTGAAGGTAAGAAGAAAAGCGGGGATTGAAGAGAAAAACCTCCGGCTGCTGGTACGATGCTGAGTCCTGCGAATGGAGAGCAGATTCACATTGTGAACTACGTGGAGGACTACCTGGATTCAATCGAATCGCTGCCTTTCGACCTACAGAGAAATGTTTCCCTGATGAGGGAAATTGACGCTAAATATCAAGGTAAGCGGCTGCCCGGCCGGCCAGCTACATTTTAGCTTTCCAGACTCATCTTTGTCTGCTCGCGGCGGTCGTAGTTGCAGATAGCTACGTCTCACGTTATTTTTCAGGGCTACAGTACTAATGTTTTTATTTCTGTTCTGTTGGTTTGGGAATTTTTTGGGGTACGAGACTGTATTTGTTCAGTAACAGGCTAGGGGTGGTCCTGCAGCGTTGGCTCTTGTCAGAGGGCGGAACAAAAGGTCCTTTTTTGTTGTTGTTTCTTTTTATTAATCATACTCTTCCTTTTTTTTTTTTTCTTTCTATGAAACTATGGTGGGGAGAAGATGCCGGAAAGCAAGATCTGAGATAAATCAGGGTTTGGCACAAAAGGAGCAATGTGTGTTTGTAGGAGAAGAAACTGTTGGACAGACTGAGAAATTACAGCACATTTAGGAATGTACAGTATTCATTATGGCTGTAGTACTGCCGCTAGTAACGAAAAGGTTGTGCTGGTGGTGGGCAGGGTTTCTTTTCATAGGATTATCTCCCCCCCACCCCCATACAGTAAATCGGTTTGCGGTACGAGAAATCCTACATTGTCTTTTGATGTTATATAAAATGGGATTTAAGGATAGTGGATAATGTATGTTATGTTGTCTGTCGGCTGCAGTTAGATTTCTTGTTAATAGGAGCCTGCCGAAAGTCCCCCTTTTTTTGTTGAAATGTTAGCGATTAGCTTTAGTTTGTTTTTAGTGGGGAAAAAAGAGAAGGGGGTGGTTTCCTTCTAAAGTGGACACACATGGACAACAAAAATCCCGATTAATATTGTGTTCCCGGAACGCTATGGTGTTTAGAACAGGAAAATACACGAACTGACACCTTCGCTTTTATTGTTTCCTGTCTCTTTTTGGAAAAGATGCTATCTGTTCTGGGAGGCTGTGGAGGAGTAAAAATAACAGCTTGAGCCTTGTGGAAAATAGGTTTAGGGTGTGGAAACTTTATTTAAAATACATGTAGAAAGATAAAAGAAGGCGTGAGATTTGGTCCGAATCGTTTTAAAACGTCGATTGTACATGTTAGGCGGTGAAATATCTAGGTACCTATGGAAAAAAAGTCTTCCAAAGGAGTTAAAAAAACGTAAGACTGGGGTCTGGGGAAGTATGTGATAAACGAACCATTAACAACCTATCTACACTGCGCCTGCCGCGCTTAACTAAAGAATATTTTTTCGCCAGAAACGTTTTATATGCAACTTCATTAGCATATAGCAAGTCAACCCGCCAATCATTGACCTTCGTTTTAATATTGCAACCCATTGGCCGGAGTCCTGTTTGTGACGCATAAAGACTCCTCCTCTTGAATGTATGATTCTGCTGTTCTCTCTCTCTCCCTCCCCCCCCACTTGTTATTTGTATATTTCGGATTATGACTGCCTCTTGATGTCGATTGGTGTGTCGGTCCTAGGGGGTGGGCTACTAACCTTTTAAAAGCTTTCGAGTGAGCCAATTGGGAGGCCTGTATGAGACGGTGGGCTGTTTCCGTTTTTAGAACAATGGTCTATTGCAATTTCCTGGGTGTGACAGAGTTGGTGACTTCCTCCCCGGCCTCGGTTGCGGTGGTTTGTGAATACGTTTTTCGGTTGGTGGGGGGTGTCCTCAGTGACGTTTGGGTGAAAGTATTATTTTGTGATATTATTTATTTTTTGCTTTGTGACTAAAGTAACTGAGGCTCTGCTAGTAGCTGCTGCATGGGAAGTCTTCATGCTGTACATGAAACGGCATATGTATCCTTCCCTTCGCAGGCTTTTGGTTTGTTCTTTAGGTTATATATTGTTGGGATGGTCCACATCCGAGCTGCTCCTCCCCTAAGTGCGTGCCCTTCAAAGCTTCAGCATTTTCGTTCCCTGCAGCAGATGAAGGTCCATCAAGTTAACTTCTTAGACGTTTTAGATTTTTCTGAAAACGAAATATGTAGTAGATCTTTGATAAGCTGGGGGTGGAGAGAGGGAAAACTACCATTGTCATTAAGTGCAATAAGAAAGGGTCCTTATCTTCCTTCCAAAAACAAAGCTTTCTCAAAATGTGCAAGTATAGTCTTTGTAATAAAACGAACTTAAAATACTATTTTTAAAAACATTTTTGAATTACAGTTCAATGGTCACTAGGATTTATTAGGCAACACTTTTTATGTCAGAAGGGACATATAGAGGAAGCACTTATGAATAAAATCTCAATAAACCAATAACAAAGGCCTACTTATATGAATATTTCCTACCTTGTGATGGGTTTATGTTAGCAAAGCATTACTGTCATTCCATGTTTGGAGTTCTAGACTAACAAGTTGTGCCTGAGAGGGGGCATTGCTATTGCCGCAATAAAAAAAAATTGGTGCCAGTGACTGAAATACCTGAATAAATAATCATTTTAGTGTTATAGTGTAGTCTTATTTTGGTAAATTGCCAACTAAGTTCTAACAAATACTAATGTGCAGATAATCAGAAGCAAATGTGGGCACTAGAGGCCATTAGTGCCAGACTAGTGCCCACATTTGCTACTGCCCAATGTTGAGAGCCAGCGAGCATGTGAAATAATGAGCTTGCTGGCTCTGAACGCAAATTCATGCAAAAGAGGGTCTCCTGAATGCCTCCCTGATGCTCAGCGGGCGGCACATCAAGCAAGGATACTCCTCCCATGGCAAATCCTGCACCAGCTCAGAGCTGGCATTAGGGTTTGCCAGGACATTGGGTAGGAATGCAGCGACACCAAGATGTGAAGGCCAGGAGGTTCGGTGGACCTCCAGACCCACCCCCCCCCCCCCCCACACACACACACACACAGAAGCACAAGGGTCTGGAGGTCCAGTGGACCCCCCCCCCTCCAAATGGTGTCACCCTGCCCTGCCTGGTGCATCATTATATGGTAGTTAAGCCCTGCCCAGCACATCCCAGGATGCACAGAGTAGGACAGGGTGACACCCACAGGAGGAGGGAAGAAGTGCAAGACCCTCCTGTTTGAACATATGAGGAGGGGTTTTTTTTGGGGGGGGGGGCTAGACTACCAGGGCTAGCTTTCAGGGGAGGGGTCAGTTAGGGCCTGGCAAGGATTCCACTGGTCCACCAGGGTTCTGTGTGTTTGCGGTGGGGGGGGGGGGGTTATGTATCTGGGGGTTCAGGGGTCCACAGGACCTCTGGGCCCTTGTGCTTGGGGGTAGGGCCTGGAGGTCTACCGGACCACCAGGGCTTTAGGTTTGACAGGTCCGGGCTGGAGAAAAGACCAGACCTGTCAAACTTCTTCTGCAGGAGGATTGTGCCTGAGTGTGTGCCCAGGCACAATTCTTCTGAAGAACTGGCAACCACACTGATGTTCAATGCTGACATGCTTAAATCTGTATGTCAGTGCTGAACCGAGTGGTATTTGTGCAACTAAGAGGCATATTTTCAAAGCACTTTTAGCCTCTAAGTGGGGCTAATTCATATGACATACTCCTCAAGGTAGTAGTCAACAAGGATTCTTTGCTGCTATTTTTCTTTGGGACCTGTAAAGCTAAAGCACTAATTGTACGCTTCAGTACAAAAGAAGATACAAATCTTTGATTTGCCTCCAAAACAATTTTGAGTTTCCCTTTTTTGTGAGTACAGTTGAAACTGGGGATTCAAATTCTTAATGGTGAGCGTGCCCTTGGCTACTGCTCTTTTGTCCCTGTGACAGCAAATATAAAGCTATTGCCACCCCACCCCCTCCCCCCCCCCCCCCAAATCACCATCACCACCTTTCTCATATCAGGTTTTCTGCTTTTCTGTTGGTAAAATAACTTAATTCACAGACTTCTTCACTTAATGTATTATCTAAAGTTAAGTAATTTAAAATCTTTGAAATGTTCTAAGCCCCCCACCCCCATTAAATATTCATATTTCAAGCCCAAGGTAAACCTGCAGTTTGAAAATTGTCATGCAGCATACTACTAGCCTTTGCAAAGCAGGCAGCGTAAACAGGGGCAAGGTCTTAAATATACTAAAAGCTGCATCAGAAGCTGCAAGGACTCCAAGGATGATTCTCGGGAGGGGGAAGAGGAGGAAGTGCTATGTGCAAAGTGTATGCTGTGTAAAGCATAGACCAGCTATATGTGCCGAAGAGGAGGTGCTGAATAGGGACCATCTATTTGGCCTCTTACTTTGCTGCTTGGCAATTTCAACCGTCTGGATTTTGTGCTATATCAAGTGCAGAAGGATATTAGATTTAGCTTATGCCTTTTTTGGTAATAACTCATGGTAAGTTAATTTGGGTACAGAAGATATTTCTTAGGTCCCAAAGGGCTTGCAATCTAAGTTTATATCTGAGGCAGTGGAGAGTTAATTGTCTGGCCCCAAATCCCAAGGGATATCGGTGGGATCTGAATGTACAAAGCGTTCCCTTATATGGTAGACAGACCCTGTATGGTGCATCCCAGAATACACAGGGCAGGGTGCTGCCATTTTTGAGATATGGAGTTGGGGGGGGGGGGGCTAGAGTAGGGGTGGTGGTCTCGCTACCAGGGTTTGTTTTCTTGGGGGGGGGGGGAGACTATTATACTACCAGGGAATTTGGGGGCAGGGAGCAAGGAGGTCACAAAACCACCAGACCATTTTTATTTAATATTAGGAGGGGGATCAGATATGTGGGGGCAGGGTGGGTGCCGCTAGACACCAGGGGTGGGTTTGGGGCATGCTTGACTAATGTGTGCTGCGGCAGGCGTGCCTGTGTGTGTTTTTTGTTGTTTTTTAGCAGTAGCACAAATAACCATAATATTGTAACTGAATGCTGCATGTTTTATGTACAAAAGTGCTTGTTAAAGGATACTTTGAAAGCTGTAATTTTTAAAAAATACCAAAAAAAGGAGAATGGATTAACTTTTTGAGACTTTGCTCTATATCTGAAAAATGTGGTCTTGAACGCTTGTATACCAAGACCTGTTTTCTTTTAAGAGTTATTACAGCCTACAAAGACTAGCTTTCTCCAGGATCAGTAAAGCTGCTAAAATTATACATTAAATTTTATGGTGAGACGTATGCAGATTTTATTTAGTCACATTAAAATGTTCTACCTTTTTGTGTTGTATTGGAGTATTTCATATACTGATCTTTCAACTTTTAAATACTTTTCTTCTTGTAGAGATCTTAAAGGAACTGGATGAATATTACGAGAAGTTCAAAAGAGAGTCTGACACAGTACAGAAGAGAAGACTGCTACATTGCATTCAGAGAGCTCTTATTCGCAGTCAAGAACTGGGGGATGAGAAGATTCAGATAGTCAGTCAGATGGTGGAACTGGTTGAGAACAGAACCAGGCAAGTAGACAGCCACATTGAGTTATTTGAGACTTGCCAAGAGACAAATGACACTACTGGCAACGCTGGAAAAATCAACCTAGAAAAGTCCAAGTGTGAGACAATCACACAGACTGAGAAGCCCAGCAATAAAAGGTCACGAAGGCAAAGGAATAACGAAAATCGAGAAAACACGTCAAACAATCATGATCATGACGACCTCGCTTCCGGAACGCCCAAGGAGAAGAAAGCAAAGACATCTAAGAAAAAGAAACGATCCAAGGCCAAAGCTGAAAGGGAGGCCTCCCCTGCAGATCTCCCCATAGACCCCAATGAGCCCACTTATTGCTTGTGTAATCAAGTGTCCTATGGAGAAATGATTGGGTGTGATAACGACGAGTGCCCCATTGAGTGGTTTCATTTCTCTTGTGTGGGACTCAATCACAAACCCAAGGGCAAATGGTACTGTCCTAAATGTCGAGGGGAGAATGAGAAAACTATGGACAAAGCTTTAGAGAAATCTAAAAAAGAGAGGGCTTATAACAGATAATGCATATCCATTTATTTTAATGGTAGTCATTAAAATAGTGTATTTATTGTCAGTCACCTTTGTTGAGGTGCAGGAATTGTAAAATATATTTTTAAAGAAAGTCATTGAACCATTCCTGTTATAGGGACAACAGAGTTTGTTTTTTTTGGTAGGGGGCGGGAGAAGATTTGGGTTTTAAACAATGAACAGCTGTCACAGAGCAAATGGTTAGTGGGTTAAAACCTTGAAAAGTGCAGCTACTTTAATAAATGCTATTTAGTTCTGCTTTTTATAAGGATGGAAAATCTTTGTGCTAATAGCACTCTGCCCATTAAAAGTGTAAAACATATTAAAGGATTTCATTTTTTTTCTTTTGAAGGAATGCTAGCCACTTTTCCAGCAAACTGACAAAACTATGAAGTCAGCTCATGTTTAAATGACACTGCTTTGTTTCATTTGTTCAGAACTCATGACAGTATAACACTAAAAATCCCAGTAAAACATGGCACTTGCTACAGTTAGTGTGTCAGTATAACAGTTTAATATAAAATGTTTCAGTAGAACTAGAGGAATTGGAGGGGTTTTTTCTTTTTTTAAAAAAAGAGAATGGTTACAGTTTTACATGGTAGTTTTATATAACGGGACAGGTACCACAGTGTCCATTTTAAAACTAGTACATTTTATATTTAACAAGAATGTGGTTTAGTAATCAGATTTAAACAAATCAAGCTTTATACTGTCACATAATAGTGTAGCAGTGTTTAATTTGTATAAGATGTATAAATGTACATTTTTAAGTGGTATTGCACTTAACTGTATTATAATGGAAATGCAGACAAATGCTGTTGTATAACCATGTGCATTTCCTCTTGTAATATGTGATATTAAATAAATGCCAACCTATTTGGACAGTTACTTTGCCTCTTTTGACATAATGTACTAGTCTAAGGGTCTCTGTATTTTGATCATGAAACCGTGCATGAAAGTTACTTCAAGAAACTTCAGCAGAACTTTATCCAACATGAAGCGAAACATTATACTAGGAGCGTTATATGATTTGTCAGGGAAGATTCAAAATAGCAGGGAGGAAGTGTATGGCATAATTTACGCAGGTAAATGCCAGCAGCAGGCACAGATGTGAAGACAAGAGTGTAGTTGGGATACTTCTTCAAAATGTATACATATTCTATATTTTAGAATGGTAGTATATTTACATCTTGGAAGATTTCCTTGGCATTTAAGCCTGCTTCAAGTCATATGTAGCTGATTCATTTAAGTTAGGGCTTGGAAGGCGAGCTTGAGGGGGAATTAGTGCTGATCTCTCGGTTGCGTTTTGGAGTTCAGCTCCATAATGGACTCCCACAGAACGTGCATTTTTCAAAAATCCAGTACTTAGGTCAAGTAATGCATTTACCATACACCTTGCTATCAAATTTTGTGCTTGTAAGTAGACCTACCTACATGTATATGTGCAGAGTCACCGAAAGATGCAACTCTTTTAGGTATAATAGCTTCTTCAGCTGTATGTGTTTTTCAGTAATATATATATATTTACACTTTATAAAATGCTCCTCAAACAGCAAACCTTTTATTAAATACTGTGTGTAGTTTTGCATGCACTAACCTAAATGTTTTTCTTACCTAAATTCCCTATATAAAGTTGGGCTTCACATATTTTTATGGTGTGAAAATGATTACTGAGAGTGATGTAGTTGCTGCAGTGTGTTGATCCTGAAGCTTAAATATTCATCCAAATTACTTTGTCTGCTGTTATCAAATGCAGATATTTCAAAGCTACTTCATAGCCTTTCCACTTCAGTACATATATAATGTGATTTTACTCTTGAAATTGTCAACGGTTCTATTTTGTTTCAAGCTATTCTAGCAATCAAAATGCCGGCATGCAGATGATTTGATGCACATGCTCTATATTTGATAGATTGGTAAGTTAGTATCGGTGAATTTTTGGAAAGTCTAGATCTTTTACTGCTTGTTACTGAGTGAGGATACTGATTAAGTAGCAAATGGTTTTAAGTTTTTATAATGAAAGTGTTGCCAAATTCCAGTTAGAGGCTAAATGAAAGTGAAAAATGACAGACTCAAGCCACTTAGTCTCCAGGCTAAATGAATGATTTTGATGCTAATGTCAATCTTTTCTGGGCTGTATAGCATGTCATCTGCTTCCTTCTGTTCAAGTGAGTAGGAAGAGTTGTTTAAGGGTGACCTTTACCCATTATGCAAGTTCCTATCTTCAGAACCCTCTTCATTTTGTTTTTGTCATCCTGTACTGCTTCTCTCTCTCTCTCTCTCTCTCTCTCTCCAATCTGGGTGGCAGCAAAAGTGGATTGCTGACCTTGGTAAATCAGGGGGGGTTGTACTGGCAGGGGCAGGGCTGACTGAGGGGAGCGCGGTTAGGGGCTATATTATTGGGAGGAGGAATTTTGATGTAGAATGTGGGGGCTTGTTGATCAGGGGTGTGGGAGGGTTCATTTGAGTTGATTGGAGGTGTGATGTTAGGACCAGGTGCTGTTAGAGGGGAAGGTATGTGTCCATTAAGGACACACTATAAAATATAAACCAAATTGAAAAGTGTCAGCTTGAAGTAGTGTACTGCGCTAAGTATACCTTGTAGCGCTATAGAAATGATAAATAGTAGTAGTGTACAGTGGGAAGAAAGCGATAACAGTGATAATGCTCTTGGCTCAGTTTTGTTATGGGGCTAGTTTACAGTTCGAACTGGTTCAGGTTCACAGGCTGCTCCCTACTTTAAAAAAAAGGGGGGGAAGGGAAAGACAGAGGGTGATTAAGAGCCACCACTACAGTAGCTGACCAAGGGCCAGATGCATCAACCATACGTAAAAAAATAAAAATCATAAAAGTTCTTACCGAATTTCAAAAAACGCAGAATGCTCCAAAAACGCAGCTCCTAAATGTTCGGTGCGGTATTCAAAAGCCGGATGCATTAAAGTTTCGCTAGTCTCCGATATCGGAGTATGAAACGCATGCGCACAGATCCATTCGGAAAACATACGATATAGGCGTGGCTATTGTGCTTCTGATCTCATCGTGCGTCAACGGCGTTAAAGAATCGCGTCGCTGCACTGCTTGTTTTTTTTTTTCGATCATACATTTGTCGCATATATACTGCCAATACTTACTGATCTGGGGTACGATGAACGCCGTTTTCCAGCCCATGTCCATGCGCTGTATATTTCGCCTTCTGCCTGCACGTGGGAAAAGGCGCTTCTCATTGATGGTGAATAGCTGGGCAAGCCATAGGACATCCATGTTCGAAAAATTTGGCTTTCTGCCTCTTGCAGCCATGACTCCCCGTCAAATTTGCACACACGCATTCATCGGCAAGCACGCACTACATTTACATGGTTATAATGACAGGATTTACGTATTTTCTATAAGCTTTATTCAAAAATACAGGGTCCGTCCGACACAGCTGCAAATTGTTTTTGGCCAATCACAGTGCTTTCCGCTGATCTGCAGCGCTCAGATTGGCTAGGTTTTTTTTTTCTTTAACACAATTGTCTTTTATGTTTAAATCTTTTTTATTAAGAACAACTGAACTTGTACAGACTATGCAATGAAAAGAGACCAATACAAATATCAATGTTATAACTCAAGTCATCATGTAAATGTTATTGTTTTATCCCCCCCTCCCACTTCCCCCCTTTAAGTTTATTAACGAGAACCAACTTTGTAGAATGCTACAACATGTATGATGTACTATTCAGGGTAGTTGATAATAAGAAAAACTCATCGGATCCACCACCAACCTTCCTCGTGAGGCAGTAGTTTAATGACACGACTTACTGCAAAGGCCTTGTTTCTTATAACCCTTCATATAGCTTCTCCGCCTCTTATATGAGTTACAGCTTTATTAATGATATCAACACCCTTAAAGAATGAAACAGTTTCCACATAATCAGATGTCAGCGATACTTGTCTCAGAGTTAACCCCAATCCTACCCCCTCTCTCTTCCCCCCCCTTCTCCCCCCTTCATTACATCCCCCTACCTCACCATTCACTCTAAACTCCACATTCATCCCCATTCACTCCAACTCATTCAGCACCTGACTTCTAACTCTGGGCGCTACTACATTCAAATATGCTGTCAACACAATTGTCTTTGAGTCCACACACAGCCACAACGAGAGGTACAGACCTCTCGTTTTTCCGACGTTTTTCTTTCGTAAAAGCATTCGGAAAAGGTTGGTGCATCTCGTTACAATAGGGTTTGAACAGGAATCGCTCATCTGCATTCCGTTTTCGTTAGCTGCTAGCGTCGTCGGAAAATGGCCTTTCATGCATGCTACGGTTGAAAATTTGTTCGTTAAACGGTTGTTAAATGGTTGTTAAAGTTTAGTGCATCTGGGCCGAAGAGTCCTTTGCCTTTGCATCACTTCAAAGATTGAGGGTCATGCCAACCCTGGTCACTTTCCTTTACCAACTCCTGTTTGCACTGGGAGGGTCACTTGTCTGAAGCAATGGGACTGTGCCTACTGGACCGCTGATAGCACAGCTGCCCTGGCATTCCTGATAGCACGTGGTAATGATGTGTGTACTAGCCGGCCCCTCCTCCACCGAGCCATGCCAAAAGCCAGATCCTAACCCCTCCCATATTAGTTGATTACGATCTTTCTCACCAACTGAAAAGCTGTAGCCAGCAGTCATAGTCCAGTTGTTTCAGGCAGACTGCTTTAGGGCAATGGCAGGAAAACAATCTGAAATACAGTTTTATGTTATGTGGTTTTATAACTTGAAGTTATGAATACATTTAAACATACAATTGAGACCTTGCAATTACCAAAACACCCTGATGCATATTTGTACTTTTTTTTATATAGGTAATCCTTAAATGTCAGAAACATATTTCCTATAGACACAAAATGGGGAAAATATTTTGTAAAATTAGCTCTAAAGAATCATGTGTCTTGTTAAGAACACACACACACAATCATAGCATAGATTGCCTGCCATGCTGTACTATGATTTAAGAATAACCCTAGTAATGAGTGTATTTAAGTTCTTGTTTTGTCATGTTTTAATTACAAAACTTCTCTCATTCTTTTATAGTGGTTAAGGGAAGAAAGAGCCCAAGTTGTGGGGTTTTTTTTTAATTAGAGCCTGGGACCCCTGAATCCGGGTATCTGAGGCCTGTACCAAGTACCCTCAGTGAAATTTACTCAAAATATAACACTCTAGATCTGGGATTGGTAGCACAGAATTTGCTACTATTTGGGTTTCTGTAAGGCACTTGTGACCTGGATTGGTCGCTGTTACTGGGCTAGATGGACTATTGGTATGACCCAGTATGGCTATTCTTATGTTTCATTAACAAACCAAAGTAACAGTCATGACATGCAAGAGGAGGGAGAAATGTCAAACTGTGGGGCAGGAGGGAGGGAAGGAATTGAGAGATAACCATGGGCATGGGCAGGAGGGGAGGGAGAGATGCTGAAGTGAGGGAGAGAAGGTTGGAGGGCGAAGGGAGTTTTTCAAACTTTGGATGATACGTTCAGTACGTTCATTGATATTTCCCTCTGCACTCAATAATCTGGTTCACTCGTTATTTCATAGATTAGATTATTGCAATTCCTTATACTGGGGCCTTAGAGTCAAGGATCTCAGACACTTACAACTTATCCAAAATATTGCTATTTGTCTTACCTCCATAGCAATGTCAATGATGTCGCGTTGCTGCCAAGAGGGCGGAGCTGACATCTGTATTCTCCGTGGAAGTGACATCAATGATGTCACTGCCACGGAACTAAAACAATTAAACTGCACGCGCGAGGGGAGTGGGTAGGGCAGGCGCAACACCCGGAAGTCGACCATTGGGCTGGGGAGGCTTAGTGAGAGGGGTGCTATCCGTCTTTTGCATTGAGTGTCGCATATATGATTATCTCCCAGTTGGTGAGATGTCATATGTGTGTGCCCAATGCAAAGAGCTCCTAGCTCTCAGGGAACGTGTCCGTTCTCTTGAGGCTAGAGTAGCAGACTTGGTGGAGTTGAGGGAGACAGAGAGGTCCATAGACGAGACCTACAGGGATGTTGTAGAGAAGTCCCACCTCCAGTCTGGTAGCCTTTGTGCTACCTTGGAGGAGGGAGGTCTCCTAGAAGGGGAGCATCACCCTGGTGAAGTAGGAAGTACTCCTGTAGCCAGGACCTGCCCACCAGGGGATGTACTATCCTCTTGCACCAAGGATATGTCTCCAAGTGCTGCCCGGGAGGGAAAGGTTAGGACAGCTGTTGTAGTTGGTGATTCGATCATTAGGCATATAGATAGCTGGGTGGCTGGTGGACGTGAGGATCGCCTGGTGACTTGCCTGCCTGGTGTGAAGGTGGCGGACCTCACGCGTCACCCAGATAGGATTGTAGATAGTGCTGGGGAGGAGTCGGCTGTCTTGGTACATGTGGGTACCAATGACATAGGAAAATGTGGGAGAGAGGTTCTGGAAGCCAAATTTAGGCTCTTAGGTAGAAAGCTCAAATCCAGATCCTCTAGGGTAGCATTTTCTGAAATGCTACCTGTTCCACGCGCAGGGCCCAAGAGATAGGCAGAGCTCCGGAGGCTCAATTTGTGGATGAGACGATGGTGCAGGGAGGAGGGTTTTAGATTTGTTAGATACTGGGCAACATTCTGGGGAAGGGGGAGCCTATTCCGAAAGGATGGGCTCCACCTTAACCAGGGTGGGACCAGGCTGCTGGCATCGGCATCTAAAAAGGAGATAGAGCAGCTTTTAAACTAGAAATGGGGGAAGGCCGACAGTCACTCAAAAGCGCATGGTTCGGGATAGGGTATCCTTCAAAGATATCACCAAAACAGGGAAGATATAAGTACATAAGTAATGCCATACTGTTTTAAATTTATTACACTGTAGTTTCATCTCATGCCCCCTAGTCCTAGTATTTTTGGAAAGCACGAACAGACGCTTCACATCCACCTGTTCCACTCCACTCATTATTTTATATACCTCTATCATGTCTCCCCTCAGCTGTCTCTTCTCCAAGCTGAAAAGCCCTAGCCTCCTTAGTCTTTCTTCATAGGGAAGTCGTCCCATCCCCGCTATCATTTTTGTTGCCCTTCGCTGCACCTTTTCCAGTTCTACTATATCTTTCTTGAGATGCGGCGACCAGAATTGAACACAATACTCAAGGTGCGGTCGCCTGATAGTGAGGTTGCAAAAGAGACCGTAGTAGATCAGGTGTCCCTAAATAAAAATACAAATCAGGCAAAAGATTGCAAATTAGTACTGTCAAGTACTAAGCATGATGTAAATAGGAGCAACAAACACAGTTTGAAATGCCTATATGCGAATGCCAGGAGCTTAAGAAATAAGATGGGAGAGTTAGAATATATTGCACTAAATTAAAAATTAGATATAATAGGCATCTCTGAGACCTGGTGGAAGGAGGCTAACCAGTGGGACACTGTCATACCGGGGTACAAATTATATCGTAGTGATAGGGTGGATTGAATTGGTGGAGGGGTAGCATTGTATATTAACGAGAGCCTTGAATCAAATAGATTGAAAATTCTGCAGAAAAGAAAACACTTCTTGGAATTACTGTGGATTGAAATTCCATGCGTAAAGGGGGGAAGGATAATGATAGGAGTGTACGACCGTCAGCCTGGCCAGGATGAACAGACGGATGCAGAAATGTTAAAGGAAATTAGGGATGCAAACAATAATAATGGGTGATTTCAATTACCCCGATATTGACTGGGTAAATGTAACATTGGGACACGCTAGGGAGGTAAACTTCCTTGATGAAATCAAGGACAGCTTTATGGAGCAGCTTGTACAGGAACCGACGAGAGAAGGAAAAATTCTAGACCTAGTCCTTAGTAGAGCACATGATCTGGTGCGGGAGGTAATGGTGCTGGGGCCTCTTGATAACAGTGATCATAATATGATTGGATTTTATATTAGCTTTGAAGTAAGTATACATAGGAAATCAAATACGTTAGCGTTTAACTTTTAAAAAGGAGACTATGATAAAATGAGAAGAACGGTGAAAATAAAACTTAGAGGAGCGACTGCGAGGGTCAAAAATTTACATCAGGCGTGGATGCTGTTCAAAAACACCATCCTGGAAGCCCAGGCCAAATATATTCCACGTATTAAAAAAGGACGGAAGACCAAACGACAGCCGGAGTGGTTAAATAGTGAGGTGAAGGAAGCTATTCGAGCTAAAAGAAAATCCTAGAGAAAATGGAAGAAGGAACCGACTGAAAATAATAAGAAACGGCATAAGGAATGTCAAGTCAAATGCAAAGCGCTGATAAGGAAAGCTAAGAGGGACTTCGAAAAAAAGATTGCGTTGGAGGCAAAAACACATAGTAAAAAAATTTTTTAGGTATATTAAAAGCAGGAAGCCGGCAAAAGAATCAGTTGGACTGCTAGATGACCGAGGAGTAAAAGGGGCGATCAGGGAAGACAAAGCCATAGCGGAGAGATTAAATGAATTCTTTGCTTTGGTCTTCACCGAGGAAGATTTGGGTGGGATACCAGTGCCGGAAATGGTATTCGAAGCTGACAAGTCGGAGAAACTTAATGAATTCTCTGTAAACCTGGAGGATGTAATGGGGCAGTTCTACAAACTGAAGAGTAGCAAATCTCCTGGACCGGATGGTATTCATCCCAGAGTACTGATAGAACTGAAAAATGAGCTTGCGGAGCTATTGTTAAAAATATGTAATTTATCCTTAAAATCGAGGGTGGCCAATATAATGCCAATTTTTTTAAAAGGTTCCAGAGGAGATCCAGGAAATTATAGACCGGTGAGTCTGACGTCGATGCCGGGCAAAATAGTAGAGGCCATTATTAAGAACAAAATTACAGAGCACATTCAAAAGCATGGATTAATGAGACAAAGTCAACATGGATTTAATTAAGGGAAATCTTGCCTCACCAATCTACTACATTTCTTTGAAGGGGTTAACAAACATGTGGATAAAGGGGAGCCGGTTGATATTGTGTATCTGGATTTTCAGAAGGCGTTTGACAAAGTACCTCATGAAAGACTCCAGAGGAAATTGGAAAGTCATGGGATAAGAGGTAGTGTTCTATTGTGGATGCCCCCTAGTCCTAGTATCTTTGGAAAACATGAACAGACGCTTCACATCTACCCGTTCCACTCCACTCATTATTTTATAGACCTCTATCTATCACGTCTGTGGTCGTGACCCCTCTCAGGCTTACCTTATTTCTGGCGGTCGGCTTCTAAGCTGGCTTCTGTCTGTTCTTTCTAAGTTAGCTCTGTCTCTGTTTCTGTGTGCTGGCTGCTTCCAGCATGGCTCTGATTGTTCCTCTGTGCTGCAACTGTGTATGTTGAGCCTCTCTATGCTTCAGTATGCTTTCTGCCTGCTTCTTGGTTTGTGCTCCTCTCGCCCTCTGGTGGCCAGAACCGGTGGCTGCCATGGACTGTCTTGCTGTCCCTACCCGTTCCAGACTTCAGCCTGGTCCGGTCTGGATCTTCCAGGCTGCCAGACTTGTCTTTCTTGTTTGTGCCTGAACAGCACCCGTAGCTGCCTTGAGATTGCTGCAGCTGAGCCCCATCTGCTGATGGGCTTTATTAATCACCTAGAAACTTCTGTGTTTGCCTTTGCATCGTCTAAGGTCCCTGGTATGTTGGGGTGTGCTGTGCACTTCTGCCTAGTCCAGTTCTAGTCTGAGTTTCTTGCTTGAATTCTAGTTAGCTTGTGTGTAGCATAATTCTAGTTAGTCTGTGTGTAGCTAGTTTTGGTTCTATTGCTTATTTCCTAGTCTTGCCTCTGGTCTGCATTCCTGGCTTGGGTTTCTTTCTTAGTGGCTGCTTGGCAACTTTCAGTATTGCTCTGCTCCATGCCTGTATTTCTAGCTACTGGAGCTTCAGCCATAGTCCTGTCCTCTGCCTGTATTTCTCAGCTACTGGAGCTCCAGCCATAGCCCTGCTCCCTGCCTGTATTTCTAGGTTTAAAAAATACTGATTTGGACGTTTTTGTGAGAAAAACATCCACATTCAGACTTATGCCACTTTTTGAAAATTTTTCTCTTTTGAAAATGAGTCTGATAATATCCTAAATACAAAACTGCCAAGTTTAAACAAAATTCAGGCCTCTACTGGAAGCAAATGGGTAGTTAAAATGGAGCAATATGAGAAGAAATGTTTAGAGAAAAACACAAGCGAATCGCTGGAAAGTTAATTCTTGTGTCAATGAGGGAGTAAACGTTGATCCATATCCCTGTTGGCCATTTTAGTCTATAGCTGCACCAAATACAGTAATGTCCATCTGCTTCTGTGTGCCACCATGATTGACATGTGCTTTTTCATGCTGCTTACATACCACGTTCAGGTTAATGCAAGAAGAAGAAGGGCAGAAGAAAAGGATAAGAGAGACGAGAGTTAGTGAAGAGAGGAGACCAAAGGATCAGGTTTCCCAGGCTAGAGTCATTTTCAGAAGGTTGTACAGGAAGCATGTATTTGGACTGAGGAAAACAGTCCTGGGGGTTACTAGAGACAGATATGGTCTGCTGTTGCAGGCTGAGCTCCAGATGAGTTTTGTCTCTGTTTTAACAGATCGCAAGTATGCTATGCCAAGCTTAGGAAAGCTACATAGGTCATTGCATTCCCTTGCCACTGTATTGTTGTAACATTCAGTAGCTATAAACAGTGAAATGGACATTTCGTACTTTTCATCCAGATACTGAAGGCCATGAAGGAAACATGTCAGGGACTACAGTTTATATTCTCAGCAGTGTACATGTGGAAAAAGTTCTACCTTAGAAATATATTTTAATAGTAGGTTAGAATTTAGTAAGTATGACCACGTTCTGAATGTGTATTACTTCACTGTTTAAATATGAAGAGCAGGGTAAGCTGTTAGTTGACCCCAGAGACCTTAAAGAATGGAAAAACATTGTATGGCATTTTTATCTTTACTTAGGGAACAATTTAATATATAATGTGTAATCTGCTGGTCAAGGGGTGAAAGAGTCTATCACAGAAGCTATAAATTATGTGTGTACATAGTCATTAGTAAAGTAGCCTATGCTCCTGTAATGATGAATCTTTCTTTTATATATTCCTTCAATCCTTTTGTGTTCAAGATGCCAAATTCCCTATATAAGGAGTTGGCCTTTTTCCAGAATTCAGAACATATCTTGTCCTCCATTAAGACTTGTATGCTCTCATATTGTAAGCCACATTGAGCCTGCAAAGAGGTGGGAAAATGTGGGATACAAATGCAATAAATAAATAAATATATCGATATATCAATAAAGAATTGTTACATTGAGCACAGGCTAGTGTTTTTTTTTTATTTATAGTTCTACAATATTGGTGGAGAATGCAATGTGACAGGAGATGAAGCATGCTTCTTGACCCTTCTGGTATCCCATATGTATGCCCTGCTAAAATAACTATTTTTTTTTATTTGTACCCCGTGCTTTCCCACTCATAGCAGCTTACATATTATATACAGGTACTTATTTGTACCTGGGGCAATGGAGGGTTAAGTGACTTGCCCAGAGTCACAAGGAGCTGCCTGTGCCTGAAGTGGGAATCAAACTCAGTTCCCCAGGACCAGAGTCCACCACCCTAACCTCTAGGCCACTCCTCCACTTGGCTTGGGCTTGCCATTCTGCCTGCTATAGGTCCCATTCCAGTGTGCACTGAAGCCCTGCCCATATCTTCACCCCAGAGGTGATGTAGGATGCTTCTGTTTCAAACTCTAGTCTGGCTAGCAGAACATGTCTGCTGAGTGTGTTGGAGTGTGCTTCTTTGTGCGCTTCAGATTCCATCTTCCACTTTTCATATTCTTCTCTCCGCTCTGATCTCATATTTTTTTTTCTGTTTGTTGCCCAACAGGATATGGCCCCTCCTCAGACCATCACATCAGTTTGGCTTCTGCACCAGGATAGAACTACTTTCACACCCATCAGGTGAAGTAATTTATATTGGTATATCCTTCTATATCACAATCCTTGCCCACTAATTCTTTCGGGTACTTCTAAATCTGAAGATTGGTTGCATAAGTGTACGTTCTCATAGGTGAAAGATTCACCTGATCTCTGAACTTATTCAAGTTTTTGGATATTCTCTGTCTGGTGGAAACCTGGCTCTTTGAATCAGAACTTTCTTATCATTATCGGACATTTCCACCAGGTTATTCAGCTCTCCACTCTTGTGACTTAGATAAGAAGGGTAGAAGATTAGGAGTTGATAAATTACAACTGTGCCTAGATGTAATTGGAATATTTATCTTTTACACTTCTTGGTTCATCTCCTACAGCTTTTGTTCTGGTCTACCAACCTCCTCCAATATCTACTATTTACTACTACTACTATTTAACATTTATAGAGCGCTACAAAGTGTATGCAGCGCTGTACAAACACAGAAGAAAGACAGTCCCTGCTCAAAGAGCTTACAATTTAATAGACAAAAAGTAAAGCATTTAAATTTAAAATATTTAAGCAGTCAAGCACAAGAGAACAGTCACAGAAGGACTGAAGATGTTGAAGGGTGGTCAGTGTGATTAGGTGTAACTCTGGTTGGAGTAGTGGGAGAAGGTGATAGAAGAATAGAAATGGGTGAGGTAAAAGTAATGAGTGGGTTGATAGGGAGGTTATATAAGACATGTCACTCTAGGGGTGGGTGGGTAGAGGGGGTGGGGTGGGTGGGTAGAGGGGGTAGGGTGGGCGGGACTAAGTCTAAAGCAGGAGAAGGTATTCTCTGCAGCCTATCTGTGAGATATGTCGTCTATGCTTCCTTTACTGCAGTGGTTCCCAAACCTGATCCTGGAGGCACCCCAGCCAGTCAAGGTTTCAGGATACCCACTATGAATATTCATGAGAGAGATTTGCATGCAGTGGAGACAGTACATGCAATCTCTCTCGTGAATATTCATTGTGGATATCCTGACAACCTGACTGGCTGGAGTGCCTCCAGGACCAGGTTTGGGAACCACTGCTTTACTGGATTTGCTCTCTTCATCTGTAATTTCATGGTGCCTTACAATATCCTTTGGTGATTTCAATATATATTGTGATGACTCTAATATTCTCCCTGCACAGGTTTTTCTGTTCTTTGCTAATGATTTAGGGCTCAGCCCAATGAGTAATGGGCTGATAATGCTGGCCATATTCTTGATCTTTGTTCTTATCCCTGCTCACTTGATAGTTTTGAGGACTATTTTTGCTGCATGCTCATTTTCCTGGAATGATCACTGTCTGATCTCTTTTCTTTGGCCTTCCTTATATTGGTCCATGGCCACTGCTACTTCCTCTCATATTAAAGTTTGGAATTTAAAGTCGCTTGACCTTACTAAAATTCTTACCTAGTGTGGCTCTTTTCCAGATAACTTATCCTGATTGTCTTTGTCCTTACAAGTTGAAATTTGCTCCTTTGTGACCATGTGGTAGCCGCTCCATTTTGAGGGATGGCGCTGAAGGGGAATGACTTGGAATCACTTCTGTAGGGGACCACAAGGGAATTAAGGTACAGCCACAGGGTTGGGGGCTTGATCAGAGGGGCTGTACTTCAAGGAGGGACCAGATTGGGGGAATCTTGTTGGGGGAGCTAGTTCAGTGGGGGCTCTACTTCAGGGGAGTTCTGGAGTGCGAGCACTCTTGTTTGGGGGTCGGGATCGGAGGGAACCATGGAGATCATGGCCAGGAGCATTGCGATAGCACCACAAGTTGAGTTTATAGCATTTATATAGTGATGCATGTTTTGCATTTCATTACTACGTAATTCGCAGTGATTTAAATATCATAGCATTAGGACAAAATAAACTTGCATTAGTGCCCTGCAGCAGTGTGAGTAGGGTGAGCCTGGAGCCTTGATTAATCATAGCCATACAGTGGATTAAAAAGTAAAACAACAGTAGTTTATTGATGTACAGGGAAGAGGTAACCCTTTACTTTCACAGGTAAAGAGAAGGAAACATGGAAAACAAAAATCAGTCTTTGAAAAGGCAACCCAAACAGCTTGTCTGTGTCCTGGAGTCTCAGGGTTAAAGTTCTTTCTTTTCAGTTTTAGCATAAGCAGGCCTGGCCTAGCCCAGATTCCAAAGGGGTTCCAAGATAGCCTTAGCCTACCTTAGTGGAGCTTTTGCTTCTTACAAGCTTTCAATAGAGGCTTATGTTTCTCTTTCCGGGGCTTCCCTTCAGACACTACAGCTCAGCTTGTAGCAACCTTGGAGGAGTACTTAACCGGGGCCACTCTTGAGTAGAATGTTCCCTGGGCTCTTATCCTTCCTGGGTCTTGTCTTCCTAGCTAGACCCTGCTGAATCACTTCTCCCCATGGACTGGAGGAAAAGGTTTAAAGTGGTTCCGTAACTGTGAGGGAATTTTGGTGAGGGGGATAGTAACTCCCTACAGACAGGGCCACCAAGAGACAGAGCCGGGCCCAGGGCAGGGCCGCCGCTGCTGCCCCTGCCCCCCCCCCCCCCCCCACTCAGGACGCAGACGCAGTTGCAATTGCCACCCCTCCCTCGCTCACTCGTTCAGGCCGCCCCTGCCTCCTTGCTTGTAGCCAGACTTGAAAGATTGGGGGGGGGGGCAGAGGCGAAAGTGGGGGGACACATTTTGCCCCACCTCCCTGCCCGCCACCACAACTCCACATACCTTGGCTGGTAGGGGTTTCCAAGCCTCACCTGCAGAAGCCTTCCTCCAGCGCTGTTCTCCACCGCATTACCTGCCCTGCTGTGTCCACATGCATACCAACATTTAGAGCTATAACCTTTAATCATTTTGCTTAGGGGTGTAATATAGGTGCAACACAAAATCTTATATCCATTTTCCACTAGTGCTGTCAAAATTGACAGCTTGGCTGTAGCCCTAAATACCCTGTGCCACTCCAGTTCCTCCCACTTTACCACAAACTCCTGGCAAAAACACTGGAATTTTATTGCATGCTAGAGAATGAAATGTTTTGTGTAGATGTGTTATCTGCAAAGGCTCTCCACGGAGTGGATGAACACAAAATCCCACGGGGTGCAGATACGGAAAAACAAAGTGGGAAGTGGACCAATGACTTCAGGACGTCGAGACTATGGTGGTATAAAGAAGAATAAACTTTATTGTAGACTCAACACAGTACTGTGTTTCGGCCACAGGCCTGCCTCAGGAGTCTAAAAAATAATTTAAAAGAAAAAATGTTTTATAAAATAATCGTGACATAAATACACAAAAAATATTAATGACATAAATTTAAAAAATATAATTATTAAAAAATATATAATTCTAAAATTCGTGGGAACAAATATGTATACAGTTATGAACAATAATCTATATATGAAAAGCCACAATGAAATGAATTAAATTAAATCATAAAATCTCAAACAACAATTATTTAATGGATAATAAAATGATCTTCTGAATAAAGATGAAGTGATTACTACATAACATCGGCAACTTCTTTGGCTGTTCACAAGTCTGTTCAAGGAGGCTGGAATAGGAGAAGAAAGAAGGTGGAGAAAATAATGGAGAGAGCAGGGCAATGGTGAGGCAAAAGAAAGGAGGAGAGAAGAACATCAGATAGCACAGGCCCAAGCCACTCTCATGAGGGAGGAGGGGAGACAAAAACTTCTTCAGGTATATTAGTGAAAGGAGAAAGACTATAAAGGGAATTGTGAGACTAAAAGATACAACAAAACGCTATGTAGAAAATGATGAAGAAAAAGCCAATTTGCTAAATAGATACTTTTGTTCTGTTTTCACTGAAGAAAACCCTGGGGAAGGACCGAGAGAGACTGGCAAAAGTACACCTGAAAATGAGGTGGATAGAGCGCCGTTCACAGAAGAGAGTGTGTATCAACAACTTGGAAAGCTAAAGGTGGACAAAGCCATGGGGCCGGACCGGATCCACCCCAGAATACTGAGGGAGCTCAGAGAGGTTCTGGCGGGTCCTCTTAAAGACTTGTTTAATAAATCCTTGGAGACGGGAGAGGTTCCGAGGGATTGGAGAACGGTGGAGGTGGTCCCTCTTCACAAAAGTGGGGATAGGGAAGAAGCTGGAAACTACAGGCCGGTAAGCCTCACTTCGGTTATTGGAAAAGTAATGGAAGCCATGCTGAAGGAAAGGATAGTGAATTTCCTGGAAGCCAATAAGTTGCAAGATCCGAGACAACATGGTTTCACTAAAGGGAAATCGTGCCAAACGAATCTCATTGAATTCTTTGACTGGGTGACGGGAGAATTAAATCAAGGACGTGCTATGGACATCATCTACTTAGATTTCAGCAAGGCTTTCGACACGGTTCCCCACAGGAGGCTCTTAAATAAACTAGACGGCCTGAAAATAGGACTCGAAGTGGTGAACTGGATTAGGAACTGGTTGACGGACAGACGCCAGAGGGTGGTGGTGAATGGAGTTCGCTCGGAGGAGGGAAAGGTGAGTAGTGGAGTGCCTCAGGGATCGGTGCTGGGGCCGATTCTGTTCAATATATTTGTGAGTGACATTGCCGAAGGGTTACAAGGTAAAGTTTGCCTTTTTGCGGATGACACCAAGATTTCCAACAGAGTGGACACCCCGGAGGGTGTGGAAAACATGAAAAAAGATCTGAAGAAGCTAGAAGAATGGTCTAACGTTTGGCAATTAAAATTCAATGCGAAGAAATGCAAAGTGATGCACTTAGGGAGTAGAAATCCAAGGGAGATGTATGTGTTAGGCGGGGAGAGTCTGATAGGCACGGACGGGGAGAGGGATCTTGGGGTGATAGTATCTGAGGACCTGAAGGCGACGAAACAGTGCGACAAGGCGGTGGCAGTAGCTAGAAGATTGCTAGGCTGTATAGAGAGAGGAGTGACCAGCAGAAGAAAGGAGGTTTTAATGCCCCTGTATAAGACGTTGGTGAGGCCCCACCTGGAGTATTGTGTTCAGTTTTGGAGGCCGTATCTTGCGAAGGATGTTAAAAAAATGGAAGCGGTGCAAAGAAAAGCTACGAGGATGGTATGGGATTTACGTTCCAAGACGTATGAAGAGAGGCTTGCTGACCTGAACATGTACACCCTGGAGGAAAGGAGGAACAGGGGTGTTATGATACAGACGTTCAAATATTTGAAAGGTATTAATCCGCAAACGAATCTTTTCCGGAGATGGGAAGGCGGTAGAACGAGAGGACATGAAATGAGATTGAAGGGGGGCAGACTCAGGAAAGATGTCAGGAAGTATTTTTTCACGGAGAGGGTGGTGGACGCTTGGAATGCCCTCCCGCGGGTTTGTCATGGGCAGACTGGATGGACCATGCAGGTCTTTTTCTGCCATCATCTACTATGTTACTATGAGGTCTGTAGACAGACAAGACACACATATTTCAAACAAGGGACTTCCAGAGAGACATGTGGTACAAATCTATGGTCTGTGCCCAAGGGCAATTTTTTCCCCCTGATTAACGTAATTTATAGAACCAGTCATGGCTCATGGACATGCCATACCATGGCTGATGAAGTTACTCAACACCATGCGTTTCTTGGGCCATTGAATGTTCTGGAATGCTGTTATAGTAGAACAATCATCTCTTTTCCAGACATTTTAACCAGGTACTTCAAGCCTTGAAAAAAACATGTCTGGGGCTATATAATACCCTAAGCAGTGTGCACAGTGGCTGGAGATGAAGTTGGAATTTTTCAATATTACTGCTATGCCAAATACGATGTGTGCAATAACTTGCACCCATGTTGCTCTTACACCTCTACCTAATAGAGAAATGGTGTTTTGCCACTGGAAATACTTATACTCATTGAATATACAGGTTGGGTGTGATAAGATCCTGACTGTGTTCTCCAGGTTTCTGGGGAGCTGCCATGATTCTTGTATTTTGTCCAACTCAGCACTTGGGCGCAATTTCACAGAGGGAAGGTATGATGAAACCTTGCTCCTGAGAGCTGCACACGGTTTTTGGGTAATCACAGAATGCAGGGGTAGATGTAGGTGTTTTTCAAACAATGCAAAGGTACAATTCAAAATATAATCTAAAATATCTCTAACAATTATGCTTTATTGGTAGGAGATGCTGGACAAGTGCAAGCCATGGTTGCTCACTCCTTGCCTGCACTATGTATATCTGCAAAGAAACAGCATAATGAAGCACACACCTTGACTAGGTCAGTTATAGGGCAAACTTTTGAGATACATAAGCACCATTTCTACTGATTGGATCAACTTGGAGGAACAATAAATATATATTTTTTTTAAATTGCCATATGCACCCAAAAAAGTTACAAGGAGACAAATAGGCAGACGATTTGCAAGATCCAAGATAATGCAGACAAAGAGCAGATCAAATGAAGAATAGTCCTTAAAATCCTTTAATTCACCATAACAGAAAAATCTAAAAGCCTGACACAGACGTGTTTCGCAAAAGCATATTTTTACAAAGCATAAAAACCAAATCAAACCAATAAAGCACATACTGGTCAAGACATATATCATCAAATTGTGACAAGCATATTAAAACACAAATATGCAAATAGTTAATTTCTTCTAACATAAATAGAAAAGAGCAATTGTTAAAACACTGGCAACAGGAATAATGGACGAGAAGTGTTAAGTACATCTACCCAAATGGTATTTTCAAGTGGTGTCATCTATTTGGTAGTTACTAAAAGGCAAATGTAAAAAAATATTTTTTAAAACAAAATCAATGAGCACAAAAATATTTTTTTTTTAATTAAGTTTAAATTGAATTTACAAGCACCAACTTGACAAGAAAAACACAAAACAGAATGTCAAGAAAACCAAATTAACAAATATCAATCAAGAAATAGTCACTAAAGCCACAATAAAAAAGGGAGGGAGTAGAGAAAAATCCATGAAGCTACGGGATAATATAAAGAAGAAAAGAAAATCCCCAGTGGCTTACGCAGAAGAAAGCATAAACATTACAAGAATTTTTTTTATAATGCAATATGCACTCTGGCTAATATGCACTCTCACTTCACTGGCTCCCTATCTGTTTCCGGATACAGTTCACACTCCTCTTATTGACTTATAAGTGCATTCACTCTGCAGCTCCTCAGTACCTCTCCACTCTCATCTCTCCCTATACTCCTCCCCGTGAACTCCATTCTCTGGGTAAATCTCTCTTATCTGCACCCTTCTCCTCCACCGCTAACTCCAGACTCCGTTCCTTTTATCTTGCTGCACTATATGCCTGGAATAAACTTCCTGAACCGGTCCATCAAGCTCCATCTCTGGCCGTCTTCAAATCTAAGCTAAAAGCCCACCTTTTTGATGCTGCTTTTAACTCCTAACCTTTATTCACTTGTTCAGAACCCTTATTTTATCATCCTCACTTTTAATATTCCCTTACCTCTTACTTGTTCTGTTTGTCTGTCCTAATTAGATTGTAAGCTTTGTCGAGCAGGGACTATCTTTTCATGTTCAAGTGTACAGCGCTGCATACGTCTAGTAGCGCTAAGTAGCGCTATAGAAATGATAAATAGTAGTAGTAGTAGTAGTAATTAAACTGAATTCAAAATAAAGCAAAAAAGGCAACTTACCAGCTCTCACACAGACAGCAGTCTGTTCTGCCAGCACATTATAGTGAAACTTCTGGTAGAGAATCTGCACATCTCTAAGGTACAGACATCACTGTCTGGTGTGTTGTATGCTTTATCGCATTACATTGAATCATGCCACATGCAATGATTTAGATCCAGAGCTGCCATTTGCCTTCCGGCCACTGTACTGGACACTGAGAGGGAATGGGAAGGTTGTAGAGGCGAACTTTTCATGTATGTAAAACTGTCAATCTTGAACTTGTTTGACCTAGTATTGCCCCTTGGCTTTATGATTATAGGCACATTCAGGGTTAAAATATAGTCACACTTATCTCCTACGACTTAGGGTTTCTTTTACAAAGCCGCTAGCAATTCCTGTGTGGCAAATGAGAGGAAGCCCTTTCAATCCCTATGGGCTTCCTCTCATTTGCTGTGCAGGAATTGCTAATGCAGCTTTGTAAAAGAAGCCCTTAGAATTGCAATATACAGTGATTATTGGGTTTTTAGTGGCTGAAGAGGATAAATCTTATAGCTTAACTAACCATCACCTTTTTGCTCCTGTACCACCTCTTTAGTCCTGCCAGAGCTGGTGTAAAAATTTGGGAATTTATTATTCAAGGTTTGGCATGCATTTTAGAGCAGTGGTTTTATTGCATTTTTTTTCTGCACTTTTATTTCTGACCATACAAAACTGGTCCAGAAAAATCAGGAGTTAACTGCAGAAGAGTCAAAAAGTTTTCTAAATAGTGTGGCATGTACAAAGGGTTATAAAGACAGAAGCTGGTAGTCTTGGAGTTTACAAAGACCCAATAACACAATTGTAAAAACATGTGACCGCCATCTGTATTCTATCATTGGTGATAGGACATCCATGAGAGGTTAACTCACCCCTCCCCAGCTCTACATATAAACAATGAAACTAACCCATCCTTAGCTCCTTCCTCTACAAAGCACTGTTTATAGTGCTGGGCACCAACTACTTTACTAAAAAAAGTAACTTAACTACCTGGTTAACTATATTTTTCTCGTAGTAGTTTAACTACATGAGGCAACTACTGCAAAAGTAGGGGCCCTTTTACAAAGGCGCACTGAAAAATGGCTTGCGGTAGTGTAGACGCCTGTTTTGGGTGCACGCAGAATCATTTTTCAGCACACCTGTAAAAAATGTCTTTTTAAATTTTTTTTCCGAAAATGGATGTGCAGCAAAATGAAAATTGCCATGCGTCCATTTTGGGTCTGAGACCTTACCGCCAGCCATTGACCTAGTGGTAAAGTCTCACGTGGTAACTGGGTGGTAATGGCCTACATGCATCAAATGCCACTTGGCGAACGCCCAATATGTGCGTCCAAAAATAAAAATGATTTTTTGGATGTGCATATTGGTCACGCGCCAAAAATGAAATTACCGTAAGAGCCACACGTTAGCCGGGTGGTAACTCCATTTTGGCATGTTGTGAAGAAGGGGATAAGGGAACAGAGAGGGGGGGGGTACCGGTGGAGGAGAAGATAACGCCCAGAGGAGGGGACAACCCAGATTCTTAGCTCAGGGAGTTCCACATGTCAGGAGAAAGCATAGATCATTTTCCCCAGAGGGCTGGAGGCAGGGTAAAAACTATGATTCCCAGCAGCCCTTGAGGAAGTCTTACAACAGAATCAAAGACTTCCTATCCCAGCAGCCCCTAGTGGAGCCCAAGGGAAAGGCAGGTAAAGGTGAAACCCAAGACACGGAGGGGAGGCCAGGAATGGAGGGGGAGCCGCTAAGCAGAGCTTAATCAGGGGGAGGAGGATCAGCTGGGGAATGGGTGGGGTAAGGAGCCCATGGAATGGAAGGGGAAAGAAAAGGAGGAAGAAGTGAGGCAAGAGGAGCTGATGGAGATTGCAGCTCTGGCAAGATCTACAAGTAAAAGGTTCAGACAGCAGGTAACCGCTTGGTGCGGGGTCTTGGTAAACAAGGGAAGGCAGTGGCTATCGTGGAGGAGCCAGGGAGCGACGGGGTCAAGTGGGAGGAAGCCAGGAGATAGAGCTGGCCAGAGGAGGGAGGGGACCTGGGAGCTCTCTGCCTCTGAACCGCTGATGGGATTTCTAAACTGCTTGTTTGAACTGCCTATTTGGAAGTACTTGTTTTCTTTGAACTGCTTGTTTTTCTTTGTGGAACATTTTTTGCTTTTGGGATTACTTATTGTGAATTGCATCATTGGGACTGCTGAGATTCATGTCCTGTTGGTTTATGAACTGCATTGTTGAAGCTGTGGAGATTCCTGAACTGCTTTGCTTTTGGAGCTGCATTATTAAAAACTACTTTTTCTAAACAGGTTGTTTTTGGGATTGCATTCTTGAAACCGCTGGGATAATTTCCCTGGCGGATATCTCGGGAGCGGCGCTGGAATAGTACTGTTGACGTACCTCAGGTCGGAGGGTATACCTGGAGGATTACAGGGAGTTGTATCTAAGTGGAATATCATATAGAAAACTTGGGCCGGAGGCCAGAGTTTTCCTGAGAGGAGCGGAGGGATCCTTCACAGTGTGTTGGGCGCGCATAGACCCTTACACAACTTAGTAAAAGGGCCCTGTAGTTAAGTACTTCAATGACATTTTAATTTGCCTTAGAATCAATTGCACAACCATTGCACTTAGGAAGAAATTTGTTTAATGTTTAAAACGTGTTGATAAATTATCAGCAAATCACTAATTAACTAATGCTAAATAATTTGGGGCCAATATTTAGACCAACTAACTCCCCCAGTCTGGTCAACTCTGGGCCATTTGGCATTGAATGTCCGGGTTATTTTTGGCTCATTTGAAGATAACTGGCTAAGTTGACATTCCATTGCCCCTGGTACAAAATAAGTACCTGAATATATGTAAACTGCTTTGAATGTAGTTGCAAAAACCTCAGAAAGGCGGTATATCAAGTCCCATTTCCCTTTCCCTTATCATGGGGATTACATGTCAAATATAGTAGTCATTTTCAACTTGCAGATTTCTAAAATGTCAATCAAGTTGTGCAGGTTGGATTGAGGAATGTAAAACCAGCCACCTCTTCAACACCATCTGCATGTGACTGCATTGCTAAGAACCTGTACTTTCCCCTTGGCCCTGTCAAACATTGGCTTGTAGCACAAATCTTTTCGTGCTTCATGGCTGTCAACAGCTGCTACAAGATTGAGTGTATGATTAGCACATCTCTTGTGCTTATGAAACCAGTTGGGGGCCAACATCATCAGTGCCTGATTCATCTTCGACTGTATATTTTTGGTGTAGTTCGTGTTGCTATTAGTATGGTTGTTGCCTTGATACGAGTGATTGCTTTACTATCGAATTTGGAGTTCCTCTCTAATTTGCGTTACTTTGTTATTGTTTTAACTTGTAAACCGCCTTGTATTATTGTTTTAGTGAAGGCGGTATGACGTTTTTAATAAACATAAACAGAGATCCCAACATCAACAGCTTTGGCCACCTCTGACTCAGAAAGTGACTGGCTGTTGGATTCTGTTGAGCATAAACTGCTGTTCTCTTCATACCAGTGCCTAAGTTAGGCGTGGTGCAGGAGTATTCTATAATCATGTGCATAATTTTTGTGTAATGCTCATAATCCGCCCATGGCCACGCCTGCTTTTTGGCTACACGCCTTAGAATTTACGTGCACCACTTTATAGAATATGCCTAGCTAGTTGTGTATGTAAATTCTAATTAAAGCCAATTAGTGTCAATAATTGCCTGTTACGTGGCAATTATCAGTGCTGACTGGTTTGTCAACGAATTAAATTGCATGCACAAATACAAAATACACCTGGATTTGTGCATGCAATTTCGGTTGAGCTATATACTACTACTACTACTACTACTACTATTTGACATTTCTATAGCGCTACTAGGGTTACGCAGTGCTGTACAATATAACATAGAAGGACAGTCCCTGCTCGAAGAGCTTACAATCTATATAGAATCCAGAGGATAATGCATAAATGAAGGAATGCAATTAAGGGAGAGATTAATTCATTTTAAATTTAATTTTTATGTTCATTTTTACATAACTGAATTGTAACAGGATTAGACTTAGATTTTTAAATATTTTGTCAATTATAAATCACAACGGCATTTTAACAAACTGTAGCAGTTAGTGAAACGTGCTGTTCTGCCACATTTTAACCTGCCAAACTGGTGACATATAAATTAAAATTATTATGAAAATGAGACACTAACAAGCAATTACTGCAGCAGTAGCCTACAATACTCACCTTGAGATGCTTGATGAAGGTGCTTGAAGTAATATTGCCACTGACCTTACATTGTACACAGAGGACTAGATTCTTTTATTTATTTATTTATTTATTTAATTTATTTTCAGCACTTGATATACCGCAAATGATCCCTGAGGCAACTATACGGTTTACAATTTCTACAGGTACGTTGCACTGTCCCTAATGGGCTCACAATCTAAGTTATACATTGTACCTGGGGAAATGGAGGGTTCAGTGATTTGCACAGGTTCACACAGAGCTGCAGAAGGAATTGAGCCTGGTTTCCCGGGATCTCAACCCACTGCCAACCGTCAGGCAGCAGCGGGAATCAAACCCAGTTCCGAAAACCCACTGCACTAACCTTAATTTAGGTGTACTTTATAGAATAAGCCTATATTTCTGCACAGTTTATAGAATACGCTGAGTGCTGGTCTGCATGGGTAAATTTAATCGTGGACAGTTATGCCAAGTAGAACCTCGTATAAATGCCCACACCTAAATTAGGCACAGACTGGGTGTATTCTATAACAACACACAGATTCTAGAAATGCCCACAACCTGCCCATGGTCATGCCTGCTTTTCAACTATGTGACTTAGAATTTACATGCAGCACGTTATACAATACACTTAGTCCTGTGTGCAAATTTTGATTGATGCCAATTAGTGTCAATTGCTTGTTTTCTGGCAATTATCAGCACTCATTGGCTTGTTAACCAATTAGGTTATATGCATTGTTATGGAATACACTTCGATTTCCACGCAGAAATCTTGGCATGATATATAGAATGCGGGGAGAATGTACAGTTCGCTACAACATTTTTATCAACCAGTTTATCACTTTTCAATCTTGGTTGCTCATAAAATTCCCTCACTACTAAACTATTCATTCTGGCTTATTTAAACAGTAGCTGATTCCTAAATCAGCAATAAACACTAGCTATGCCATGTATATGAGCACTAAAATAGCCAAGAAGGTTTAATAAGACAGGAGACGGCATGAACTTATCTGGCCCATTCTATGGGCTGAAGCCAGTAAGAAGAGCTCGCCGCCATATTGAGAGACCCAAAACATTAGCGGACGCTATTGGAAACATTAGCAAACGTGAGGTTTTATTAAACCACATTGGCTTTGCCTTCTTTATGTTAGGAAGGGATTGGGGGGGTATAAGGGGAGTTGGGGAGTTTTCGAGGGGGTCTGTGAAGGGGAGAGGATTACATTCAAAATGATTTTGTCAGTGCTCCAGAGCTTGCTTTATTTGCAGTGCTATATTGTGGATTTCAGTGCTGGCTATGTGCCTTAGCATTGGCACTTGCATCCACTTCCATACTCACAAATTAAACCACACAACTATTTATTTATTTGTTTGTTTGTTTGTTTGTTTGTTTGTTTGTTACATTTGTATCCCACCTTTTTCCACTTATTAGTAGGCTCAAAGTGGCTTACATAGTTCTGGAGAGGTGGTTACAGACTCCGGTGAAAAACAAATACAGTGAGGGGTAAAATTACAATGACAAATACAGTAAAGAAGTATCGTTAAATAGGTTGGGGTGTTTCAGACAAAAGGTCATGGTGATCATGCGTCGGGGTTGAGTTACGGTCAGTTTCTGATAACTTGCCATATTTCAATATTCAGTAATTATGTCATCTTTCATCTTATGTCAACTATCATCTTTCATGGAAAATTTTGGCCGCAGCTTTATTTCAATATCAACCAATCAAAAAATAATAACAAACTACTAGTTAACAATTGACTATATGTCACTTAGGACCCCTATTTGTGGGAATTAAAAAATGGGTTTGTATTTTAATGGGAGGGGGCACTCATTGCATTTGTTTGCCTTAATCCTGCCCTTCTTCTTCCCCTACCTTTGCCAACTAGATCCAGATTCGCCTGACAGGGTTGATCGAGTCCTAGGCTTACCTCATTGCATGCATGGACTTGTGGTTCTGATTTACCCATTGGATTCCTTAAGAAAAGGAAGGCTAGAAGTCCTTGCATGCATCGGGGTCCAGGACTGGATCAAATCTGTCGGGCGAATCTGGATCCAGTTGGCAACCCTACCTATGAGTCTTCTTCGTGTTCACAGTGGTTGCTTCATGGAGGTTGGTGTGCCACACATCAGTTTTGTTAATGTAGGCATGCATTGGGTTTGTAGAAGTTGGGAAACAGTACTCCAGATGTTTGAAAGAGTTTGCAAGCAAAGCAAAAAACATACTCTTTTCATACAGGAGGTAATATTTAAGCCTTGCAGCCAGTTTACATCCAAAGGGTACATGGTATCCGCAGGACTGCAAGCTCATGTTTAAAGGGAAATTCTATATGAGGATTTCTCTTTAAAAATGTGGGTTTGTGGGTTATGGGGCCACATTTTTAGTATGCATATCTAATGTACCTATGAAAGTACATGTGGGACATTGAAAATGGAAGCCCTGCAAGTACTTTCCTGTCAACAACCTAACCCTGTCCCTTTTTTACCCAAAGTGAGAGGGGACAAATATTCAGCCTCCCCATTTCCATGGATAAAACAACGCTTTGAATATTGCCCTCCGAGATTATAACTCCCATTTCTGATAACATTCCTTTCCTTTTTCTAATGTTCACAGAGATGTGGAGGGAAATAGTAATGCTCAGAAAACAAGAATGCAAATCCTTTGTTGAGACCTAAGGTATTGCAGCAAGGTGCTTCTTTAACTTTGCACTTTCAGTGGAAGTGTGCTATTAAAACCTTCAGAGCATTTGGTCTATTTTCCTTGACTCTTCACAGTTATCTGCCCATTATCACTAGGTTCCTCTCCTTCAGAGGATTCCTAGGAGTTATTTCAAATTTGTCAGTTATTTTATTTATTTATTTAAAGTATTTCTAGACCACCTATAAACTAGGTGGTTTCCAAAATAAAAACATGCATAATGAAAAGAGAAAAAAATCCATCAAAGCATTCAATATACATAACAATAAAAATAACAGATCTCTTCATAACATCACGTGACTACTACAGTAGCTCAAAAAAAATGGTGTCACAAATAGATGAGTCTTTGGAGATTTCTTAAACTGTACAAGTCTACCACAATGATGACGTTGGTAAGGAAGTATATTCCATAAAGAAATTGCAGCTGGCACAAAGGCCAAGGCCTGTGTATTGACACAATGTAAATGCTTCACAATATCCATTGAAAGCCGCACTCATTGCGGCTGATAAACAGGCAGAGATTTCTTCAAATAGCATGGGGCAGCAAGATACAAAGTCTGATAAACTAGCTTTTAAAACCTTGAATTTAATTCTTTGTAGCACAGGTAACTAGTGTAATTGTTTTAAAACTAAGGATACATGAGAAAATGTTGAAAATTTATTTATTTATTTATTAGGATTTATTTACCACCTTTTTGAAGGAATTCACTCAAGGCGGTGCACAGTAAGAATAGATCAAACACGAGCAATAGGCAATTACAGCAGTAAAAATATTCAAGTAACAATACAAAGTATGCATAGTATACTACTTGCAATAACTACACAATACGTAATAGAACATTATAATTGGTAGTGGAGGGCAGGACTTTTTTTTTGAGGGGGTACTTGGGGGTACTGTCTGAGTACCAGCACCTTTTTCATTGTCTGCTAAAATTGACCCATGGATTGCAAGTTTTAATGAAAGAGCTCAGGCTCTACACACCAATTCTTCCTTGTCATAGATTCCGTGACTGGTTGCAGGGGCCCTGGCTATTGTGGGGTGGGTCCTTCAGTGATCACACCACCCCTGAAGGGTGGCCTAGCATTTGAGTACCGGCACCTTTTTTGCTAGATAAAATGCACTGGTGAAGGGTAAGGCAAAGTTGTAACATATAGATGAGTAAGAAAGTAGGAAGAATTAGAAAGAACAAGAACACAAGCTGCTGCATTCTGAACCACCAGCAATACCTTCACACCCAAAGATGACATTCCAGCTTATAGGGCATTGCAGTACTCTGTAGTACACATCTAAAGTCATAAATTGGTTTCAATTGAACTATCATATGCGGATGTTGAAAAGCTGTTTGTACCACGTTAACCACTTGTGCTCTCATAGCAAGTCTATTACTTAACACCACCCCTAAAAACTTCAGTTCTTTCCTCACAGGAACATACATAGTCCCTAACCACACTTTCTCCGGCCACTTTAACGACTCTTCTCTACCAATGATCATAACCTCAGTTTTAGCCACATTCAGCACAAACCCATTCTGTCTCATCCATTGCTATATACTCATCATATAGGGGCCTTTTACTTAGGCAAGTAGGCGCCTATGGAAGTCCAATGTGCTTCAATTTGGAACTACTGCCCAGCTACCGCAAACCCCAGGCGGTCATTCCATTTTTTATGTGCGTCTGAGTGGTGTGGCAGAAAATATTTTTTATTTTCTACTGCGTGGTGCTAACCGTGTGGCAGTGTACGCACGCTGATGATTACCGTCCGGTTAACGTGTGAGACCTTACCTCTAAGTGAATGGGTGGTGGTAAGGTCTCAGGATCAAAATGGACAGGCGCCTTTTTATTTTGTCACATGTCCGTTTTCGGCCCCCCAAAAAGGCCTTTTTTGCAGGTGCACTGAAAAATGGACCTACACATGTGCAATACACACGTCTACCCCAGCGCAGGACACTTTTTGGCGCACCTTAGTAAAAGGACCCCATAGAGGGGCATAATTGAACGAAAACGTCTATCTCCATGGGCGTTTATCTCCGAGAACAGGTCCGTGAAGGGGCGAACCGAACCGTATTTTCGAAAAAAATAGACATCCATGTTTTATTCGACAATTTGTGAGCTGGGCGTTTTTGTTTTTCAGTGATAATGGAAAATGAAAGCGCCCAGCTCAAAAACAAATAAATCCAAGGCATTTGTTCGTGGGAGGGGCCAGGATTTGTAGTGCACTGGTCCCCCTCACATGCCAGGACACCAACCGGGCACCCTAGGGGGCACTTTTACAAAAAAAAAAAAAAAGGTAAAAGAGCTCCCAGGTGCATAGCACCCTTCCCTTGTGTGTTGAGCCCCCCAAATCCCCCTCAAAACCCACTGCCCACAAGTCTACACCATTACTATAGCCCTAAGGGGTGAAGGGGGGCACCTACATGTGGGTACAGTGGGTTTGGGGGGGTTGGACGACTAAGCATTAAGCAGCACAATTGTAACAGGTAGGGGGGGGGATGGGCCTGGGTCCACCTGCCTGAAGTCCACTGCACCCCCTAACAACTGCTACAGGGACCTGCATACTGCTGCCAGGGAGGTGGGTATGACATTTGAGGGTGAAAATAAAAAGTTGTGAAACATCATTTTTTTGTGGTGGGAGGGGGTTAGTGACCACTGGGGGAGTCAGGGGAGGTCATCCCCGATTCCCTCTGGTGGTAATCTGGTCATTTAGGGCACTTTTTGGGGCCTTATTCATGAAAAAACAGGGTCCAGGAAAGGTGCCCTAAATTCTAGCTACAAACGCATACTTTTTTTCCATTATCGGCGAAAGGCGCCCATCTCTGTTCGGGTGATAACCATGCCCCAGTCCCGCCTTCACCACGCCTCCGACACGCCCCCGTCAACTTTGTACGATTCCGCGATGGAGTGCAGTTGAAAACGTCCAAGTTCGGCTTTCGATTATACCGCGTTATTCGTTTTTGGGAGATAAACGCCTATCTCCCGATTTAGGTCGCAATATAGGCGTTTTTGTCTTTTGATTATAAGCTGGATAGTCACCTAGTTGAGAATCCAGATCAGCAGCCCATGACTTTGTTAATTGACTGCACATTTTAGTCCAAATTTCTTATCATTTTTATCTAATGCCTTGTTCTGTGGACTGATCCTCTTGAAATGACGGATGAATAAGCATTGCTTGCAATTAAATTATTTCTTTTGGTGGGAATCTTTCCTTCTTTTTTCCTATTGATTTTGTTTGCAAGGTAGTTGCTGTCTTTTCAGTTAAGCAGTTTTTATTATTTTTTAAAATTTGAACGGATGTAAAATCTATAAAAAACACAATAAAATACATAAATAAAAAACAAAGAGGTCAATATTCATCTGAGGAGGTCATTGGGGTTTTAAAATTACAGCTGCTGAATAGTAAATAGTGGCCAGAGCTGAATATCTGTTTTAAGTGGTAACCAGCGCCACTATCTGGAGAGTGGATATTGATATTGAGATTGATATCCATATAGTATAGTGATAGATAGATTAATAACATATAGTAACATAGTAAATGATGACAGATAAAGACTCACATGGTCCATCCAGTCTGACCAATAAGGTGGCCAGAGCTGCACCTGCCACTCCATGCAGTGATCAAACACTGGCATCAGAAACAGAACAGTCAGCAATCTCAAACTGGATAAAGTTAAGATAGCCTTTTAGCAGGCTGAATATCTCTGCTCCCTAGATAATTGTGAACTCTTCCCCAGCTCCGCTCACAGACCACTCTGGCACTGTATCTGTGGATAGGCCCAACTAAGCTATTTATACATATTAACATTAGCTATTATCCAAATAAAGGCCTTTGAATATTGTCCTAAAGGGACATAAAAGTCTATATTCAGGAACACTATCCGAAACTTGGACAATGATGCAAATGACGAGGTTGACCCAGGGCCACCGAGAGACAGAGCTGGGTCCAGGGCAAAGGCACTGTAGCCACTGCTGCCACCCACTACCCCCCCCCCCCCCAATCAGACAGCTGCTGCCCCACCCCCTTTCCTTCCTGTGTCTCCTCCTCCATTAGTCTGTCAGGCTCCTGCTCCTGTGTGCTGGGACCCAGGTGGGCTCTGACACACAAGAGCAGGAGAGAGACAGACCTTGGCACCAGGGCCCCCCTTGGAGGCCAGGCCAGGAGAATATTGCCCCCCCCCCCGCCCCCCTCTCGATGTCCCTGGGTTGACCTATTGGTAAAATTGTTGGGGAATGAGTCATCAGATCATGTGAAGGGGCTCAGGGTATCCCAATAGTTATATTTGTTTCCTAATCAGACAAAGGAGATGCTCAGGCATTTATAAAGCTTTTCCTTTAAGTTAAAATAGGTATGTATCCTGATGTGTTTGGGGCCACTTAGGCCCAGCATATGAACATTTTCTTTGTGCTAAATATTCCTTCTCATGGGGTGTGTGAACTTCTTAAACTTCCTTGCAAATTGCCTAGTTAAAATATCAGAGTGATATGTATATGTTTTTTGGGTTGCTGGTATTCTAATTCTTTCCTGAAAGTTAGGGCTGTCCCTAACAGTAGGGTTTTCATATTTTAATATTTGAGATTCATGTGTATAAACATATATATATATATCTTGATTGTTCAGATCAGATTTTATTTTTCTTATGTTAATGATCATATGTTATTCTATAGCAGCCATTCCCAGTCAGTCCTTGAGGCACACCTAGTCCCATTGGATTTTCAGGATATTCACAATGAATATTTTAAGGCAATGCATGTACATCTATCTCTGAAACCAAGCAGGAGCTTCCCAGGCAGCAGAATAACAACAACAGCATGTTGTGAAGAAGCAATAATTAAGGTTATTTCAACACAGAATCTTAAGTGATACTGTTAGACCGAGATGCCGGTGCTCCTAAAGGACTGAAGATTAATTGGACAATCAACTGCAAAATAAGACATAATAGTTGGAGTTTTGGAGAGGTTAAGGTTGATTTACAGGGGCAATGCACTACATAGGGCAAATTTGTACTCATGTAAGCCCCTCCCCCTCTCCTGGGTTAAGCTAGGTGTACCAATGTGTTGTGGTTCAGTTTGTTTGAAGTAGTCGGGACCGAGTACCATGAACACCTTACCCAGAAGGAGAGAGAAGATACAAATAAAACTAGAGAAATGGAGCTGATTTTAAGGGTTTTTTTTATTATTTAGGACAATTATTAACCCAACATTTCAATAATGTATAACATACACTAAATGGTATTTCACTACTTGTTCTCTATGCTTAAAATTGTAAAAGTCACTTAAGCTACTATGTTTCCATTTCTCAATGCAATTTTGTTTCTATTAACAACACTTAACCTTTTCCAGAATAAACACTGTGACTATTAACATATCAGTTAAATATCAGGTAAGTATTTCTTCTTTTTCTTTCCTCTTTAATGGTGAGGCAGATGTCAATTAGCTGTAGAGCACGTCTCTTTGTCGGTGTAGGTAAGTCTTTTTTGCGTGGGGGCCCAGAACCTTTTCAACCACCAGCTCCTTAGGAACCTTTTCTTCTCCCTAAACCTTCCCTTAATAAAATAAATGGGAGGCAATACCCTCTCTCCCTAACCTTTTGTTGATGTCCTTCTTTGCGTGACTTTAAATTTTATTCTATCAAGACTGTGGCCACTTGCTAATAACAAAATGAAATTCAATTAAAGCACCCTTACTAGCAAATCCTAGTCTCACTTAGTGGCCCTGTTCTCACAGAAGCAGGTCTGAAGCGCATTCACACTTTTTCTGCTGCAGCATTTACTCTCTACATTCCTGCTCCCATAACATTCTATAACAGTCCCTACTACTTTTCCCATGCACAGACACAGCAGCCCTGGTGTAACCTTTAAATACACCTGAGACCAGTTTTAGGTCTATACAGTTAATTCCCCACCAATTTACATTCAATCCCTCCTATTATTCTTATTCTGTCACCCCTCAGACATGCAGAACTTAATATTACTAATTCTCAATCCAAACAAAAATAATAACCCCAAACCCTCAGAGAACTGGAACTCACAACTCGGGCATTCGGCACACACTCAGACGTATCAACCCCCGCCCCCTTCAATACCACACTACAAGCCGTATCTTCGATAGAATTGGATTTATTTTGGCCGCAGCCAGGAACATCAAAATTGTTACAACTTAAACAAATTACATTACATCTTCTACTAATCATTATGCCAGCATGCATTTCTACCCGGGTACACAGCTTCTACACGTAGTTGCATATTCTGGGCCACAGGCCAAGCCGTACCAAGCCCCTGTGGCCCCCTGTGCTGTTTTCCAAGCACCCGACGTCACTTGGTGTCTCCCGTTGAAGGAGGCACCTACCACATTTACAAAATGATGTTCTAGGCCTCCCGGCCGCCCAAGCCAGGAGACAAGCTGTATACACGTTGTTTCCTTATAACAAGGCTGCTCACATGCAAGCCTACCATTTGCATCAACTTGATAATTTTCCACACAACTCTTTCTGCAGCAGTAGTTACCCCAAACTTGTAACTGTTATGTGTCAAGCTGCTGTGTACCCATTGCTGGCTGTGCGTAAACATTGTAGTCTAACGCCACAGGCCACGGCAACGACACCTCGTTTGCCGTGGTCCCCACCCCTCCTAGCTGCGGTCATGCCCTAACGCTATGGCTTGTATCTATTCGCAAGTCATGTGGGATCGTATGACTTTTATATTTCAACTGTTTTTATTGATGAATCAACATTATAAACATTTTAATATTGTCAGTACATCTATCATTAGGCATTATAAGTAATACAGCATATTAACTTGTATACATCAATAAATTCCATCATCAATAGTTTTATGCATCTTCCCCTGGTCCCTTTGCCTACCCTCCCAAATATGCTCATTAACAGCCAAGCGTACATTTAAGGGGGGGGTGTTTTGTTAAATATACATCACAGTCATCTTTTATATTCCCCCCTCCTTCTCCCCTTCCTTCTTCCCCCCCCCCCCCCCCCCACCCTCTCCCCCCTGGTATTCATTAATAGTTACATTGTGTTTATGAGCTCAGGTATGTGTACCATTATTCTATAATATTATCAAAGCTTATTGAGTACAAGACTCCGGCCTCTCTGCGTTAAGATATCCAACATAGGCCCCCAAACTTTAAGGAAGCATTTTTTCCCACGACATGAGCCTTTTGCATTTCTTGCTTCCCATGTCATCAAAAGATGCACCTGATTTCGCCATTGCCAGTAATCTGGGGGTTTATCCGAAGTCCAACATTGCAAAATACACTTTTTGGCTACCAAACATAATTTGCGACTTAACAATATTTCATCTGCCGTAAGGCCCCGGAATGCTCCTGGGCAATCCAATAGTAATTGCACCGGAGTGCCCACTATAGTACGTGAAATGATTGAATTCATAAATGCCAGTATTTTTTCCCCAAAAAACTGTATTTTTGTGCATTCCCAAAATGCATGATAGAACGAGTTTTCCTCCAGTGTGCATTTCATACAGGTTGGTGTGTCAATCCCTCCTACTTTATAGAACTGGCGTTGTGTGAAATATGCTCTATGTATTATTCTAAATGCACATTCTCTATAATTTGCTCCATTAATCAGTTTAGGGATGTTCCGAATGTGTGCTGCTATGTCCCAGTTAGATAAATCTACTTTTGTATCTGCTTCCCACCTACGGCGAAGTTGTGACCAATCTCTATCTGACCTCAAAGTCCACAATTGTTTGTGGAGCTGCGAAATTGTGGGGGCTTCCTCTGATATTTCATCATAAAACTGTTTAATTTTCTCCCCCAATTGAAACTTAAGCTCTTCTGCATCAAGTGTTTGTATATAGTGTTTTATCTGACCATACCCAAACACATCCTCCCAGTTTGCAGCGTCAGTGGGTATTAGTTGACTTAGAGGTTTAATTTTCCCTTCTAAATCTATTATCGTTTTTAGACATGTGAGCCCTCTCCTTGCCCACCTCCGAAACACCTGATTTTCCAATCCTGGCGTAAACAACGGGTTCCCCCTTATGGTCAACAGTTCTGTCATATTCGGTTGTCCCCCCAGTTTTGCCCCCAAGTATTTCCATGCCTCTTGTAGAGGAGTCAGTATTATACTACCCTTAAATTTCTTTGGCACCGATTTATTATTGAGATGCAGCAAGGTCACCATATTATAGGGACTAAAGTATATCTTTTCTAATTCTAGCGGGGTGTGTGTGTTTGCAGAAACAATCCAATCCCTCACTAACTGCAACAGGCTTGCCAGATTATAGTATTGTAGATTAGGCAATCCCAATCCACTCTGCTGCCAGTTCCCCAGCATCAACTGCAACTTCAGTTTAGCCTTTCTCTTTGCCCAACAGAACTGTCCTACCATTCGATAGAATCGTTTGATATCTTTCTGTAATAATCTCAATGGCAGGACTTGTAATACATATAGCCATCTGGGTAATATTACCATTCGTATGAGACAAACTCGACCTATTAGTGGCACCGGTAACATCTTCCAGGTTGCCAGCTGTTGTTCTGTTTGACTGAACAATCTATTGACATTTAGGCTGTATATGTCTCCTGTCTGAGAAGCAAGTAAAATTCCCAGGTACCTAAAAGAACCCTCTACCCATCTCAGTGGGAATTCTGCTCTCCAAAGAGATTTGGTATTAACTGGTATCGCCAGGGCTTCTGACTTATCCAGATTTAATTTGAATCCTGAATGATCTCCAAATTCCTTAATTATTTCTAGAAGATCTGCAAGTGATGTCTTTGGGTTAGTAAGTGCTACCAGCAAATCATTCGCAAATGCTGCAATTTTAAATTTCAACGATCCAATCTCCACTCCCCTAATGGATCTTACTGAAATTATGTCTCGTATCAACGGGTCTAAGTATAATGCAAATAGTAACGGGGAGAGTGGACATCCCTGGCGTGTCCCTCTCGTGATCTCAAAATTTGCCGATACCATTCCATTTACCATGATCCGTGCTCTAGGGGTGGTATATAATGCTTTGATTGCTTGCACAAACCATCCCGAAAACCCATATCTACTTAAAACTGAAAATAAAAAAGGCCATTCCACACGATCAAATGCCTTTTCGGCATCAAAACTGACCAATAAAGCACTTTCTGCAGACCCTTTGAGATGTTCTAAAGATAGTAAAATACTTCGCAAGTTTTTAGTTACAGATCGACCCTGCACAAACCCCACCTGTGCTTCATGTGTCAAATTTGGTAATACCGCCCCTAGTCTCTTGGCTAATATTTTTGCAAACAATTTGACTTCACAATTCAATAGTGAAATAGGTCTGTAGGAGGATACCTGCTGCGCATCGCGCTTAGGCTTTGGCAGCACTATAATTTGAGCCAAATTAAGATTGTCCGGTAATTTCCCCTTCATCACCCATTCATTAAATACCTCAGTTAATATGGGGGCTATGTTTTCTCCCAACAATTTATAAAATTCAGATTTTAAGCCATCAGGTCCGGGTGCCTTTCCCAATTTGCTTTGGCCAATTGCCCAAACAATTTCATCGCAACTTATGGGTTCGTTCAATTGTTGGAGTTCTGCCTGTCTCAGCAAAGGGGTTTCAATATTTTGCAAGTAAAGATCATTCTGTAAACCCTGATTCTCCCCAGCACTATAGAGCTGTTGGTAGTAAACCTGAAAAATGTTATTGATTTCTTCATCCTTGTTTATTAGTTTTCCGTCTTTGCCTTTAATAGCACCTATGTGTCTTGCTGTTGATTGTGATGCAATCAGTTTAGCCAGGAATTTACCACTTTTGTTCCCATGTTTATAAAGTTGGAAACGATAATAACTTTGGGACTTTATTGCCCTCTCATGCAGCAGTGCATTTATCTCTGTTTGGACTGAGATTATTTCTTTATGTATCTTTGGAGCCGGGTTTTGCCCATATCGAGTATTCAAGCGTAGAAGTTGTTTTTCTAATCTCAATAATTCTCTATCACGTTGTTTTTTGTAATTGCTAACATAGCTGATAATTTCCCCTCGGATGACTGCCTTTGCTGCCTCCCAATACGTGGGCGCCTCTAGTACTGATCCTTCATTGAAGTGTTTGTACTCCTCCCATTTAGCTATTAAATATTCTCTAAATTTCCCGCTTTTATAAAGGTAACTAGGAAATGACCAATTTCCCCCTCTTTGGGAATTATTATCTCCCAATTGCCAAGTCATCCAAACTGTGGCATGATCTGAAATCACACAAGGGCCGATTTCTACTTCATGTATATCGGTAAAAATCTTGCGTGACACTAACAGGTAATCAATTCTAGAATGGGTTTGATGAGCCCTTGATTGGTGTGTGTATTCTCTCTCTGTTGGATGCAACGTGCGCCATACATCTAAAAGGTCTAAGGTATTGCACATGTCAGGTAAACCTCTAGTGTTCCTTTCCCCTCGTGCCATTGATGGGTGAGATTTATCAATTTGTGGATTCCATGGCATATTAAAGTCCCCACCCATTATCACCGGTAGGGCCTCCATATTGGCAATGGTTGTAGTTACTTTTTTGTAAAATTTAAGGTCCAATGTGTTTGGGGCGTACACACTACCTAAAATTATTTTTTTCCTGGCAATAGTAACCTTACAAAACACAAAGCGACCCATTGTATCTTTATGCTGATTATGAATTTGGGTCACCACTCCTTTTCTGATAAGGATGGCCACACCCCCCTTATTGCCCACCGCTGGTGAAGCAATGCAGTCTCCCACCCACCACTTAACCAACTTTGCGTGTTCTTCATCAGATAAATGGGTTTCCTGCAGTATCGCTATGTCTACCCTTAGTCTTTGCAAATGCTGTAAGATTTTAGATCTTTTAATAGGGGAGTGTATACCACCTATATTCCAAGTGACAGTTTTAATCATCTTGTGTCATATAAGTTCACATTATCCTTAATTGACAAACTCATATTTAAATTCATGAGAAGCCATCCCAGCCTATGGCTCCCCATCTCGTCACATATTAGCTGTTCTCTTAGTCTGATGTTAATGCATTTTATGGTACACCGTGTCTTTTCTTCCATTTCTTTGACATATTTAACCCTCCGCATCAATTCTCTCCGCTTCCAATTCCCCGCTAGCCCATCCCCCCCTCCCGTATCCCTCCCTCTCCCTCCCCGTCTCCCTTTACCATGTGCTTCCTTATATGAAGCCGTCACTTTTTAACGCTAACCCACCTTCTCCCCTTATTACTGTTAGTTCTTAGTTCTTCTAGAACCTTATTATTTCGTTTTTTTTTTTTACATTTTAACATTTCCCATCCGTTAAACTTCTAAATGTATTCCCCTTCTTAAACTCCCCCCTTTATATTGAGCATAACCATCATAACAGTATTAACATAAAGAATTAAATACCAACAAAACCGAATAGCAGTTCTACCACCATCTGTGCCAGAGTCTCTCAATGGTATCTGCCCCTTAAGAGTTCTCCTGCTTCAAATTTGTTGAATATAGTTAATCGCATCCAGAGCTAGATTTCACCCAGCCTCATAGCTGCCGTTCTTTTCGGGCTCACGCAGGTGCTGTATCCTCAGGGACAGCCTTATCCAAGTGTTCTATCTGCGCAATAAAGTCTTTTGCCTCCCTTTCAGATGTGAATGAACGAAGTTTGCCTCCATGTGTTATTTTCAATATAGCCGGATATTGCAGGCTAAAACGGATCTTCAAAGCAAATAATTTTGAACACACGGTAGAAAACGCTTTTCTCTTGGCCGCAACACCTGCTGAGTAGTCTTGAAAGCAGAGTATTTTTGCTTTTTCATAGGTCAGAGAGTTATTTGATCTTGCTGCCTGCAAAATATATTGTTTGTGCATGAAATTGAGTACTTTGCAGATAATTACTCGTGGCTTAACAGCGTTCATCTGGCGAACTCCCAGCCGATGCGCACGTTCAATTCTTAAAGGACCAAGCTCTGCTGGAAATTCAATACTTTTGGTCAGCCATTGTTCTAGAATCCTCTCCAGCTGCTTTCCCCCGAGCGCTTCAGGTAAGTCAACCAATCGGATGTTATTCCGTCTGGAACGGTTTTTCAGATCCTCAATTTTAGATTCCAAATCGGATATCGTTTTCTGCACAGTTTTTTGAGAGTCCTCCACTCCCGTCAGCCTGTTTTCCACTTCGCTGACTGTAGTTTGGAACGCTATGCATTCCTTAGTCAAATCCTCTATTTTCGTGTTCAACTGTTCCAATTTAGTATCCAATTTTTGGTCAAGTGGAATCAGCCGTCGATCTAATAGATCTTCCATCACCCCCGTTAATTCAGAGGTGATCTCAGCCACCCACGCCGAAGACACCGATGGATTTGTTTCGGGGAAGGCCGTCGCCATTTTGTCTTCGGCCGTCCTTCCCCTCTGTCTTTCTTTTTGGGCTGCTTTCGTCGCCATATCTAATTTTTCTCTCGTTTTGCTCGACCAGATTGTTGCCCTGGGTCCTTTTCTAGCGATTATTGCAAATTAGAAGGGTTTAATTCTCCTTTAAATGCGGGGATTCTCAGGCAGGCTTCGGAGAGAGATTCACCTGCAACCTCTCTTCACCATAGCGTCACGTGACCTTCGATCGTATGACTTTTAATGCACACATGAATGCCTGAAGCATCCCTCCCTTACCTATACCCTGTTATGGCTACTCTATCGCCCTGGCTCCTCTATCGCCCTGACAACCCAGGCTCTCACTGTTCGGTCTCACTGCTGCCCTTCTTTGCGCCCACCGCCTTTCCCTGTGCCTAATGTACATACAAGTGATGAGTGACCGCATATCCAAATCCGCTGCAGCTCATTCTGGATATGGATACCTGTAATAGAATATAATGGGAAGCGACATGTTAGCACAGTGCAAGCAACCATTATCACTTTGCTGTGGATGCCTTAATGGGTCCAATGTACCGCTTGTATACACTAGATGGGTCTGATGTAGCGCTTGTATACATTAGGTCGCCATCGGCCCAGTCTTTTGATGGCCTCTATGGACACTCCTAGCGCTGCCACTGCCGTAGCTGCCCTAATCCTAAATGAGTGGGTACTGTACATATGTACATAGTGTATGAATCAGCAGGCTGGTCTTTGGTCTTTGTTTTAAGTCTGCTTGAAGGTTCAGGAAAGGGCATGTCCGTTCCGATCCATTTTGATTTGCGAATAAGTAGGTCAGTTGCCGCGGCTGTAATGGCCGCGTCACGTATTAAGAGGGACATGCCATGGTGGGCATGCTTGTACGTAGCCACCAACTCACTGACTCGCAGAGCACCATGCAAAGCTAATGAGAATGCACATTTGACTTGACGGCCCTCAAACTCAGTGTCACTTATCTCCTCTAATGATGCAAAGAGACGGCCCATTTCCCTGCCGGTACTGGGTTTTCTTTTACCTGGGTAGGGTACTCCCGGCCTGCCCCATCCTTTCATCAGTCTCGTGACAACAAATGACCTAGATGGATTTTGGACAGCCACCGCTTTGGCGAGAAAACTGATGGCTGCGAACATGATTGAGACCTGGGTTCTGCTAATTCCCTTCATACATGCCGGGGACCGGGAATATATCAGTACCACCCTTCTCTTCTAAGTGTTGACTATATGTGCGGTTGTGTATCTTGTCTGTGAGGTATCTGTTAACTATCGCAGCATCGGGTCCCATTTCCGGGTCTGCGCTCTAAAAACGAGAAGGAGCATCCACTATAACCATTCTCCCTGCCTGGTATATGTTTAGCTGTAATCACTGCAGAACTATCTGTCTGCGCACATAACTTGTGGGAAGTGCATGGCGGACAACTACTGCCATATTGTCTGAGGGAATTACAATTGACTTGTGAGATATGCCAGGTCCCCCCAGGAAACATGATATCCTACGTGGTCCCTGCTGAAACCCGAGCTTGCTGTGCACCACGCTCCCTGGAAGTAAATCTGCCGCATCTGTAAAGAAAATGCAGGGCTTCCGTGAGAGTGGGTGAATCGTGCCAAAATGAAATCCCATGGGCCAAGAACCTGCTAAATCTCGCTTGATGTCCTGTGTACGTCTGAGATGAAAATGTGCTTTGTTTGTTCCCGATGTTGCTAAAGCTATTGGGACTCACCCTTATTGCGAAGCCTACTGGACCCAGGAGTTCCTGTACCTGCTTCAGCCTTGCTTTTTTACAGTGCCACCTCATATTCGCTACTCTGGCAAGCTTATCAATTTTGTCAGCCGGCAGTCTGGAACATCTAGTTCCAATTCAATACCTATAACGTAAGGATTCGCCGTGGGCCTACTGTTTTTTCAACGGCTAATGGGATGTCCAATTTCTGTGCCAAGTGGATAAAGACCTGTAACACATCCGTCCACTCTTGTGATTCCCGGTCTTTGAACAGGAAGTCCTTCAGATGAGGACCAGAGACCTAGGGGGGCTAGTTGCTCCACTACCCCATGCACAAACATGCTAAGCTCTTTGAAGTATGCGCACTAGATGTGGCCACACATGGGGACACATTTATGGCAATAAAACCTCTCCTGGAACCTGACACCTAACAAGGGAAAGGGCTGTGGGTGTAAAGGCAAGGTGCGAAAAGCCGAATCTCCGTCCACCTTAGCCCAATGTGCCTAGTTGCCTTGCCGCCGAATTATTTGAATGGCATTGTCTACAGATGCATATTGTACTGTACAGCTGCTATGGTCAATGTAGTCATTTACTGATGTTCCTATGTGGCGGGACAAATTACGACTGGGCCTACCTTTCCCCAGCTCCTTCCTTGGTATTATGCCTAGCGGAGACACTGTTGTTGCCTTGAAGGGCGGGTCCTCAAACAGCCCCGCTATGCAGCCTAGCAATAGTTCTTTGGTAATCTTGCCTGCAGCTATCTGTCGATGCATGTGAATCGAGGATGCATTGTTGGGGTAGTGTTGTCACTGTGGTGTCCTCTAATATGGAATCATGCAACCTGATTGGAAACCTGTGGTGATGCACCCGTTCTGTCAGGGTAACAGGCTAACCTTGAAGCTTGATGGCTTCCGGACCCTGTACTGAGTTAATAGGTTGCTTTCTCCTGTCTCATAAGCTTGCTTGGGGGAGCGCTAGCTCCCTCAGTACCCTGTCCTGTGTTACTAGATTGCTGTTCCCTGTCTCTGGGGAGCCTGCCTTGCCCTGCAGCATGCCTGCCCGCGCGGGCGTGTCGGGTGCTAGGTGCAATGTCCGCTGCCTCCGTCCTGCCTTTGTCCTGACGGCATTGCCTGACAGGACTACCACTGGTGCTGACCCGATATGAATGGATTGTCTGCACTGCTTTCTTGTAAATTTAATATCTTAGTTAAGGCATGCCTGTCCCCTAAATATCTCATGCGCTTTTAAAATTGTATTCCATATCCCACACCAAGTCCGGGCCCCTTTCCGTTTCCTTCACTATAGTGAGTGTCCTGAGTATGTGAACAGCTGAGTGTCCTAAGTATGTGAACAGCCTACGACCAGTCCATGAAGGACCCGAATATCTTGGGGTCTTATCTGTTACACTATCCCTGCCTACGGTACCCTCCTCATGCAACTCCCACACAAGGAGGGAGAAGATATCAATCCACCTGTATTGTGAGAACGGTACCTAATGCATCGCTCCTGTGATTAAGTACTCCCACATCCTGACTGGTCCCCTGTGCACCGACCGGTGCCACAACCGCATTCTGTCCTGCCATATTGGGCTCCGTTACCCGTTCTTATCGTCCCGTACTGCATATCTAGTTATGTCATGCGTCTGCGCTGGAAGGAGTGTGGTGCTGTCATTAGACTTACCCCTTGCCGGTACTGGCGGTAGCCCCGCAACTATGGAGGTGGAGTCTGCGGTGCTACTACCTCCCTTGCAGGCCCCCGCACCGTCTGTGCTTGTGGTGTAGGTCCACTGTGACTTCTAAGGTCTGGGGCCGCAGCACTCCACGTCTTAGCTGGTGGAGTTTTGGTGGGCCGCTTGGCTGGCCTTGCTGGTGCATATGTCTCCTTCGCACACTACAATGACATTACTGCAATGGAGAGACTAAAAGAATAGACAATTTAAAGCAAAATGACCTCATAATAACTGATTGTGGTGACGCCGGCTTCCCCAATCGCTGCGTGCATCCTATGGTGCCTGTGTAAACTGTACCCTCCTTGCTCACAGCTACATATCCGACTGCGTGCTTTCTGCGCAGTGCGCCCTTCCTTAAATGGCCAGCCTAAAGCCCCAAGGGCGATGGCTGTTACATTCAAATTTGGCCTGGTAGTCAAAATGGCTGCCGTATGCAAAATGGGCCGCTAAAATTAAAATGGCCGGGCCCCTGTAAATCCGGCAGATAAATCAGTAAGACCGGTGGTCCTTCTATCAAAATGGCCACCGTTTTCAAATTAGCTGCTTTAGTCCACGTGGCCGCTCTAGTCAAACTGGCCGCTAAGTGCACATGGCCCTCTAGGACTAACACTGTTGTACCAACCCTTCCCCCCGTGGACCTGGTCCTAACGGCAGCTGAGAGTAGCATACTGTAACCGATATGTTTGTCTGATGCCCCTAAGTACTGTGTCCCGCTATGCTGGCACCAAACGGTATGACATCAATTGTTCCAGCCTATGCCGTGTGTCAAAGACACATGTGTGCGGTATCCAAGGTGGCCGCTGCGGTTAAATTTGTATTTGGAATGTCCATTCTAGTGAATTTTAGCGCCATAAAACTGGCTGCCTTTTCCAAATTTTACTGCTAGTCGGAATGGGTGGTGTATTGAAAGTGGCCACTGTTTTTACAATCGGCACTCATGCAAATGGCCACCCTATCGAAATTCACCGCTGCCGTACGTGCCTCTGTAGGTTAATGGCCGACTGTATGGGCGGGCAATTACAACGCGTAGCGAAGCGCATGTCCCGCCAATTTGGGACTCCCCCTAAGTGGCCCGCAAGAGAAGACCCTGACTAGCGAGGATCGCAATGTGGACGTTTCTGCAAAAACCCGCATCTCAAATATCGCATGGCAGGCCAATCATACAGACATGGCGCCGGTAAGTAACGTTTAAGGTCCGTCGCCGTAATGGCATGGACGGCTTATACCGCATTAATTTATCGAATTTGATAACACGGCGTGGCCAGCCACAACGGGGCTCAAAGGTCCGTTGCCATATAGCGCGTAACTGTCGGCTAAGTATTATTGGCCGGCCATCACCGCATCTTAACATGCGATGTGCCGCTGAGGCAGGAGAAGAGCAAAAATTACGTACCATTAAAGATGTTTTCGTCTCCCTGGGATCGTTTGCGTTTCGGTTCAGTGCTGTGCACAAGGTCTTCCAAGTCATGCCTCAGTGCCGTGCTATGCACTAGGTCTGCCGGATCAACCGAAATGGGCCTAGACACGTGTGCCTGTAGAACAATCAACGGCCATAACGGGTTTTAAGGTCCGTCGCCGTATTGGCATGGACAGCTTATAACGCATTAATTTTTCGAATTTGATAACACGGCGTGGCCGGCCACAATGGGGCTCAAAGGTCCGTTGCCGTATAGTGCGTAACTGTCGGCCAAGTATTAGTGGCCGGCCATCACCGCATCTTAACGTGCGGTGTGCCGCTGAGGCAGGAGAAGAGCAAAAATGACGTACCATTAAAGGTGTTTGCGCCTCGGTTCAGTACTGTACACAAGGTCTTCCGAGTCGTGCCTCAGTGCCGTGCTATGCACTGCGGATTGCGAGCACTGCATGGCCGGCCAAAAACGGCAACCGCGCTGTGGCAAACCCATCTGCCATGCGCCATGGGCAGCGTATGTGGGACTCTAGCCTAGTGCGCATAATGCCGTGAGATAGGCAGCTAACCCGAGATGGCCGGCCATCCTGGAAAAGCTAAATGGGGGTCGGCAGGAGAAAGCTAAAATGCCTTGCAGCTGCACAAAGTTTTAAATGTCTACATACCGTAAAATTTGTTCTCAATTTGCTGGAATATCGTGCTCTGCTGTAAGAGCTTCTTTGGCTGTACTCTGCACAAGCTCTGCCCAGGGCAGACACAAAACATGTGCCTGTAAAAATTTCAGGAGCTGCTGCCCAGGGTTGCTCTTCTCCTGCTTCCAAATTCAAAAGGACTTCCTGTGCAGTTCAAATTCCTCTCTCCTCCTCCCTTGCTCCTCCCCTTCTTTCCTGCCCCCTCCCCTTGCTACCCCTTGTTTCCCTCCCACTACTACCTCTGCTCTCTAGCTAGGCCCTCCCTGTACCCTCCCCCACACTTCTGTCTTTGCTGGCCTTCAGCCCGGTTGTGGTCGGCCCCCCTTTAATGGGTGTGCCTGGTTCTCACTCTCACCACAATCCCTTTTGCTCACTCCAAATTCCTGTTACTGTCAATTAGTGACTTACACTCCTACCAGGGCCAGTCAGTCTCAGCCAAACTGCAGCACACAACCTCTCCCTCTTCTGCTTCAACTGCTTCTCCTGCTCAACTCTCAACTGAACAGCAAGCTGTTGCCAAGGCAACCAGGACTCAGCTTGCTCAGCTGTTGTCCCATAGTGATGTCACTTTAGAACCCTTATTTTTTCCTCTGGAGGAGCCCAGGTAAGATTATTTTAACCCCTTAGGGTTACATTTGCGCCGGCCAGGTAAAAAATATGTACGCAGTAAACATTTTTTTTATCACCCCACCAACTTCATACCATCCCAATTCAACTTTGTGCACAACAACATTTCTTTTTTAACATGCCACCAATTTTACTTTATCCCGTTTTTCCAACTCTCTTTACCTGCATCTCGAGATAAAGAAAAGAAAATCAAACTCACCTCCAGATGAATCACTACCCATTCGGAATGAATTATTTTTTTTCCTTAGTGAACGTCAGTCTCGATTTTATTTTTTTCAGTTGAGATCTTCATCTCATTTTCAGCCAATTGTGATATATGTTTTTGGCAACTGGCTTCTGTTCCATCTGCTGGTTCCTTCTTTCTTTTCTTAAAATTCCAACCACAACGATCCAATTCTCTTCTCAGCAACTTCATCACCCTTCTTATAGAAGTTCCCTTCAGAGAAAACGCATTCTTTATATTCACTCCTCTTATCTGGTCATACATTACTTCCGGCCTTGCTTTTGACCTGTAGTCATTTCCGTTTTGTTTTTTCCCTTTGTTCCAAGGAATTTTCTTCCTTAGTACCTTAGTATTCAGCACTTTTACCAACTTTAGAAATTTTTCAGACCCTCTTCACCACCTTTTTCAAACTTCACGTCACATATTTTATTCTCTGCCATAAAACGGATATCACTTTCTTCAACTTCCAATACTTTTCTCCCACTGGAACTCAACATTTGTATCACATCCACTTTCTCTTCTTTCACCTCCCCCGATTTCTCCTCAATTACTTCAAAGGAACATGCTTCTTTTGTTTTTTGGAAATCCGGATTAATCTCATTCTGTTCCACATCTGGTACATATAGTACTTCTTGCAACTCTTCAGCCTGATCCACGCCATCAATATCTGCATTTTCCTCCTTCATCTCTTTCTTACTCTGAGTATCTTCTAATGGAAACCACCTCACTTCAACTCCAGCCTCCTTATTCTCAAACACTTCTTTTCCTACTTCTTCTGCTGAGATTTTTCTCTCCAAACCGGGCATAGAGAGATTCTCTAAAGCTGTCTCCTCAGCTGGAATCAGAGTCTCCATTTCTTTAGCCAACTCCAACCCTTGGCCCAGGATTTCTTGTAGGTTTCCTGAAACTCGTTCCCACTGTTGTCCAACAGATTCCATTCCAGAAGAGATCTACCAGTTAGGCTTTTCACACTTGTTCACACTATCAGAACCCATTTCTATGATAGTCTGATACTGCAACAACAAATATTCTTGACAGGAAGATGATTTTGCGCAACCGCTCTGCAACTCTGATTCCTGAGAATCTCTTTGCACCTCGTTCTCTACAAGATTCCGTTCACTTCTCCATTAGGTTTCTGCCAATTCTTGCCATATCTTCTTAGGATGATCCTGATTCAGCAGCCTCGGATTTTGTGAGTATGCCTGTTCTATCTTCTGTCCTTTCACTTCTCCCGGAAATAGAAAAGTGTTACAACGCCAACTTTTATGTCCATGTTTCCTGCACCGGAAACAAGTAACAGGTCTAATTGGTCTCCAGGACTCTCTCACTGCAGACATGCCCCTTAGATCTTGTTGCAACACTGGGTTATCAGTGCTGGTGGGAAAATCTTCTCTCCACAAATTTCTCGGGTCAGGATACTGTGTCTTGGGCTTCTCACCAAGAATTACAGTGGAAATGGTACGTGGAGCAGTTTCCTTTGGCCATTCAGGCACATTCTTTGTGAAAATCACAGGCTTTCCTTCTTCATCCAACTTCCCACTTAAATAAACAATTTCCTTTTTCCACCAAACTTCTCTTTTCTCCACTGCAAATACTTCAGATACCTTTCACAGGTAATAAAATAGGAATTATAGCCATTGGTGTTCTGATTCCAGTTCCCAAATTCTTCCAAGGTGCCTTCCAAAACAAAATATGCTTTAGTTCCCATCTTTACTCTGGACTGATGGCTGAATTCAAACTTTCCCAAATCAATTCTTTCTTTATGTTCCAGCTTCTACGTTATCCACATTCCAATTAGCTTCTATAGACTTCCTTCAGGGCAGTAGTCATCTGGAAACAGAGCTTGTTTCCCCTTCCTTTCCTCCTACCTCACCCAAACTAAAGCATATCACTATTTAAATTAAGTTTTTTTTTAATTATTGAAACAGCTTCAGCGTATTAGCAAAAATTCTAAGGGAAAAAAATGTTATTCCACCTATACCAGACTTTCAGGACCAAAATTACTCACTTGTACCCCACAATTCTGAAATTTGTTACCCCCAAACCAGGAAAATTCCTGCCCAGGTAAAACCCAATGGATTTCCCAGTTAACTTTATTTTAATAAATAAATAAAGTGAGGCCCTATCCTGCTGACTACGCCAATTTGTAAGCCTCTCCCCCTCTCCTGGGTTAAGCTAGGTGTACCAATGTGTTGTGGTTGTTTGTTTTAAGTAGTCGGGACCGAGTACCACGAACACCTTACCCAGAAGGGGAGAGAAGATACAAATAAAACTAGAGAAATGGAGCTGATTTTAAGGTTTTTTATTATTTAGGACAATTAACCCAACATTTCAATAATTTATAACATATACACTAAATGGTATTTCACTACTTTATGCTTAAAATTGTAAAAGTCACTTAAGCTACTATGTTTCCATTTCTCAATGCAATTTTGTTTCTGTTAACAACTCTTAACCTTTTCCAGAATAAACACTGTGACTATTAACATATCAGTTAAACATCAGGTAAGTATTTCTTCTTTTTCTTTCCTCTTTAATGGTGAGGCAGATGTCAATTAGCTGTAGAGCACGTCTCTTTGTCGGTGTAGGTAAGTCTTTCTTGCATGGGGGCCCAGAACCTCTTCAACCACCAGCTCCTTAGGATCCTTTTCTTCTCCCTAAACCTTTCCTTAATAAAATAAATGGGAGGCAATACCCTCTCTCCCTAACCTTTTGTTGATGTCCTTCTTTGTGTGACTTTAAATTTTATTCTATCAAGACTGTGGCCACTTGCTAATAACAAAATGAAATTCAATTAAAGCACCCTTGCTAGCAAATCCTAGTCTCACTTAGTGGCTCTGTTCTCACAGAAGCAGGTCTGACGCACATTCACACTTTTTCTGCTGCAGCATTTACTCTCTACATTCCTGCTCCCATAACATTCTATAACAGTCCCTACTACTTTTCCCATGCACAGACACAGCAGCCCTGGTGTAACCTTTAAATACACCTGAGACCAGTGTTAGGTCTATACAGTTAATTCCCCACCAATTTACATTCAATCCCTCCTATTATTCTTATTCTGTCACCCCCTCAGACATGCAGAACTTAATATTACTAATTCTCAATCCAAACAAAAATAATAACTCCAAACCCTCAGAGAACTGGAACTCACACTCTCACCACAACCCCTTTTGCTCACTCCAAATTCCTTTTACTGTCAATTAGTGACTTAAACACTCCTACCAGGGCCAGCCACACTGCAGCACACAATCTCTCCCTCTTCTGCTTCAACTGCTTCTCCTGTTCAACTCTCAATTGAACAGCAAGCTGTTGCCAAGGCAACCAGGACTCAGCTTGCTTAGCTGTTGTCCCATAGTGATGTCACTTTAGAACCCTTATGTTTTCCTCTGGAGGAGCCCAGGTAAGATTATTTTAACCCCTTAGGGTTACACTCAGCTCAGGGATCTGCTGGGCTTATTTTAAATGTATGTCTTTTGTAAGATTTTCTATTAAAGCTAATTAAAGTATTAGCTGATGTACAATGATATAAGAGAAAACAATGCATATTTGTTGTGGATATCCCTGGGGCTTAGCCAGACTTCGGCGGGAGGGGGGTTCAGAGCCCGAGGTGAGGGGGCACGTTTTAGTCGACCCCCCGCCATTGCCGACCCCCCTGCCACCGCCAGCACCATCAACAACAACTTTGACCCCCCCCTGCTGATGACCGTCTCGACCCCCCGCCCGCCGTCACCTACCTTTGCTGGCGGGGGTCACAAGGAACTGGCGTAGGGACTGAACCCAGTTCCCCGGGATCTCAATCTGCATTAACCATTAGGCTACTCCTCCACTCTGAAAGAGCACCCTTACTTCTCTTCACAGCCACACCTTTTTCTAGCATTTTGGCATAGAGTAACAAAATATATAGAGAAAGAGTCAAAGACAGCAATAAATAATTGAAGTAGCTGGTGAAAAATGGCATTGAAAGCATCTTCCAAGTCACATCTCACCACACTTTGCAAGTCACCCCCTCATGCAAAACTGAAAGAAGATATTTTAAGGGCAATGAAATTTTCTGTTAGGAAAAAGTAAATAAAAGCAAAAGAAAAAGGATATCACAATGGTTCTCGAGAAAAGGCTGAAATGATAAGGAAAAAGAGATCGAAGAAAGAAGACAAACATCAATATCTGAAAATGCTAAGAAAAGCTGGTAAAGTAGTCAGGAGAGCAAAGATGCAAATGAAAATAAAAATAGCCAATATGGCAAAATGAGGGAAGTAAGACAAGGGGAAGAATATCTAGAAGCCAATGAGGATAAAGCAAAATTGCTTAACAAATACTGGAGCTGAGAGCATGGCCACAACAAACATATAGAAATTGAAGTGACGTAGGCTTCGAATGATTTTCAGAAGATCATGTTCCTAAGGGGCTAGCTAAATTAACAGTAGACAAAGTGATGGGACCAGATGAGATACATCCAAGGGTATTGAAGGAACTCAGGGAAGTTCTGGAGGTTCTGCTTGCTGACCTTTTAAATGCTATTTTTGAGTCGGAAGTGATCCTGGAGAACTGGAGAAAGGTGGATGTAGTCCCTCTCCACAATACTTTGATCTACAAATTGGGTCTCTTGTGAATTCTTGCTGTTTTCAAATTTGGATGATTTGTCAACTAACACCATTTCTTACAAAACCCAATCTGGTGAAAGTAGTGCATACTCTAATTACCAGTCAGTTGGATTATTGTAATTTGCTTTATCATGGATTCACCAGAACTGGTTTGAAGAGACTACAATTGGTGCAAAATACTGCAACCCAATTGATTACTGGTAGGAAAAAAATCTGATCATATTATAACTATTCTAGCTGAATTGCATTGGCTGCTCATAGAAGTGTGAATCTCTTTCAAATTGTTGTGTCTTGTTCATAAAGCTCTTAAGAACATATGAATAGCCATACTAGGACAAACCAATGGTCCATCTACCCAGTGTCCTGCTTCCAACAATGGCCAATCCAGGTCACAAGTACCTGGCAGAAACCCAATTAGTAGCAACATTCCATGTAGTGGATTCCCCTATGTCCATCTCAATAATAGACTATGGACTTTTCTTCCAGGAACTTATCCAAACCTTTTTTAAACCTATATATGCTAATCTCCGTTACCACACCCTCCAGCAACAAGTTCCAGAGCTTAACTATTAATTGAGTGAAAAAATATGTCCTCCTATTTGTTTTAAAAGTATTTCTATGGAATTTCATTGTGTCCCTAGTCTTTGTACTTTTTCAAAGAATAAAAAATCAATTCACTTTTACCTGTTCTACATCTTTCAGAATTTTGTAGACCTCAGTCATATCCCCCCTCAGTCATCTCTTTTTCAAGCAGAACTAACCTCGTTAGCCTTTCCTTATGGAATTCCATTCCCTTTATCATTTTGATTAATCCTCTTTTAACCTTTTCTAATTTCACTATATCTTTTTTGAGATACGACAACCAGAACTGAATGCAATATTCAAGGTAAGGGTGCACCATGGAGTGATACAGAGGCATTATAATATTCTTGGTCTTATTTACCATCCCTTTCTTAATAATTCTGAGCATTCTGTTTGCTTTTTTGGCCACCACTGCACACTGGGCACAATATTTGAGTGTACTGTCTACAAAGACACCTAGAACTTTTTCTTGGGTGCTGATTCCTAAGGTGGACCCTAGCCTGGGGTATATACCATCCGGTCCAAGTGATTTATCACTATTTAACTTGTTGATTTGGCTCAGTACATCTTCCAGGTTCACCAAGATTTCTTTCAGTTGTTCCACATTGTCACCCTTGAAAACCATTTCTGGTACAGATAGATATCTTACATTTTCTTCCGTACAGACCAAAGCGAAGAATTAATTGAATCTCTGTGCTATGGCCTTGTCCTCCCGGAGTGCCCCTTTTGCTCCTTGATGATCTAACAGTCCCACGGATTCCCTCACAGGCTTTCTGCTTCTGATGTACCTGAAAAAATTGTTACTGTGAGTTTTTGCCTGTGGCAAGTTTCTCTTTATATTTTCTTGTAGTCTTCTTTACCAGTGCTTTGCATCTAACTTGCCAGTGCTTATGTTGCTTCTTATTTTCTTCATTCGTATCATTTTTCCATTCTTTGAACGATGTTCTTTTGGCTCTAATAGCCTTTTTCACTCCACCTTTTAACCATGCTGGTTTTCATTTTCTCTGCTTTCCACCTTTGTTACTACGTGGAATACATCTGGTCTAGGCTTCTAAGATGGTATTTTTAAAAACATCCATGCTTGATTTAAAGTCCTAAACTTTGCAGCCAATCCTTTTAGCCTTCTGTTAACCATTTTCCTCATTTTATCTCAGTCGCCTTTTCAAAAATATATATACTGCTACAGTAGATTTCCTTAGTGACGTTACTCCAGATATTAGCTCAAATTTGATCATGTTATGATCACTGTTTCCTAGTGGACCCAACACCGTTACCTTTCTATGCTCTGCGTTCCACTAAGGACTAGATCTAAAAAAAAGCTCCCCCTCTTGTCAGTTTCTAGACCAGTCCCTCCAAGAAGCAGTCTTTAATTACATCTAAGAATTTTACCTCCCTAACGCTTCCTGCTGTAACATTTATCCAGTCAATACTGGGGTAATTGATCACCCGTTACTATACCGTTGCCTGGTTTGCCAGCTTTCCTTATTTCTGTAAACATTTCTTCATCTGTCTGTTTGTTCTGTTCTGGCAGATGGTAGTACAGCCCTACCAGTACCAGCCCTTTCCTTCACACATGGAATTTCTATCCATAAGGATTCCACGCTGCTATATGTTTCATGTAGAATGTTTATTTTGTTTGACTCAATTCCCTCTTTAACATATAGCGCAACCCCTCCTCCAATTTGATTCACTCTATCATTGCAATATAATTTGTACCCTGATAACACAGTGTCCCATTGATTGTTTTCCTTCCACCAGGTCTCTGAGATGCCTACTATATCTACCTCTTCATGTAGTTCTTTATACTCTAACTCTCCAATCTTATTTTTTAGGCTTCTAGCACTTGTATATAGACACTTCAAATCATGTTTTTTTTCCTTGCATTTACAAGCTGCTTAGAAGTTGACGGGGCTAATTTGCATCCTTTACTCTCCCCTTAAACACCCCTGAATTTCTTTTACTACTGTTGATCAGTTGCAAATGTATGAGGGGCATTTTCAATATGACGTCTAAATCTGATTTGGGACATTTTGTGAAAAACATTGAAAAATCCAGTAGCAAACATGACTATTTTCAAACCGAAAATATGTTCAACTTTTTTGTTTGAAAATGGCCATTTGCTAGACATTTGTTTGTGCTCAGTGTGTCTCTCTTTTAGGACCATTTTTGGAAAACAAAATCTGTGGTTAAAATGCACAAAAACAAGCTATTGGGATGTATTGAGGGGGGGGGGGGAGCATCTTTAGTAGACTGGCCACACAGACAGCCCAGCAGACAGGGGCGGCCCAAGGCAATCTGCCACCCGAGGCAGGGATGAGATACCGTCCCTGCCCCCAACCAGTCTGGCATCTCCTCCTTCTCTCCTCAACCCTCTTCCCCGCGTTTAGCTTATTTTTGTCTTTTCTAAAAGGCAGCAGCAACTATTCCCATAGGCTGCCCTGCCACAGTGCCGCCGGCACCAGCCTCTTCTACTGCATCCCTTCTCTGAAGAAACAGGAAGTTATGTCAAGAGGCAGGCCGCAGGAGGGAGAAGAGGACAGTGCCAGTGGCAAGGCAGCCTATGGGAATTGCTGCTGCTGCTGCTGCCACTGTCACCTTTTGGAAAAGAAAAAAAAATAAGGTAAATGTGGGGAAGAGAACTGAGGAGGAAAGGGGAGAGTGGCGCCTGAGGCCTCCACCTCAGTTGGCCTAATGGTAGTACAGCCACTGCCAGCAGAGCAATGGGTCACCCTTGAGGGCACTGCAATGGACTTCACAGAAAAACACCTAGGTACGCATTTCACTATTACCCCCTTATACTGATGAGTCCTCCAAAACCCACCAAAAACATTATGCCTGCAGGTGTCACTTATTTGTAAGTACACTAGGTTTTGGTGGTTTCTGGTGGGCTCACAATTTGCACCACAAGTGTATCAGTTAGAGTGGGTCCCTAGTCAGGGGCATAGCCAGACCATGATGGGAGGGAGGGGCCAGAGCCCAAAGTGTGTGTGTGTGTGGGGGGGGGGGCACATTTTGGCCCACCTCCCTGCCGCCGCCCCCCCTGTCACTGCTCCCCCCGCTGCTGCGTGATGGTACCTTGGCTGGCAGGGGTGCCCAACTTCTGACAGCTGAAGCATTTGTCCCGCACTGGTCTCGCATTGCCTGCCCTGCTCTGTTAAGAGTCGCACCATACACGCTCGTTTTAATGAAACTGAGCATGCTTACCAGTAGTAGGTGCTGTTACCCAGAGGTTTAAATACGCCACTGGTTGCTGAACACAACTCAATATTCTCCCTCTCCCCAGCATCTCCCCCAGTTTATCATGCCCCCCCTCCCCAGCCTTCATCCATTTTCTCTCATGCCTCCCTGCCCCTCTCCAGTTTCTCTCATGCCCTCTCTCTCCCCAGCCTTCATCCAGATTCTCTCCTCCTGTCCCCTACCATATTTACCTCTACAGCAGGACTCAGGGCGGGCTCCAGATTTTTACGCCTTCCACAGCGCTCCTTGTCTCCCCCTGCATGGTCAGGCTCTGTAGATACTTGAACCATTCCCCAACTTCCTGCACTGCAGTAGCTCAAGTCAGAGGAGAACCAAGGAAGGACAAAAAGAGCCCTGCTGGCTGCTGTAGAAGTATAAGCGGAAGGTGGGGGTCGGCATTAAAATATTAACATGTTGATAGCATTACTAACACGTTAATTGCCCACACTGTCCCTTACCAAGGAGGAAAAACCCCTTACCTCATGCCGTGGGCCAGTCAGGAGCAGATGCAGAAGAAGGAGCAGTCGACGTTGCTCGGGACTCCACCTGGAGGTGGGAAGTTAGGATACTGGTTTCTGCCTGCTTCACTCTTCCCATTGGCTGCACCGCATGCCTGGGCTGGCTCATGTCATCTGCCTCACTCTTACGAGTTGTGCATACAGCACTCTGGATTTTTTTTTCATTTATATTAGCTTCGGGGTTGGGCCAAGAGGGACACTCAGAGCGGAGGAGCAAGCAACACTTAGCAACAATATTGCCTCCGCTGGCAACGAATGTTAAAAGTGCCTTTTGCGATGTGGTGCTGTGCCAGGTCGCCAGTAGCATATAGAGCTCCAGCCTCCCTTGCGTTCTGGGCTGGGCTCCAAAATATTGGGGGTGCTCGAGCACCCACAGAGTCGGTGCCTATGGTGTGGACATGGGGGTCAGTGCCGGTATTGAGATATCTGGATAATTCTGCACAGAAAAAATGCTATGCCAAGTTATCTGGATCTCACTGATATCAGGGTAACTTCTGGCTCTGCTCGTTATATCTTGATAGTCAACACCACCTGATATCTGGATATTCTTTTTTGTTACATTTGTACCCCGCGCTTTCCCACTCATGGCAGGCTCAATGCGGCTTACATCTGGGTATTACTAAACCAGAGCAGCTGGTGTTTAAAATAAATGCTGAATACCATGGCTGAATATTGGGCCATATGTCCTTTGTGCAGCCTGCTTATTTCTCTGTGTTTTATTCACATACAAGGGGTGAGTAGGAAGGTGTGGGGGGGGGGGGGGGAACTTGGGTTGAACAATGTAAGACACTGAAATTGTGAAACTATTTATTTTCAATAGACCATTTAAAAGTTTATTTAAAAAAAACTATCAAAATGTGCAATCATATTCCTGTAAACTGTTACAAAAATAAATGTTTGGCAAAGCTTGATTGGCATCACTAATGTTGAAGCATGTTACTCTTAAGACCACTAGGCGGTGTATTTCCATTACAATTCTTGACTGCCTTTCCAATTTAGTATTTTCTGGACGGCCAGGAAGAAAACTGTCTGTGAATCAGCTTGAAACTATTCTAGTGGAGATGCCCAGATTAATGGCTATTATTCTGTCTACCTTTCTGAACTCTAGTAAAGCGAAGATACTTACCTGTAGCAGGTATTCTCCGAGGACAGCAGGCTGATTGTTATCACATGTGGGTCGACGTCCACGTCGGCCCAGGAATCGGCATTTTGCAAGCAAAATATTTAAAAAGTTTTGCCCTTCTGGTGCGCGTGCAGTGCGCACCACGCATGCGCGGAACAATTTCCCGCCCGTCGCGTGAGCGCGTTCCCTCAGTTAAATCAAAAAGCATAAAAAGAAGCAAATAACAACTCCAAAGGGGAGTTGGGCGGGATTGTGAGAACAATCAGCTTGCTGCCCTCGGAGAATACCTCGCTTTTACCGAGGACAAGCAGGCTGCTTGTTCTCGCATGTGGGGTATCCCTAGCAGAGAGAAAAAGAGAAGAGTGGGGGGAAGATAGGCTCTTTCCAATCAATAGGGGAGACGTATATTCATCTTTGTAAGTGAAAACATCATCCCATGGTTGGAAGGCCATGGCACCGATAAAAATATAATCTAAAAAAGGAAGCCTAGCAACCAGGCTCACTCAAAACAATGAACATTGGTCAATTGGGCCTCGCATCGGCGAGGACATAACTTAGATTGACCTGAAACCATAAACAACTAACTGAGAGTGCAGCTTGGAACAGAACAAAAATGGGTCTAGGGGGGTGGAGTTGGATTCTAAACCCCGAACAGATTCTGCAGCACTGACTGCCCAAACCGACTGTCGCGTCGGGTATCCTGCTGAAGGCAGTAATGAGATGTGAATGTGTGGACTGATGACCACGTTTCAGCCTTGCAAATCTCTTCAATGGAGGCTGACTTTAAGTGAGCCACTGACGCAGCCATGGCTCTAACATTATGAGCCGTGACATGGCCCTCCACAGTCATCCCAGCTTGGGCATAAGTGAAGGAAATGTAATCTGCTAGCAAATTTGAGATTGTGCGTTTTCCGATGGCGACTCCCCTCCTGTTGGGATCGAAAGAAACAAAAAACTGGGCGGACTGTCTAAAGGGCTTTGTCCACTCCACATAAAAGGCCAATGCTCTCTTGCAGTCCAAGGTATGCAAACTGCTTTCACCAGGGCAGGTATGAGGACGGGGAAAGAATGTTAGCAAGACAATTGACTGGTTCAGATGGAACTCCAACACCACCTTTGGCAGGAACTTACGGTGTGTGCGGAGGACTACTCTGTTGTGATGAAATTTGATATAAGGTGCATGTACTACCAAGGCCTGAAGCTCACTGACCCTACGAGCTGAAGTAACAGCCACCAAGAAAACGACTTTCCAGGTCAAGTACTTCAGATGGCAGGTATTCAGTGGCTCAAAAGGAGCTTTCATCATCTCAGTGAGAACGACGTTGAGATCCCATGACACTGGTGGTGGTTTGAAAGGGAACATCTAAAGGCTGTCCAGAGATAGGCTTACCCTTTACAGGGCGTTGAAAAGCACTAATCGCACTAAGGTGAACTCTTATGGAGTTGGTCTTGAGACCAGACTCTGACAAGTGTAGAAGGTATTCAAGCAGGGTCTGTGTAGGACAAGAAAGAGGATCTCGGGCCTTGCTGTCACACCAGATGGTAAACTTCCTCCATTTGAAAGAGTAACACCTCTTTGTGGAATCTTTTCTGGAAGCAAGCAAGATTCGGGAGACACCCTCTGAAAGACCCAAGGAGGCGAATTCTAAGCTCTCAACATCCAGGCCATAAGAACCAGAGACTGGAAGTTGGGATATAGAAGCAACCCCTCGTTCTGAGTGATGAGAGTTGGAAAACACTCCAAATCTCCATGGTTCTTCGGAGGACAACTCCAGAAGAAGAGGGAACCAAATCTGACGTGGCCAGAAGGGTGTAATCAGGATCATTGTTCTGCGGTCTTGCTTGAGTTTCAGTAAAGTCTTCCCTACTAGAGGTATGGGAGGATACGCATACAGAAGGCCTGTCCCCTAATGTAGGAGAAAGGCATCTGACGCTAGTCTGTCGTGGGCTTGAAGCCTGGAACAGAACTGAGGGACCTTGTGATTGATCTGAGTGGCAAAAAGATCCACCGAGGGGGTGCCCCATGCTCAGAAGATCTTGCGGACTATGCCCATGTTCAGTGACCACTCGTGAGGTTGCATTATCCTGCTGAACCTGTCGGCCAGACTGTTGTTTACGCCTGCCAGATAAGTGGCTTGGAGAAACATGCCGTGACGGCGAGCCCAAAGCCACATCTGGATGGCTTCCTGACACAGAACGCGAGATCCGGTGCCCCCCTGCTTGTTGGTATAAAACATGGCAACCTGGTTGTCTGTCTGAATTAAGATTACTTGGTTGGACAGCCGATCTCTGAAAGCCTTTAGAACGCTCCAGATCGCTCAATTCCAGGAGGTTGATCTGCAGACCTTTTTCCTGAAAGGACCAGGCTCCATGAGTGTGGAGCCCATGTACATGAGCTCCCCACCCCAGGAGATATGCATCCGTTGTCAGCACTTTTAGTGGCTGAGGAACTTGGAATGGTCACTCCAAAGTCAAATTGGATCGAATTGTCCACCACTGAAGAGAATTCCGAAAGTTGGTGGACAGCTGGATTACATCCTCTAGATCCCCCCGCAGCTTGAAACTACTGGGAAGCTAGGTCCATTGAGCTGATCTCATATGTAGACGTGCCATGGGTGTTACATGAACTGTGGAGGCCATGTGCCCCAGAAGTCTCAACTTCTGCCGAGTCGTGACCTGCTGAGACGCTCGAACCATGCACACCAAGGACAGAAGGTTGTCCGCCCTTGCCTCATGGAGATAAGCTCGAGCTGTCTGAGTGTTCAGCAGAGCTCCAATGAATTCCAATTTTTGGACTGGGGTGAGATGGGACTTGGGATAATTTATGACGAACCCCAGTAGCTCCAGCACCTGAATAGTCATTCACATGGACTCCAGAGCACCTTCCTTCGAGGTGCTCTTCACCAGCCAATCGTTGAGATAAGGAAACACTTGCACTCCCAGTCTGCGTAGAGATGCTGCGACTACAGTAGGCATTTTGTAAACACTCTGGGCGCAGACGCCAGGCCAAAAGGCAGTACTCGGTACTGAAAGTGCTGTGTTCCCAGCCGAAATCGAAAATACTTCCTGTGAGCTGACAGTATCAAGATGTGTGTGTAAGCATCCTTTAAGTCCAGAGAGCATAGCCAATCGTTTTCCTGAATCATGGGAAGAAGGGTGCCTAGGGAAACCATCCTGAACTTTTCTCGGATAAGAAATTTGTTCAGGGCCCTTAGATCTAGGATGGGACGCATCTCCTCTGTTTTCTTTTGCACAAGGAAGTACCTGGAATAGAATCCCAGCCCTTCTTCCCCTGGTGGAACGGGTTCGACTGCTTGGGTCTGTAGAAGGGCGGAGAGCTCCTCTGCAAGTACCTGCTTGTGCTGGGAGTTGTAGGACTGAGCTCCCGGTGGGCAATTTGGAGGCTTGGATTCCAGATTGAGGGTGTATCTTAACCGAACAATTTGAAGTGGAGTGGAGGAGTGGCCTAGTAGTTAGGATGGTGGACTTTGGTCCTGGGGAATTGAGGAACTGAGTTCAATTCCCACTTCAGGCACAGGCAGCTCCTTGTGACTCTGGGCAAGTCACTTAACCCTCCATTGCCTCATGTAAGCCGCATTAAGCCTGCCATGAGTGGGAAAGCGCGGGGTACAAATGTAACAAAAAAACAAACAAAAAAAACCACCACTGGTCGGAGGTTATAAGAGGCCAACTTTGGTGAACAAACATTAACCTCCCCCCAACTGGCAAGTCGTCCGGTATGGACACGTTTACTGAGGCTATGCTGAACTGGAGCCAGTCAAAAGCCCGTCCCTTGCTTTTGCTGGAGAGCCGCAGTGGCCTTAGGCGCACGCTGTTGATTAGAACGAGCTTGCTGGGACTGAGCCTGGGCAGGCTGCTGAGAAGCAGGAGTGTACCTACGCCTAGCATAGGAATAGGGAGCACTCCTCTTCCCTCCAAAAAACCTCCTAGATGATGATGTAGTAGCAGAAGACGCCCGGCGGGAGAGAGAATCATCATTGTGCTTCTTGATCTGGTCAACTAGATCCTCTACTTTCTCACCAAAAAGGTTATCCCCCTGGCAAGGAACATCCGCCATCCGCTGCTGGACAGAATGATCCAGGTCAGAGACACGCAGCCATGAGAGTCTGTGCATCACTATACCTTGGGCAGCGATCCTCGATGCTACATCAAAAGTGTTGAACGTACCACTGGCCAGGAATTTTCGACATGCCTTGTGCTGCCTGACCACCTGGCGAAAAGGCTCAGCCTGCTCTGGAGGGAGTGTATCAACCAAGCTGGACAGTTGCCTCACCGAGTTCCGCAAGTGGACGCTTGTGAAGAGCTGGTAAGTCTGGATCTTGGCAGCAAGCTTAGCAGCCTGATACGTCTTCCTCCCACAAGAGTCCAATGTTCTAGATTCTCTGCCTGGGGGCGCCGAGGCATAGTCCCTAGTGCTCTTGGCTCTTTTGAGGGCAGAGTCCACCACCAAAGAATTGTGAGGTAGCTGAGACCTCATCAAACCAGGTTCACCGTGGATCCGATATTGGGATTCAGCTTTTTTCGGGATCACGGGATTAGACAGAGGAAATGATCGGTTTCGCATAAGGACTTCTTTCAGTACATTATGCAAAGGAGCCGTTGCAGCCTCTCTAGGCGGAGGATAATCCAGGACCTCAAGCATCTCAGCCCTGGGCTCATCCTCAGCCTCCATAGGGAAGGGAATAGCCGCAGCCATTTCCCAGACAAAGGAAGTAAAGGATAGACTCTCCAGTGGAGAAAGTCTCCTTTCTAGTGGAGGGTAAGGTTCAGAGGGAATCCCATAGGACTTATCAGAAGAAAAGTACCTGGGATCTTCCTCTTCCTCCCACGAATGCTCATCTTCAGTATCGGACAAGACATCCCTCAGAGCAGTCCGAAACTGAGCTTGCCTCGATGCAGAGGAGCAACGTCCTTGATGGCGGTGCCGAGAAGTTGACGCCCGCCTGGACTGCAGTGAAGCTTCTTCCACCAACATCGAAGGGCAGTCGATCTGGGTGGCAGCTGACACCAATGCCGCAGGCGGCACTGAGGTCGGGGACCTCACCACAGGCGAAGGGCCAGATGCCGCTGCAGCAGACAGTACAGAAGGCGCAAGCACCCCCGACACCGAAGCAGACTGGCGCAGCAATCCTTACAGAAGCTCTGGAAGCAGGGCCCTGATGCGCTCATTGAGAGCTGCCGTCGGACAAGGCTGTGGGGTCAGTAAAGAAGCTGGTGGCAGAACCTGTTGAGGCTCAGGAGCAGGTACCGGGCTGCCAGAAGACCAACACATCGGCACCTCCTGAATAGAGGGGGAACGATCCTCTCGGCGCCGACGCTTCTCAGGTGCCGATTCCCTCATCGCCCCGGAGCTCCCAGCACCGTGTATCGAAGGAGAACGATGACGGTGCTTCTTCGCCTTCGCTCGACGCCCGTCATCGAGACTCCTTGGTACCGAGGAGGATGTGGAATCCTCACACCTCCTTGGGGCCGGGTCCGACGAAGGTCGGTCCTGGGGGGCCTGCATAGCAGGAGGCCTCGAGGCAGGTGGAGTCCCACTCGGTGCCTCACTGCTCCCAGCGCGAATTGGTCTTTCAGCAGCCATTACCTCTGCTCCCAATGTCGATGCTTCCCTCGATGTCGATGCCGCCAACCTCGGTACCGATGTCGACGTCGAAGGACCGGATCAAGCCCCAAAAAGCTTTTCTTGTTGGACTTCTCAAGACGCTTGGGTCCGTTTCTTCACAAAAAGACACAGACTACAAGAGGCTGGGCTATGGTCGGGCCCAAGGCACTGGATACACCAGGCATGGGTATCGGTACCTGAGATGGTCCGGTTGCACTGAGTACAACGTTTGAAGCTGCTGGGAGTCTTCAATGACATGGAAGGAAAAACGGCTTCGGCGAAATCAAATGACGCGATTGTGCCTGTTAAAAGAAAAAGGCACAAAAATAAGGGGAAAAACCCGGCCGCATCGAAAAAGAAAGGAAACTTTAAAAGGGAGAAAAATTAACAAAAGTAAAGATACTCTCTACTTTTTTTTTTAAACGATAATAAAAGAAAAGAAAAAAATCGAAGAAAACGAATACTCTCTCCTGGGCCTGAGAAGAGCTGTGAAGCAAACATCGCAACTCAAAGTGGAGAAAAAAAAATGAGGGAACACACTCATGCAACAGGTGGGAAATTGGTGCGCGCTGCACGTGCGCCAGAGGACTCTCGCAAAACGTTTTTTATATTTTGCTTGCAAAATGCCAATTCCTGGGCTGACGTGGACATCGACCCACATGTGAGAACAAGCAGCCTGCTTGTCCTCGGAGAAAAATACTACACACTAACTGTCATAATTTGTTTTAGGGGGGTTTTTAAAGAAATAGTAGGATATTGAGTCTTTAATTCTTACAGCCGTTTCTGGGTCACCTTAAATCCTTGTACTAAAGAAGAGTCCTACAAAAATCCCTAAATGGGCACCTCTTCAGTAACTCTCCTCATTTTCTGAATATCATAATCTGGTGGCATCGACTTTCTGCACAATCTGAGAAGTGGCAAAACCACAATATATTGATCTGAAGCATTTTACATTTGTTGGGCAACAGATTTCTAACCCAAATATTACTTCTCCTCTCATCCAACCCAGCTTTCAGAAAGTCTATCTGCTGGCCGAGGGGCAAGGACTGGGATTCCCTGCAGACCTTGGAATAAATAGGCTATTAAGCAACAGCCTCCCCCCCCCCCCCAAAAAAAAAAACAAAAAACAAACAGTGGATGCAATTAATCATCTATGAATTGTGCAAGGTATCCTCCAACATTTATTTATTTATTTATATCATCTAAGTACCATTTTCAATAACTAAACATAATTCATAGTGGTGTACAACAAATGATTCAAACAATAATGTATAATATAAACAACTATGTTACATTAAAAAAAAATCTTAGGGTCCTCTTTGCTAAGCCATGCTATAGGCACATTAGTGTTTTTAGTGCTTGCTAAAAATTAGCTTGCGCTAATGCTAGAGACACCCATAGGAATATATGGGTGTCTCTAGCATTCAGCATGTGCTAAAAATGCTAGCGCACCTTAGTAAACAGGGCCCTTAATTTGCAGTAAAACACACATAAAAACTGTAGAGATATATATTTATACACATCTAATTCTGGATATAGATTAACAGAAAATCAATAAGAAAAGAATTTGAGAAATCTTCATTTTTTTTCTAAAGGTCAGATTGGTTTCTTGACACAGTGCCATCAACCGATGAGCAGCTATTGAAAAGCCTCTGGACCTCCACTGTTCACTGCAAATCAGCAGTTTAGAAGGGACTACCAGCCAACATCCTTCTCTAGATCTTAATGTTCTAGCTAGATTTTGCAACACTAAGCTATCACATAAATAATATCTATTCATCCGGAGAACTTTTAATACAAATCGCAGGATCTTAAATTTAATCCATTCTTTTATTGGCAACCAATGCTGACTAACCAAGGATGAGTGGGCACTTTCCCTCTTTCTATTGCCAGTGATGATCTGGGCAGCAGGATTCTGGAATCTGTGGGCTGTATCGATGGTATCTATTAGAGATGGGCTATTGTTTGAAACAAATGTCGTTCTCAGGATAAATTAGACAGGTCAAGATAATTGTTGCGGAAGTAAAGTCACAATATGAATAAATAAAATCCCAGCGTGAAAATGTGTACCAAAATTCAAAAAGGCGCTTAAGAACTAACTAACTAACTAACTAACTAACTAACTAACTAACTAACTAAATATATATATATATATATATATATATATATATATATATATATATATATATATATATATATATATTTAACTCTGTAGCGACTCGTTTCATGTGAGAACTCATGATTTGCTGAACTCTTTATTGAAATAAAATCTTATTGATCAATGAAGAGTTGAGCAAATCATGAGATGAGTTCTCACGTGAAACGAGTCACTACAGAGGTAAAAATATAAAGTTCTTAAGTGCCTTTTTGAATTTTGGTACATATTTTCATGCTGGGATTTTATTAATTCGTTCCCTGATAGGAGGCAATTACAAAATTCTAACACTGGTTAAGTGCGCATAGGGGTAAATCTATAGAATATACCAAAATTTAGGTGCCAAAATGCAGCATGATGAGCACAAATTCTAGAACCCAGATTCTGTTATAGAATACTAGCATGAGTTAGTATTTACATGCGGTCATTTATATGCGCCCACTTACGACATAGCAATAGCAGGCATAAATACATGCACCTAAATAAAGCCATCATGGCCAGTGCTAAGAAAAGCAGAAATCTTAGTATAGCATGGATTGACTATAAGAAAGCCTTTGATAGTGTCCCACATTCCTGGATAAAAAATTGCCTTGAAATGTACAAAAATCAACCCTGAATTGATTGAATACATCAAGTTTACCATGAAATATGGCAAACCACATTCCACCTGCAGAATGCAGATGGCCAATTTGTCATTCCTAACATCAAGATTCAGAAAGGAATATTTCAGGAAGACTCCTTGTCCTCCTCATTTGTTACGTTTGGCATGTAATCCTCTGAGTACTCTTATGAACTCCTTGGGCTATGGGTTTAGCCTTACTCCAAAAGATATCAACAATCCAGAGGTTGCATCACATTTACTGTTTGTAGATGACCTGAAACTCTACAGTTCTAGTGACTAGCAATTAGTGAAACAACTTTTAAGTGGTGAAAAGCTTTTCAGATGACATCAAAGTGACTTTGCTTAGGGGAAAGTTGAGCAAAACTTAAAACATCTTGCTGACTGATGAGATAAAGGAACTTGAACAGGAAGGTGCACATAAATATCTGGGACAGAACAACTATCAAGAAAAAATCGATGAGAGAAAAAAAATCAGTAAAGAATATTATAGGAGACTAAAACTGATATTGAAGAGTACATTAACATCACAGAATAAGATACAGGCTGTTAATCAACTGGCACTTCCTACACTCTCATATAGCGTTGGTATTGTAGACCGGCATCTTAAAGACCTTGAAAAACTAGATGTACAGACAAGAAAACTCCTCCATGCCTATGAGATAATTTATAAGAATCAGTGTATGCCCAGATTGTACATTCCTAGATCTGAAGGAAGTATAGGTCTCATAGAAATAAATTACACCTATCAATCTACTATCATATGCCTCTAGGCTTACCTAATGGCATCATCAGATCTCAATGGATAAAAGGTGCTGAAATATGAAAATTTCCAGAATCCAGTTCCATCATTAAACTTGGGCAAGCATTCCAACAAGTAGAAGTAATGGGTAAAAATCCATCAGTACCAAAAGGGAAGGAAGTAATAGAATTTGCAAAGGAAGAGATAAAAGTCTTCAAGAAATCGGATCAGTAGGGAAGAAACAAGTGGCAAATTTATTTATTTATTTATTTATTTATTTGCTGCATTTGTATCCCACATTTTCCCACCTATTTGCAGGCTCAATGTGGCTTACAATATGTTACACTCACATTAATGGAATAAGAATTTCAGAGTATAGATACAGATAAGGTGCATAAGAATATCATGGCAATCATATTAACGGAATAAGAATTTCAGAATTGTTACAAATAAGGTGCATAAGAATATCATATAGGATTAGAAGTGGATAAATAGGTAAAACATAACATAATGATATCATGACAAGATATTATTCAATAATGAGGATGTAATTAAAATAAGCAAATTAGAAGAGTTCCATAATAGTTTTATCTGGTGTAATTTAGGAGTCAGATAGTTATGGGGGATCCTTTTTGTACATCTTTTTGAACAAGTAAGTCTTCAGTAATTTTCGGAAGGTTGTCAAGTCGTGTGTTGTTTTTATGGTGATCGGTAATTCATTCCATAGTTGTGTGCAGATGTATGAGAAACTAGATGTATGTATAGATTTATATTTAAGACCTCTGCAGTTGGGATAGTGGAGGTTTAAGAAAGTACGTGATGAGCTTTTGTTATTTCTCTCTGGTAAGTCTATTAGGTCTGACATGTAAGATGGGGCATAAGTACAGTGGGAAATACAAATTGTTACTCCAGAAACCATTCATGGATCAACATTGGCCACATGAATGGATAAGGGAAGGTGAACTGAAACCTAAGGATGAGCGATTGATAGTTGCAGCCCAGGAGAGTGGATTACAGATAAGATGGTTTACATCAAGCATTGAAAAAAAATGGTGCAACAGACATCTGTAGATTCTGTAAGAAAGATCTAGAAACAGTTACTCATCTTGTGGCTAGCTGTGAAGTGCTGATGGTGGAAAATGTTTATATAGAAAGGTACAACAAGGAGGCATATTTCATTAATTGGAAACTCTGGGCTCCTTTTACTAAGTGGTGGTAGCCCAACGTGAGCTTTCCGCTCACTATACAGGAAGTACCGCATGGCCATTTCCTGTAGGAAAGCAAGACTTCCCTTTTACCATCTGTGGTAAAAAGGGACCTTGGCACGCATGAAAAACACACGCTGACACCAGCGGAGGCCCCCTTTTGCTGCAGTGTGGTAAAAGGGGCCCTCTGTAAGCATTACAACATCAGTGTACCAGCAAAGCATTGGGATCATTAACTGTGGAAAATGAAAAGGTTATGATGACCTGGGACATTGCTATCCTGACTGATAAAAAGCTGAAAACTGGATATAGTAGTAAAAGAGAAAAACACCAGAATAGCATTAATTATAGAGGTGTCAGTCCCAAGTGATTATTTGGTGAATTACAAGGAGAGAGAGAAGATCTTCAAGCACCAAGAAATGCAGTCTGAAACTAAGAAAATGTGTCAGAAAGATCGTTTTGGGTACCACAGGCTTGATTAAAAAGAACTTCCAAGCGCACCTGCATAAGTTGCCTGCATATATTGCATGTTATGAACTCCAGAAAGAAGCCCTGTTTGACACAATGGAAATACTATGGCGAGCATTTGCAGTAAATTTAAGAAACTGAAATCATACTCCACATGCCTTGGCTTAGCAGTGAGGTTCATTCCTGTCATGGTATGTGCAAAACTAACTCACTTGGAGAAATTGCCCCCCCCCCCTAAAGCAACAGTACTGTTTCAGAAGGCATCCTCTTTATGGCTTATCTACTTCCATGGTGCTATGGGTTGACCACTCTTGGAGACAGGGTGCTGTGCCTAATAGATCTTTGGTCTGACCCAGCATGACATCTCTTATATTCTTTTATTTTATTTATAAGTTTCATAATATACATTCATATTACATAAATGCTTTGAAATATAGGTACACTTAATTAAGGTAAATTAAATTAGCTCTTTAACCAAAGGTAAGAAATGTAACTTCTAACTTTGTCCGCATTAAGGAGACAAGATACAAGGAAATATCAACTGGGGAACTTCTTACAAATTTCAATAGAGATGGGGGAGCACATAACAACTGCTAACAATTTTCAGCATTATTAACTTGTTGGAGTATTCAAAGCATGATCACCACTCCCTTCTTTGGATATTATAAATTGCTGCATTTTCTTCGGGTAAAAAAAAAACATAATTAATTGAATTTAAGGATACTAAACATCTACATGGAAATTGTAATAGAAAAGTTCCTCCTAAAGCGAGAATTCTTGGCTTCAATCCCATGAACTCTTGTCTTCTTTTTTGTGTATCCTTATTTAAAACATCGCCTTATCTTTCAAGAAATTATAAGATGTTTGCGAGTTCTGTGTGGAAAACGTTGAAGGGCTTCATGGATGACTCAAGTCCTCATTCGGCAAAAAAATAACCCAAGAACTCTATATTGAATAAGTCTTTCTCAGCTTTGTGTAACTGAACCTAGAAGATCTAATCTAATATCCTTTATGAGCCAGAGATGATCAAGACATATTTTTAAACAGGGAAGGACTGACTCCTTTTCATTCAGCTACATGTGTACATGAACAGTCACCAGTCAGAAGAAAACCTCTGCTCTTGCATTGCTGCAACCTTTTGCTACTTCTTGATGCAATTTTATGATCTTGTGCTGCAGGGCTAGCTTAAACATTAGGAAGACTAGGCAGTTTCCTAGGGGAGCATCTTCTCAGGACCATCAAACAAGCACTGATAGTCAAAGCAAAACACAGGTTATGACAGCCATACAAACTCATAGAACATAATTTACCTTTTGAGAATATGGGCAGTTTTCAAATAGCCTTCATTATATACATATTTTATGTACAACACAAAATTTAACATTTAAAAGTATGATATCCAGTAGTGCATTTTTACATGATTGATGCGGAAGGAGTGGTGTTAGGGTGATTATGTTTTTTTGTGGGAGGAATGGTGTTATGGTGATCATGATTATTGGGCTTAATTATTAATATTTCAGGAGAAGGCACTAGGGTCCTCAAAGTTAATTGAAAGGGGAATGCAAGACTGAAGCCTAGCTTAGGGCACCTAATACCCCTTCACAGGTCCTGTTGTGCTGTCTTATTGGTGCCAAATCAGAACAGCATGAGGAAATAAGAGATCTTCAATGGCTGTTGCTTGTCAGCATTTCCTATTCTCACTACAGGAGTGGTGATCTGATTCCTGGCTTCCCAGACTCCCTCTAACAATAGAAGAAATACTTGAGTGAAAAAGAGGGATAAGTGATCTCTACCTTGTACCTCCTCTGGTCTATCTATTAGAAAAATAAAAGAGTAATTATAAGTAAATTGCTATATTTAATTTTTCTGGATTTCAGCAAAGCCTTTGCTCAAGGGAGATTTATAAACAAACTGCCAAGCTTCACCCAGCATCATCTGCTGCCTGGAGAAAGCAGAGGAAAAAAGATAGGTTTTTAGACCTGCACTAAACCATTTTAAGAGAGTTCTGTTCTAAAGGACGAAGGGTAGTATATTCCATAGAAAAAGTGCTACAAAGAAGGCACTTTCTCTTGTGAACTCCAATTCAGCATGTGATATGGCCAAGAGAACAAATCGATAATCATGCAGACAGCCCAAGCAGGTACTATATAGAATAACTGCAGAAGACAGACAGGAGACAATACCTGTATATAAGACCTAGTAGTCTAAGGACCAGGATTTTGAGCTATGCTTAAAGAATAAAGTAGTAATATGGTAAGACTTGTGGGCATGAATCAGTGGAGACATTTGATCTCTGAGAAGTTGACACAAGTGTTAACAGTATTCCGTTAATTAAGTTGTGAGCTAACGAGAGCGTGAATCAAGGTATGGGGCCCATTTATCAAGATAGCTCCAGAAGGCACGGAATTGTTGCTAAGTGAGAAAAACAGTTTGTGTCTGATATATGAGGAGCAAAAGGGAGCTGGGATTCAATAATGATCCCTTATTTCCTAATGATGGCTCTTCTCGTCTTTCTATGGGACTTTTCTGCCTTCTTTCGATTCTTGGTTATTTTGTGGACAACCCCTTTGCTGTTCAACTTCTAGAAACCAGTAGTATCCCTGTGTTGTATGGCCATTGTCCTTCTGTTCAATGGCTGTCGTGTTTCCCTCCCACTGTGCACTCCCTTCGATATATACCCATTGATAATTGCTCCTCCAAACCTCTAGCTTTCTCTGCAGCCCTTAACTGTTGCTCTCTCAAATCCAAAACTGCTGTGAAAGATTTCTTACAGCATTCTAAATGCAATTTCTTTTTCTCACTGAAACCTGGCTAAGGAAACCACAAAGGAAATCTACTGTAGCTGCATTTAATTTTCAAAAGGGTGACTATAATAAAATGAGGAAAATGTTTAAAAAGGAGCTAAAAGGATTGTCTGCTAAGGTTAGGACACTGAATCAGGTGTAGACATTATTCAAAAATACCATCTTGGAAGCCTAGACCAGATTCATTTCACATATTTGCAAAGGTAGAAAGAAGAGAAAACAACAATCAGCATGGTTAAAAGGTGAAATAAAAGAGACTATTACCAAAAGATTGTCATTCAAAGAATGGAAAAAGGACCCAAATGAAGAAAATAAGAAGCAACATAAGCACTGGCAAGTCAAATGCAAAGCATTAATAAAGAAGGCTAAAACAGAATATGAAGAGAAACTTGCTGCAGAGGCTAAAACTCACAGTAACAACTTTTCAGGTACATTACAAGCAGAAAGCCTGTGAGGGATCTGTGGGACTGTTAGATCACAAAGGAGCAAAAGGGGCACTCAGAGAGGACAAGGCCATAGCGGAGAAACTGAATGAATTCTTTGCTTCAGTCTTTACGGAAGAAGATGTACGAGATCTGCCTGTACCGGAAATGGTTTTCAAGGGTGATGATGCAGAGAAACTGAAAGAAATCTCGGTAAACCTGGAAGATGTACTGAGACAAATTGACAAATTAAAGAGTAGTAAATTTCCTGGACCAGCTGGCATACATCCAAGGGTGCTCAAAGAACTCAAGAATGAAATTGCTGATCTGCTGTTAGTAATATGTATCTTGTAGTTAAAATCATCTGTAGTACCTGAAGATTGGAGGGTGGCCAATGTGACTCCGATTTTTTAAAAGGGTTCCAGGGGTGATCCGGGAAATTACAGACCGGTAAGCCTGATGTCAGTGCCAGGCAAAATAGTGGAAACTATTATAAAGAATAAAATTACAAAACACATAGACAAATGTGGTTTAATGGGACAGAGTCAGCATGGGAAGTCTTGCCTCACCAATTTGTTTCATTTCTTTGAAGGTGTGAATAAACATGTGGATAAAGGTGAGCCGGTTAATGCAGTGTACCTAGATTTTCAGAAAGCTTTTGATAAAGTTCCTCATGAGAGACTCCTGAGAAAATTAAAGAGTCATGGGATAGAAGGCAAGGTTCTGGTGTGGATGAGGAATTGGTTATTAAACAGAGGGTAGGGTTAAATGGTAATTTCATATATTCTAATCTCATACTTTTAGGTAGCTTTAACCCACGTTGATTCTCCGGATTCTCCTCACCCCTCCCACATCCTATCACTCAGCCATGAGTTAAACCTTCACCAGTGGGTTACCTTCCCTACCCACTTGGCAGGCCACACACTTGACTGGATTCTGTCATTGTTTCCCTGGTTAATATCTCCAACCTCTCTTCACTTCTTCTTTCCTGGTCTGACCATTTTTTGGTAGCTTTCACTATCACTTTACTATCCACCATTCCTTCTGTCCCCAAAGCTGGTTTCTGGTCAAGATCGTACCGTCATATTGATCCATCTATGTTGCCACCTTCATTTTTTCAACTCCCTTCTGACTTATCCGTGAGTTCTTTGGATTCTTAAATTGCTTGTCTGCAGACTACTCTTTTTAAAGCATTTGATTATGTTGCCCCTCTTCTTTTTCATTCTGTTTCTGCTCACTGCCACAAACCCTGTTACAGAAGTGAATAAAAACTTTTAACTTTCCACATAATCCTATTACTTAAACTGTACGAATTTTACCACTCCAGTTATAATTAAGTTTACTTCTACCCTTATCCTACTCTGTATTGCTCACTAGAAGCTGTAGTCCCATCCCCTGAGACTTATCAGCCTCATTGGGATTACTTTTCTCTATATGCTACTATATATTCATCCCAGAGTTGTATTCTCTTTTACGGAACCTTATAAGCTTCCTTGCACCTAGTTACTCTATTTTCCACTCTGTATATATATGTTGGTACTCTCCTCTCCGGAACCTGTAAGCCACATTGAGCCTACTGCTATGCAGGAAAATGTGGGATACAAATGTAATAAATAAATAAATAAAATGTTTAGTCTGCAGAGCCAAATGGCTCTAGTGAAAAAAGCATCACCCCCGTTAGCCTTAATCTATGTAGACAACTTCACCACAAATTTAACTTTTATCTAAAGAAGGCCAAATCATTTTATTGTAGCCACCAGATCTCAACCGCTTCTTGTCCATCTAAAGAGCTTTTCACCATCTATAAATTCCTCTTCACAAACTTCCCAGTCTTTACTAAGACCGTCTCCCAACGCCTTAGCTCAATAATTTTGTTCCAAAATTACCACTCTAAAAAATTTATTGCAGCCCCATTGTTACACTCTGTTACACTCTTCCAGAGGTGCAGCCGGCTTGCGCAGGGTATGGGCATTCGAGGATGCGGCGGCCATCTTGGATGTGGGTATCTCCAGGATAGGGCGACCATCTTGGAGATGGGCTTCTCAGGTTGTGGCAGCCATCTTGGAGTTGGGCAGCTTCAGGAAGCCCATATTTGGGCGTAGAGCATCTCCTCTGATGAGGGCAGCCATCTTGGAACAGCTGCATATATTTGAGCCTAATTCCTATACTATTTAAAGCCCTGCCACCAGTCCTTCCAGGCTTCGGCTTCTATTGTTGTAGAGGTTGCAGTCCTCGTCTGTGTTCTACTACCGGTTATCTTATGAGCCTGTGTTCTGACCCTTGGATTGTTTCCTGACTACTCTGCTATGCTGCTGCCTGCCCAGTCTTTGGACTGACTCTGGACTACTCTGCTGTGTTGCTGCCTCCTTGGTCCCTGGACTGTGTCAGTTTCCCCGCCTGTCTGGTTGGTGGCCGTACACCCCGCTGGTTCCAGAAGTCCTGGTGGCCGCCTGCACCTGGTGGCTCAACTCTCGGGGAATGGCAGTCACTTCCCAGGTGAAGCTAGGGGTTGTCTGGCTGCCTGACCGAGTGCAGTGCTGCTCCATCTTTGCCATGCTCAGCCAGGGCACAAGGGCTCACTTCCCCAGACGTAACACCCATCTCCTTCCATTTCCCCTATGCTTCCCTCCCTTCCTTCTCTTAAGATCACTGGTTCTCTATTGTCTCAACAATCACCTTTTATCTCCTCTTTGCTTCCCTCTGCTCCCTCTCTTAAGACAACTGGCTTTTCTATGTGGGCCTCGTTTCAGCTTCTTACCTTGACTTCTCTCACACAATTGGTTAGTCATATGAAACTATCTTTCTGTGAGTTGGATCCTCTTCCCTCTTCGTGGATCTTCTGTAAATATTTAACTCTTCTTCCTACTATACTGCCTACACTTAATCTCAGTCATTCCAGTGGCCACTTCCTCAGTCTTTGGACGATGGCTATGGTACATTTGAGCCTGAAAAAGGCCACCTTGAGGCATATTTTCAAAGCAGTTTGGGAGGCTAAGTTCCATAGGTTTCTATGGAACTTTGGGAGGCTAAGTGCTTTGAAAATGAGCCTCCTTGTATCCCGCCAACTCAGGCAACTACCGTCCTGTATCCAACCTTTGTTATCTATCAAAACTTTTTGAGAAGGCAGTGTTCCATCAACTTTCAGACTATACTGAAAAGATTTTTGCCCTTCACCCTCGTCAATCAGGATACTGGAGCCATTACAGTACCGAGACAGTTCTTGCCAGTGTCCTCAGTGAAATCTACTCAAATCTCTATAATAACCATGTTGTATTAGTAATCTCTCTGGACCTCTTTGCTGCCTTTGATTTTTTTTTTTATTTGTAAGAAGTCTTTTATTGAAAATTCTCAATAAACAATATACAATATTCATCGCTTTACACTGGTTTGTTTACAATGTAGTCCGAACCGGATGAAATCCAGGTAATGCAATTTACTGCCAAAGTACCACAATGAAGTATAAACTGTATAAACTTCAACTTTTTGTTATTATATTTTGAAAATGAAAACATATCCCCCCCTCTATCCCCCATCTAAACAACCGCTCCCATCAACTTTTAAATCCTGCCCAGTCCCTCCCTCCCTTGTCTATTTCCCTGCCCTTCACAACTGTCTCACTGTATGTCATTCACACATCTCACATGCGCCTGTTCTAGATATTTCCTGCTGCATTAACAAAAAATTGCCATATTTCGTGCCACTTATGCGTTTGGTGTCTCCTGACTGCCAAGAGTCTTTCCATCTCGCACACATGATTCAGTTTATTATGCCATCTCTTAACCGATGGAACCCCCTGTTGTTTCCAGTGCTGTGCAATTGTCACTCGAGCAACACATACCGCCTGCTTCAGCAGCTTATGCTGTGCAGCCGGCATGCCCTCTATTTTTACAGCAAAAAGAAACACCGTCGGAGCCCACGGAATGTGTGTTTGTAACCAGCTCTGCAGCCTATTTTGTACCGCCTTCCAGAAAGCTCTCACTTTATGACAACTCCACCAAAGATGCCCCATAGTCCCCCTCATACCACACCCCCTCCAACAGAGACCCGAGGTGTTTGGATAGATGCGCTGGAGGCGATCAGGAGTAAGGTACCACCTATATAGCACCTTCATGGCATTTTCCTTTAGCGGGACGTGTATGGAGACCCTTGTCGCTTCACGTTCTATTCTCTCCCACCCCGGCACATCCAGCGTCACCCCTAATTCCTTCTCCCAACCCCTCCTATGACACTCAAACACAGGATTCTGCGTAGTGATATATTTGTAAAGTGTACCTATCAAGCCTCTGGAGGTGGTTAACTTTTCACATATCTCCTCTAGGTAGCCTTTGGTCCGCTTAATAACCGTAGTAACGGCCTTGGTGCGGAGGAAATGAGCTAATTGGTAGTATGCGAAATCGTCTTTCAACACCCCAGGGTTTCGGGACTGCAGCTCTCCAAATTCAAGGAGAGTGTCTCCATCAAACATCTGGTCCCATGTACGCAGCCCTTCTCTATACCACCTCATGACCGAGCCGTCCGTCGTCCCAGGCAAGAATAACGGGTTGTGTGCTATAGGGGCCAGACGTGTCAAGATACACTTCCCCCCCGGAAACAACTTATCCCAATAGTGAAGGGTAACCTCCACCGAAGGGCACACGCTCTCAGCTAGCTTGCGAAATGGTTTTGGTAGCCACATAAGCGCTCCCAATGGTGTCGTGCCCGCAGAGTGTTGTTCCAAGTGCACCCATTGTCTATCAGGATATCCCTGGTACCATTCCAAAGCTACTTTTCCTTGGGCCGCCCGATAGTACCAGAAGACATTCGGGACCGCCAGACCACCCCGACGTTTCCCTTGATACAATAGGGTACGAGACAGCCTAGGATGTTTTCCTGCCCAGACGAAGCGCACAATTCTATCTTGCAAAGAGGCAAGAAATCGTCTGGGCATCATTACAGGCAGCACTTGGAATAAGTATAAGATTCGTGGCAAAACATTCATCTTAAGGATTGCTATACGACCGAACCAGGAGACCTCCAGGTCACCCCAACGTTCCATGTCGGCCGCGAGGGTTCGGATCAGACCCCTGTAGTTAGCTGAAAATAAGTCTGATAAGCTAGGAGTAAGATTCACCCCCAAGTATCGAATGTACCTATTCGCCCACCGAAAAGCATGAGCAGCTTTAAGTTCTACAACTGTGTCTTCCGGGAGAGAGATATTCAAGGCCTCGGATTTTGTCATATTTACTTTAAAGCCCGATACCCTAGAATACTCCTCAATAAGTTGAGTAAGCCTAGGGAACGCGTCATGGGGGCGAGTAACATACAGCAGAACATCATCCGCAAAAAGTGCCATTTTATGCATCCTCCCTGCCACCGTAGGCCCTACGATCAGCGGATCCTTCCGAACCCTGGAAGCAAATGGCTCCATGACAATAGCAAACAGTAGGGGGGAAAGAGGACAACCCTGCCTTGTGCCCCTGTGCAAGGGGAATGAACCTGAGTGACTGCCATTAATCTTAATGCAAGCTCTGGGGGAAGAGTAAAATGCTTGTATCCAAGCCCTAAATCTTGTACCAAACCCCAAAGTCTCCAAGGTCCTGTACATAAAGGGCCAGTGAACTCTATCGAAGGCCTTCTCTGCGTCTAAGCTTAAGAGGCACAACGGTCTCCGATTTCGCTTGGCCAAATATATGAGATCTAGAGTGCGCCTGATATTGTCCATAGCCTTTCGATAGGAAACAAAGCCCACTTGATCAGGGTGCACTAGGGTTGGCAAAAGCGGCGCCAACCTATTAGCAAGGATCTTTGCCAGGATTTTGACGTCAGCAATTAGTACAGATATAGGCCTATAAGAGCCGCAGTCAGTAGGGTCTTTGCCGGGCTTTGGGATCACCGCTATCCAGGCCTCCAGCATTGTTTGTGGTAAATTTCCTCCCAACCCTACCTGATTAAACATGTCTGCAATCAAGGGGGCCAGCTCAGTGGTAAATGTCCGATAGAACTCGTTAGGGAAGCCGTCTAACCCCGGAGACTTGTTCGAGGGCATACCTCCAATCGCCTCCTGGACCTCTTTAGGTGTAACAGGCTTCTCCAGCAGCTCCTGATGCTGCTTAACTAAAGGGATGAGATCACTGTCTTGCAAATAGTTATCAATTTTTTCCCCAGGCGGTTCGATCTCCTGTTCATAGAGCTTCTGATAATATTCTCTGAAGCGCTGGCGAATGAGTGCCGAATGACGTAACAAACCACCCTCTCTATCTTTCACCTGCTTAATCATTCTGTCCACTTTCTGCCTACGCAGTCGCATTGCCAGTAGACGCCCAGCTTTATTAGTTAGTTCATACGATTGTACACCCTGTCTAGCCCTTAGTAACTCAAGTTGTTCCGAGTACATCGAATCCAGTGTCATTCTCTCTCTACACAAGGCATCCCAAATTTGTGGTGTGGGACCATTCTTGTGCTGTTGCTCCAATATCTGTATACGTCCTATGCATGCATTTAAATGAATTCTACGGGCCTTGGCCCGAGCACTAGCCAATTGCAAAAAGTGTCCTCTGGACACCGCCTTTAAAGCGTCCCACACCACATGCAATGGTGGACCAGAAGCTAAATTGTGGTCCAAGTATTCTTTAAACACCTGTTTGTAGCCCTCCACCACCTGTTCATCCTGCAACAGGCTCACGTTCAAAGACCAGCGTCTGTCTTTCGTTTCAGTCTGGATATTTGGGAGAGTGACCCATATTGGGGCGTGATCAGATATCGTCATACTACCAATTCCAGCGTCCGGACCTAGTTCCACTAATGTTGTGTCTAGGAAGATGTAGTCAATACGGGAGTATGTTTCATGTACCGGGGAATAGTAAGTGTAATCCCGCTCTGTTTGATGTGTCAGTCTCCAAAGGTCTAAGAGTCCCAGGGAATAAGCCAACGAGGCCAATGAGTGTGCTTCTTTGTGTCCCTCAGCTCTAACTGTCCCTGAGCGATCTTGTCCTGGGTTCATAACTGCGTTAAAATCACCCCCAAGTATAAGCGCCCCGTCAGTAAAGGTCCCCAATAAGGTTCGGATTTTGTTAAAAAACTCCCCCTGTCCAGAGTTTGGGGCATATATTGAAGCTATCGTGAGGGCTACTTGGTCTAGCTTAAGTTGTATGAATAAATAACGCCCCCCAGGGTCTCTTTTGGTCTGCGTCACTTGTGCTCCCAGTGAAGAGTGCAGCAATATCGCCACTCCTCCCCTCCTTGAGTCCCCCCCGGACGCAAAATAGACCCCTGAGTAGCCAGGGCAGGAGAGAAATTTCTCGTGTTTGCGACGCAAGTGTGTTTCTTGCAAGAGAACTATTTGTGGTTTTAACCTGTGGAGTTCACTATAGAGCTTCTGTCTCTTTTGAGGCATGTTAAGTCCCTTGACATTATAGGAGACTATCTTCAACTCAGGACACATGTCCTAGTGTGTCTAAAAGAGCTAAGGTCTGCAGGAAATAAAGCAATGTACATCCCCCTTGTGAGCCATACAGTTCAGTAAAGCCATAATTGTTACCTTTGTCTTCCCTCCCCCCACAACCCTCCCTCATCCCGTTCCCCCCTACCCTCCCCGTCATCTCCCCTCTATTACACCAACCAGGAGTATAAAAACCCCTAGATGGGTCTGAGTAAGTGGGTCACAACACTCCCGACATCCCAGCCAGGCTTCCCCCCCCTCCCGCCCAATTGCATTCCAACATTCAACAGATATTGTCTATAATCCTAGTTTTCCCCCCTTCAACCTAGTGTTAGATCCCATAAAGTGTGTCTTTACACTTCCAGCCTCAGCCAGCCACATCATAGCATTCGTGCAATCCAATCAAACTTATAAACCCACAACCTTCACCTCACAGCAACAGTTAGCTGGTCGTCCCCCAAATTTGGTCGCCTGTTTGAGCAGTTCCTGACAGACCAACGAGGACTAGGCACAAAGACATATTTCCATGTCCAATTACTTATTTCAAATGTCCTGTTCTGTGATGCAATCTGTCCAATCATCTCTTATTTTTGCCACGTCTCACTGGTCCCGATGCTCGTTGCCAGCCCTGAAGCTTAGCCATGGTAGATGATGCCAGCTCAATTGGTGGGACAGCCGAGTTCACCAATTCTGCTGCGTTCAAGGCCTCCCAGGCTTCTTGCAAGGATCGCACACGGTATTTACTACCCTTCAGGGTAAAGTTCAAAGAAAACGGGAAGCCCCATCTGTATTGCACTTGGTGTTTTATTAAGATGTCTAGGGCTGGTTTCATTTGTCGTCGTTGCTGCAGGGTATATTGTGACAAATCTTGATACACCAAAACCTTTGCGCCTCCAAACTCCAGATTCTGCGCTTTCCGCGCCTTTGTCATGATCAATTCCTTGGTTTCATATTTGTGGAAGCGGACAATAATATCTCGCTGTTGCTGTTCTTTGCGAGCTCCAAGCGCTCTATGCGCTCTGTCCAGTTCCACATTGTTTTCTCCAGCTTCGGGGCCAAGTAAGGAGGCACATATCGTCTGCACAATCTGTGTAACGTTCTCTATTTCACCTCCTTCTGGCACCCCCCAAAACCTAAGGTTGTTTCGCCTCCCTCGATTTTCCAGATCATCTAACTTATATTCTAGTTCCAATCGATGTTTGTCCAGTTCAAGCAGTTGCTCATTATGTTTAAGCAAGGTCTCTGCCTGTTCGTCTAGTTTAAGTTCGACATCTTCCACCCGCCCCCCCAACTCACGGAGATCCGTGCTCAGGGAATCCATGCGTTCCAGGATTTCGTCCTTCGACTGTTTTATCTCCGCCTGGATATTTGCTAAGAACCTCCACAGTTCAGGTGGGATACTTTTTTTGGAGGGCGGGTGTCGCTGTTCAGCCTGAGACTGGGCCGATTTGGAGTCGGAATGCGAGGCTCGCTCTGGTGACTCGTGGCGTTTGGCGCTTTTTCCGGTCATGTTTTTCTCAGACCGCTCGATCTCTTTTTTGCGTGCAGCGGGCGTCTTGCTCATCGCCAATTCTACCGAAGGGGGATTTTAACAAGCTGATCTCGCTATTTTTTCTCGCGTTTTGCCGTTTTTTATTGCTGTTTAAAGCTGATATCTGGCGCGAGGAGACGGAGCTCCTAAGCTAGGCTGCCATCTCTCCCGGTGACGTCACTCTGCTGCCTTTGATTTAATCGATCAAATGCTTCTTTTATCTATGCTTGCATCTCTGGAAGTGACTGGTTCGGTTCTCAACTGGTTTTCTTTTCTATCTCATTGCTCTTTCAAGGTCTCCTCTTTGTCCTCAATGGCTGCAATTCCATCCTGTTCACTGTGGTGTTCTTCAAGGGTCATTTTTCTCCCCACTCTCAGTCCTTTTGCCACTCTCATACAGAGCTTCTCTATATCCACTTATATCTGTGCCAAGACATCCTTCTTCTGTACTACACTGATGCTATCACTCACTGTATCACCCCATTTCAATCTTGTCTGGATGCTGTAGTGAAGTGGTTGTCTGCATATCAAATGGTCCTTAACCCTAGCAAGACAGCAGTCTGCTGGATTACTGGTGACCCCCCCCCCCGATCCAACGTATGATCATCAGCTCCTAGGCTCGACAATCACCCCAGTCCAAACCTTTTGCTATCTAGGAGTAACCCTTGATTCCCAGCTATCCTTCAATTCTCATATTTCCTCTCTTTCAAGGTCGGGCTTCTTTGTTCTTAGGCAGTTGCATATGGAAATATCTGGACCATGATTCTTTCCATGCCTTAGTTCTTTCACTACTCATCTCCAAGATAGATTATTGTAATATTATTTTCACCGGTCTGTCTCAGATTGCACTTAAGAAGCTTCAGACTCTACAGAACACAGCTATCATTCTTATCTCCCATGCAAAAGAAATTTGGTTCTATTTCCTCTCTTCTGAGGAGCCATCATTGACTTCCCATGTCGTATCGCATACAATATAAAATTCTCCTTTTAGCCTTCAAGGCTTTTCACCTTGGGTCCCTACCTTATTTATCTTCCTTAACAATACCTTCTTCCCCCTGTGATTGCTTCGCTCCAACAACAATCACAGACTGGTACTGCCTGGCCCTAAAACGGCTAAATATGAGTGCACCCAGCATAGTGCCTTCTATTTCTTGGCCTCTGCAACAAGGAATAACCTCCCCCTGGAAATTCGTAAATTATCTCTGCCCAAATTCAAAACTGGCGTTACAACCTGGCTATTCAGACAAGCCTTTGGTCAGTGACATGGATGAGGGGCCCAGAGACTTCCATCCCATTCCTTACCCTTATCCATTTCCACCTTTATCTTGTTCCTTGGTTCCTTCCCTACTAGGTCATTATGTTTGTGTTATTATCTTTTATCCCCTCTTTCCTATCAGACATTGTAGTTCTTTTCCAATTTTGTTTTCTTTTTGTATTAGCATGTTAACCGCTTAGTTCTGCATTACAGCTTAAGCAGTATAAAGAATTGAAAGAATCTACTAAAGTACTAGAAGAGCCACAGAGAGAAGGTGTAAGAGATGGATGATATGTCTGCCAATAAGCTACAAGGCTACTGTTTTTGAGGAATTCAAAATAAGTAGGTTGTCTTGTAACCAAGGAGCAATGGCATCTAGATGGTGCTGTAATTGAGTCAGATCAGGGCTGAGAGGGTCAGTGTATACTACCAATTAGATGTCATGTGGATGACAGTAGCCAAAGGACTGAGAAAGATATTGCATAGAAACAGGGCCAACACATACTCCAGAGGAACACTACAGGTAAGAGGAAGAAGGGATGTACAACCTTGGAGGAAGAAAACCATTGAAGAACTGGACTAGAAAGCCCAGTCTCTGTGATCCTAGAGAATAGGAGCGTTGTCCATGAAATTAAAGGTTGCTGTTAAATCTAAAAAGAAAAACCCTGCTAAAGTCACTCATCCTCTTGCAAACTACGGACTTCAATGAGGAGGGCAATCAGAACAATTGCAGTGCTATGGCCAGCTCTGAAACTGGATTGGCAAGGATGTAGAACATTACACCTTGACCAACTTTTATATGCAAATTTCTCTTTATTATAAATATTTATGCCTTATACCAGCTATTAACTTTAAACATTAAACCACTCATTCATCACCTTTCAACCACCACTCACCCTATCTACCAGTTATCTAAAATATCATTAGAAGTTTAAATATTAAACCATTATACATGAAAAAATCCTGCTTCATAACATTGATGAGGCAGACACAGTGCATGGCAATCAATCATATCCACTGCTGTAATATGCTGTAAAACCGTCATAACGATGTCCACTGTGTGGCCTTTTATTAGTCAATGTTCAACAGCTGATTACGTCGCTCCTCGTTGGTGCATAGGAGCTATTGCACAAAGAAGTTCTCAGCACTGCTGTTTACAAACCGCCACATTGTCCTGTGGCTTTCATTGTATAGGTTTCACAAGTATTGGGTGAATGGGCAAACCCACCACAAGGTAGTTACAACCAACACGATTCCCCAATGCTGGACCGCATTACATTTTTTCTTTCTTAAATGCTGGACCGCATTTCGCTTCCCTTCTTCAGGGGGAACCACCCAAACATTTTAAATGTTATACAAGACTGCTTGTATAATGCTTGACACAATCCTCATGGTGGGAAAAAAATTTCTTGGCCAGTCTAGATTGATAGATCAGGTTGGAAACTGGCTTACAGTGGGAGATGTGAGGGATCCAGAGACAATTTTAAAGATGGGACTTTAGAGAGCCTGTTTCCAGGCATCAGGAACCATCCCAGAGGATAAGCTGTGATTATAAGACAATCAGAGAAGTGAGACCTAGAGTAGGATCCCAAAGACATTTTGAAGAGGATCTGGTGCACAAGTAGTAGGTCTGGAAGAAGTGGTAACTTTGGACAAAGAGTGTCTTTTGATGCTAAATTAAAGGAGGACCAGGAAGATGTCTGAGTAGTGGATGGGACACCCTTTTTCTGCCCAGTTTGTCATAACTGACCATGTGTTTTCGGTGGCCAAAAATTTGTGCTTTATTCCTCCCCTTCCTCTCCGAGCAGGAGCCCACATGTAGGTGCTCCCCTCAGGCCTATCTTACATTCCCTAGTAGTGTAGTCAGGGCAGGAGTGATCCCCAGTCATTCCTGCCCTTGCTTGCTGTGCTCTCAAAATGACTGCCATGACCTTTAGTGGCAATCTCATGAGACTGCCTCAAGAGGTCACAGCAGCCATTTTGAGAGTACATTTGACATAGGCAAGAACGACTGTGGATCAATCCTGCCCTGACTACATCACTAGACCACAACGGATTGTAAGGTAGTCTTTTTTTTTTTTTGGGGGGGGGGGGGGGGGAGGTACTCTTTGCATTCTTTTTGTGTGTGTGTAATGCTAATGCAATTGCAAGTAATGTAGTTATGATCTTGCATAGTAGTTTATATGGTAAATAGAGTGCTCCAAATGAATACTTCTGATACAAATGTTTAGCAGGAATTTAAGTCTGTAAATTTGGCCACAATAAGCTTCTTAGAAATTAGCCTCTCTGTGGCCATATATCAGCAGTCACGCCCGATGTGGTGAAAGTCAATTTTCGTTAGCTGAGGTCCGTGTGTGAATGCTATTTTGTTTGGAGGTAAAATATGCTATTTCATTATTTAAATTATTATATATACTTTGGCATAGATACTGTTTGGGTGATCCTAAAGAATTTCCAGGCTTTGTTGGGTATGATGAAGATGCAGTGTTTTAATCAAACTTATGGCATGCAGAAGCTAGATTCTATGAGGAAAAAAAACATGCAGTGATTTTTTTTTCTAGTACAAGTACTAGTCAGCTTATAATGTTAGTAGGGAAATCATATTATAATGTTGTAATTTTTCAGAGCATATAGTCCTCATATTCAGTGACATCAATGTGCTTTTTTATTCTGGATTGTGCATCAGACTGGTATAATGTCCATAGTGTAGACCAGTGTCTGGACTCACTTATCCTATTTTAGGAAGATCTATATCACGCTTGCTCTTTAACTAAATACAAAAAAATGAGAAACATATCAAGTGCTACTTTCTCTTATTTGTGCACAGTTTGGGTAAGCATAAGAAGTTGGTAATCATGATTTTTTTTTAACATGTTCTCACAATGGTCCTGTCTCAGAGGATATTTAACTACATCTGTATTGACTTGGGACCTAAACATGCCAGACTTGTTGAGAAGTCCTTGTTAAAATGGCTATCCCAGTTGTCAGCCTGTGCTTGTAGTTCCTGGGACTAAAGGATAGAAATCTTCTGTGGCTTTAGAAGAGGGCTACCGACTGCTAGCTCTGACAATCCCCAGTGGACCTCATTGGTTCACATAACCAAACTTTAGCTTTCGGGTTCAGTTTTGGCCAAAAATAGGTAATAAGTTTCAGCTGCAGTTTTGGTTTCAGCCAAAAGTGGCTAAATAGTTTTGGTAGAAACTGAAAAAAGCAGCTTTGGTCAGTCTGTATCTGAGAACTCTGAAGAATGTACTAAGTAGGGCCTACCCAGGGAACTCAGTGTGGGAATTGTCCTTGCTTGAAAAATAGTTTGAAGTAATAACATAAAAACATAAGCACTGTCATACTGGGACAGACCAAAGGTCCATCCAGCCCAGCATCCTGTTTCCAACAGTGGCCAATCTAGGTTACAAGTACCTGGCAAGATCCCAAGACAGTACAATATATTTTATGCTGCTTATCCTAGAAATACGCAATGGATTTTCCCCAAGTTCATCTTAATAATGGCTTATGGACTTTTCTTTTAGGAAGTTATCCAAACCTTTTTTAAACCCCACAAAGCTAACTGCTTTTACCACATTCTCTAGCAACAAATTCCAGAGTTTAATTACATGTTGAGTGAAGAAATATTTTCTCCAATTTGTTTTAAATGTACTACTTTGTAGCTTCTTTGTGTGCCTCCTAGTCCTAGTATTTTTGGAAAGAATAAACAAGTGATTCATGGTTACCTGTTCCACTACATATTTTATAGACCTCTATCATATAGCTACGTAATGAAAGGTAAAATTATGTATCATACCTGATAATTTTCTTTCCATTAATCATAGCTGATCAATCCATAGACTGGTGGGTTGTGTCCATCTACCAGCAGGTGGAGATAGAGAGCAATCCTTTTGCCTCCCTATATGTGGTCATGTGCTGCCGGAAACTCCTCAGTATGTCGATATCCAAGCTCCATCCGCAGGACTCAGCACTTAGAGAATTACACCCACAAAGGGACACGCTGCCCAGCTCACCACCGCCGAAACGGGGGAGGGGAATTAACCCAGCTCATCCCCACACAAGTGGGGGAGGGGAATCCGTCCAGCTCATCCCCGCGGAGTGGGGGAGGGAAACCACACCCGCCGATGCGGGGGGATCTGGCTTATCCTGCAACCGCAACCGCGGGAGGAGCTGACTGACCCTAACACCGCTGAAGCGGGAGGGGTACAAAGCTGCCCTACAGCCGCACGAAGCGGGAGGGAGCGCCGGCAGAATTTATGTCTCAATCCAGCCCCGTAAAACGGAGGGGAGAGGAATGCAGCAGCTCACTGTAACACAAACTCGTCTCAACTCTTGAAGAATCCCATTGAAAAAACTTGAACACGAAGTCCTCCTGAACAGGAACTGAAGACTAAACTTGAATCTGAAATGCAACCAGAATATAAACAGTACAGATATCTGGGAGGGGCTATGGATTGATCAGCTATGATTAATGGAAAGAAAATTATCAGGTATGATACATAATTTTACCTTCCATATCATCATGCTGATCAATCCATAGACTGGTGGGATGTACCGAAGCAGTACTCACCCAGGGCGGGACATTGAAATCCCTGACCGCAACACTGAAGCTCCAAACCGGGCCTCCGCCCGAGCAGCCACAGTCAAGCGGTAATGCCTGGAGAAGGTATGGGCCGATGCCCAAGTTGCCGCCTTGCAAATCTCTTCCAAGGAGACGGACCCGGCCTCTGCCATCGAGGCCGCCTGAGCTCTAGTGGAGTGAGCCTTCAGCTGGATAGGCGGCACCTTCCCCGCGGCCACATAAGCCGCTGCAGTGGCTTCCTTGACCCATCTTGCCACTGTAGGCTTAGCAGCCTGCAGACCCTTACGAGGACCTGCAAACAGGACAAACAGATGATCCGATTTCCGGAAATCATTGGTCACTTCCAAGTATCTGATGATGACTCGTCTCACATCCAGATATTTGAGAGCAGAGTATTCCTCTGGGTAGTCCTCCCTACGAAAGGAAGGGAGACAGAGCTGCTGATTCACATGGAAGCGAGAAACAATCTTGGGCAGGAAGGAAGGCACTGTGCGAATAGTCACTCCTGCCTCAGTGAACTGCAGAAAAGGCTCTCGACATGAGAGTGCCTGGAGCTCGGAAAGTCTTCTGGCTGAAGTGATAGCCACCAAAAACACTGCTTTCAACGTCAGGTCTTTCAGAGATGCCCTCGACAAGGGTTCAAAAGGCGGCTTCTGCAAGGCTCTTAGCACCAGGTTGAGATTCCACGCAGGCACCACTGAGTGCAGAGGAGGGCGCAGGTGATTAACTCCCTTGAGAAAACGTACCACATCTGGCTGCGAAGCCAGGGAAGCACCCTTCAGGCGGCCCCTGAAGCAAGCCAGAGCCGCCACCTGGACTTTAAGGGAACTGAGCGACAGGCCTTTCTCCAGACCTTCTTGCAGGAACGCCAGCACTGAAGAAATTGGAGCAGTGAAGGGAGAAAGTGAGCCTGCTTCACACCACGCTGCAAAGGTACGCCAAACCCTGGCGTAAGCAGTAGAAGTAGAGCGCTTCCTCGCTCTCAGCATAGTGGCGATGACCTTGTCTGAGAAGCCCTTCTTCCTCAGACGCTGCCGCTCAATAGCCATGCCGTGAGACCAAAGGGGGAGGGATCCTCCATTACCACGGGACCCTGATGCAACAGGCCCTGCTCCACTGGCAGCCGCAGAGGGTCGTCGACTGAGAGCCTGATCAAGTCCGCATACCAGGGACGTCTGGGCCAGTCCGGACCCACCAGGATTATCCGGCCCGGATGCTTTGCCACCCGGTCTAGTACCCTGCCCAACATGGGCCAGGGCGGGAACACATAGAGAAGCTCTTGTGTCGGCCACTGTTGGAGAAGAGCATCTACTCCCAGAGATCGAGGGTCCCGTCCTCTGCTGAAAAAGCGCGGCACTTGGCAATTGGCCAATGACGCCATCAGATCTAGGCTCGGCTGGCCCCAGCGCTTCGTGATGTCCAAGAATGCCTGAGCCGATAACTGCCACTCTCCGGGATCCAAGGTATGGCGACTGAGAAAGTCCGCCTTGACATTCATGACTCCGGTAATGTGGGCAGCTGACAGCTGTTCCAGGTTCGCTTCCGCCCACTGGCATAGATTCATGGCTTCCTTGGCTAGAGGGGCGCTCTTGGTACCTCCCTGGCGGTTGACATAGGCCACAGCCGTGGCATTGTCCGACAGGACCCGTACTGGCTTCAACGCCAGTACCGGGATGAACTCCAAAAGCGCCAACCGAATGGCTCTGAGTTCCAGGAGGTTGATAGACCACTTTGCCTCTGCAGGAGACCAGAGCCCCTGCGCTGTCCTTCCCAAGCAGTGGGCTCCCCAGCCCGTCAAAGAGGCGTCCGTCGTGACGACAATCCACTCCGGGGTCACAAGAGGCATCCCTGCAGACAACTTGTCTGTCTTCAGCTACCAGCTCAGCGCCTTGCGCACTGCTGGGTCCAAGGGAAGGCGCACAGCATAATCCTCCGACACCGGAGTCCAGCGCTGCAGCAGAGAGTGTTGTAGTGGTCTCATATGAGCCCTGGCCCAGGGCACTACTTCCATCGTGGCCGTCATAGAGCCCAACAGCTGCACATAGTCCCAAGCCCGAAGCGGAGAGGCTACTAGGAACTGGTCCACCTGAGCCTGAAGTTTGACAATCCGATTGTCCGGCAGGAACACTCTGCCCACTTGGGTGTTGAATCGAACTCCCAGATACTCCAGGGACTGAGTCGGGCGCAGCTGGCTTTTCTCCCAGTTGATGATCCACCCCAGGGAGCTCAAAAGAGCAATCACCCGGTCCACAGCTTTGCCGCACTCTGCATAAGAGGGGGCTCGGATCGACCAGTTGTCCAGATAAGGATGGACTTGTACTCCTTCCTTTCGCAGGAAGGCCGCGATGACCACCATTACTTTGGAGAAGGTCCGCGGAGCAGTAGCCAACCCGAACGGGAGGGCTCTGAACTGGAAGTGTCGGCCCAGGACTGCAAAACGCAGAAAGCGTTGATGAGGAGGCCAGATGGGAATATGCAAATACGCTTCCTTGATGTCCAAGGATGCCAGGTACTCCCCTGCCTTCACTGCCGCTATAACAGAGCGGAGAGTCTCCATGCGAAAGTGCCGAACTTTCAAGGCCCGATTCACCCCTTTGAGGTCGAGGATAGGCCGTACAGAACCTCCTTTCTTTGGTACCACAAAGTAAATGGAGTAACGTCCCTTGCCAAGCTGATTTTCTGGCACCGGAACGACCGCACCCAGGCGGATCAGATTGTCCAAGGTCTGCTGCACTGCCACAGCTTTGACCGGAGACTTGCAGGGAGAGAGTACAAACCCGTCTCTTAAGGGTCGGCAGAACTCTAGCTTGTAGCCGTCTCTGATGACTTCCAGCACCCAAGCGTCTGAAGTTACCCTGGTCCACTCGCCCAGAAACGAGGACAGCCGTCCTCCAATCTGCACTGGGCCATGGACCAGGACCCCGTCATTGGGTACGAGACCCTGGGGGAGGACCGGAGGGCGCACCTCCGGGACGGCGGTCTCTGCGAAAGGAATGCTGCTTGGGGGAGAAATTCCTTTTGAAGGAAGAGGGGGCAGAGGAGCCCGACTTGCCCGGGCGGTACCGACGGGCTTCCTGAAACCGTCCTCTGGAGATACCAGGGCGAGCACTGGCCCGAGCCCTGACCTCTGGTAACCTCTTGCCCTTAGACGTGCCGAGATCGGTCACAATCTTGTCCAGCTCGACCCCAAAGAGCAGCTTGCCTTTAAAAGGCAACTTAGCCAGGCGGGACTTAGAGGCGTGGTCAGCAGACCAATGTTTCAGCCAAAGCCACCTCCGCGCAGAGACTGTCTGAGCCATACCTTTAGCCGAGGCTCTCACGACATCATACAGTAAGTCTGCCAAATAAGCCAAGCCCGATTCCAGGGCCGGCCAATCAGCCCTCAAGGAAGGATCCGAGGGGGAAGCCCGCTGCACCATAGTCAGGCACGCCCTGGCCACATAGGAGCCGCAAACTGAGGCCTGCAAACTTAAAGCAGCCGCCTCGAAGGACGACCTTAAGGCCGCCTCCAATCTTCTGTCTTGGGCGTCCTTTAGGGCCGTGCCACCTTCCACAGGCAACGCCGTTTTCTTAGTCACCGCAGTGATTAAAGAATCCACGGTAGGCCAAAGAAAGGCCTCCCGTTCACTTTCAGGCAAAGGATAGAGGCGGGACATAGCCCTAGCCACTTTGAGGCTCGCTTCCGGGACATCCCATTGAGCCGAAATTAAGGTGTGCATGGCATCATGCACGTGGAAGGTTCTAGGCGGGCGCTTCGTCCCCAGCATAATGGCGGAGCCAACAGGGGCTGAGGGAGAGAAGTCCTCTGGAGAGAAAATCTTCAAAATGCTCATGGCCTGCACTAACAGGTTGGGCGAAAGATCCGCGCTGCAGAGGGGTCATCCGCTCCATCCGAGCGGGAATCAGTCTCCTCCAAGGAATCCCCAAAGGACCGTTGGGAGAACTCAGATACGCTGCCCTCATCTACATCAGAGGAAACAGAGTCCTCTAAGGCCTGGGAATCCACCCGAGGGCGTTTACTTCCGGGGGCCTCAACCCCTTTATCGGACAAGGGAGAAGGGGCAGCGTTTTGCATAAGGAAGGCCTGATGCAGCAGCAAAATAAACTCGGGGGAGAAACCCCCCAGACTATGCACTTCAGCAGCCTGGGCCACAGCCCTAGACGCACCCTCAACCGGCGCTCGCAAGAGCGGGGGAGAAACATGCTGCGCATCCAAGATGGCATCCGGTGCGACACTCCGTGGAGCCGCGCGGGAAGAATGGCGCTTAACTTTAGCCGCTTTTTTGCCGTCGCCCAAATCAAGGGCGGCCATGGCATTAACGTCTCCCAGCTCAAGGGCGGCCCAAGAAGAAGCCGTCCGAGCAGCGTGGCCGGCCAAGATGGCGGAGGCGAGCAGCAGGGGATGGGCGTTTATGGCGGGAAAAACCGCCGCACCGGAGGAAGACCCGGGACACTGACCGGCCTCCGAACTGACACCCAACAAGGGCGAATCAGACTTTAAGACCCCCGCATCCCAGCTAGAAGCGCACACGCGGTCCAGGGAGCGATTCTTCGCGCCCTCGCCCTCCGACGCCATAGGCCACGTGGAGATCGATCGGGGAACCCCCTGCCCGCTATAAAAAGGTAAAAATTACCTGCTTCTCGCTCCGAGCTGTAACGACCTGGTGTCCCAGTGAGTAGCTGCAATAAACGTTTAAATAAACGTCGAAATAAACGCCTTTAAGGACGTCCAAATTTTTTTATTTTTTTTTTTAACGGAGCCAGCGGGAGGGGGGAGAAAAGGAGGGATCTGGCGCCACCAGGTTTGCACTTGCTCAAGAAGAGCCCTCAACCCCAGGTACTCAACAAAACCTAAAAATTAGGCTTGGAGACCTAGCCAGAGCTGCTGCTGTGTGTGACCACCACCTGCTGAGATAGAGAACATACTGAGGAGTTTCCGGCAGCACATGACCACATATAGGGAGGCAAAAGGATTGCTCTCTATCTCCACCTGCTGGTAGATGGACACAACCCACCAGTCTATGGATTGATCAGCATGATGATATGGAAAGTTCCATGTTAGAAGTCACCGACCAGGAAATGGATCTAGGCGTCATTGCTTATATGTTGAAATGCTCTGCTCAGTGTGCAGCAGCGGCTAAGAAAGCAAGTAGAATGTTAGATATTAGGACAGTAATGGAAAACAAAAATGAGGACGTTATAATGCCGTTGTATCGCTCCAAGGTGCAACCACACCTCAAATACTGTGTTCAATTCTGGTCACCGCATCTCAAAAAAGATATAGTGGAATTAGAAAAGGTACAGAGAAGGGCGACTTCCCTATGAGGAAAGGCTAAAGTGGCTAGGGCTCTTCAGCTTGGAGAAAAGACGGCTGAGAGGAGATATGATAGAGATCTATAAAATAATAAGTGGAGTGGAATGGGTAGACATGAATCGCTTGTTTACTTTTTCCAAAAATACTAGGACTAGGGGGCATGCAATGAAGCTATGTAGTAGTAAATTTAAAATGAATCGGAGAAAATATTTCTTCACTCAACGTGTAATTAAACTCTGGAATTCGTTGTCAGAGAACATTGTAAAAGCAGTTAGCTTAGCAGGATTTAAGAAAGGTTTGGATAGCTTCCTAAAGGAAAAGTCCATAGACCATTATTAAAATGGACTTGAGGAAAATCCATTGCTTATTTCTAGGATAAGCAGCATAAAATGTATTGTACTGTTGTGGGATCTTGCCAGGTACTTGTAACCTGGTTTGGCCACTGTTGGAAACAGGATACTGGGCTTGACAGACCTTTGGTCATAGTATGGCAATACTTACATACTTATATACCTGTGGCAGAGGGTTGTGACTTGCTCAAGATAACAAGGAGTATCAGACATCTCTAACATATGGATTATGACTTGCCCAAGATCACAAGTGTCAGAAGTCTCTAACATATGGACTGTGACTTGCCTAAGATCACAAGGAGTGTCAGAAGTCTCTAACATATGGACTATGACAGCAACTAAGGAACACCAAGTTAATCTAGTCTGCCAAACTTCATTCCTGGTCCTGTGCCACAGAGCCCAGTTAAACTCTGGCTTTCTCCCCACTTCTTTACAACTGGGGGATTCTCTATGCTTATATCATGTTTTCTTGAATTATTTTTGTCTCCACCACCCCTCATAAGAGGCTGTTCCATGTATCTGACCCACTTTCTATAAATATTGTTATAGCACGGTCTACCTTTTCACAGCCTCTTGCCTGTCAAGAATGTTCAGTTGCTATAAACGATGATGTTACAGTCTGGTTGATTTGCAAATGAAGCACGTGCTTGAAATATTATTTAACAGTGCACAATTTAGAGGTTAACCAACCATTTGCTTATTCTTTACTGAAAATGATGTAACAAAATAAAAATTATTGTTATTGCGCTATCAAAGCTCACAGAGTTCCATATTATTCATTGTGCTTCATCCTAGAAAAAGCATACAAAAAAGCCAAGCAACAACTTCCGTATGTAGAAATTTTTTTTAATTTCCACATTTTTTTAAACAAAAAAGTTAGGATACATGCACACTTGCCAGCTTAACCATTGCAAATCTGCAACCAAAACATTAGAAGCAAGCAAACTGTAAATACAATCAGGAATTATTTTTCTTTTTGTTCACTTTGTTTCCCACATCAACATGGAAGTGTAACAAGCTGAACATATTATATAACAAAGCACAGTGTTACTGACACAAAATTAAGTTGACAGCAATGCTGGCAATACAATGCTATCCACCCACCCAACTCTTTCAAAAGAATCTTAAGTGGAACTCAGAGGTACACAGGTTCAAGGTTTAAACACCTGCTTTCAGCATTCATTTTCAGGTCACATCATAACTTACAATGAATGCACAGTACACACAAGTTTTAGCATGCAATTTCAATAAAGCTTTTTGTAAAACTTCTAAATGTATAAGATGCAATTTTACTGACAAGTTGTAAAACAGCATTATACTTTTATACAGGGAAAAATTTTAAGATCTAACAGTAAAGCCCAAAAGCCCATCAGTAAATAAGAAATCCAGGATGGTGGGTTGTAACTTGGTCTCCCTGTCAGCTGCACCATTACCTCAAGGCATCTTACTCCATTGGTAGGCCCGGTCTCCTCACTAGCTACAAAGCCCTGTTCCTCCAGCACCACATGGGCCTATCACCTACAATGCCATGGACTCCACTGCAGTTAGGTTGCTCCATGCCACCACTTTATATATATACATAAAAAGGCTATTTGTGTGGTCGGCTGATGTTTGTTGACTCTGTACTGCCATCTGTCCACTTATATATGAAGGACAAACATCCCTGAATACAAACTGCCTTTTATGTACAGATGGATGGATCCTAATTGCATAATGCACAGTGAATGTTGACCCAAACCTTTAAGCCTAAGACATACATTGAAATATCTACTTAAGCTAGTGAAACAAAACATGATACCATTATATTACCTTCCTTTTCCTCCACACACCTGCTGCATAATCAACCTACCTTCAGTATTAGAAAGCAAGAATTTGAATTAGAAAAGACACTGTACAAGTTATATCAACTTTAAATGCAACTCAAATATTTTTATACTTTTAGTTAATATCCAGATTTATAACTTTCAGTGTTACAAAATGTATCATTTAGATAATCAGACTCAAGACAACTGATCTGTCAAGCTAATCAACTAGCACACCATTTCACAAATCCTAATTAAAAGTATGTGCAACATTTAGAAAACAAACATCCATTTTCTTTCAAATCTCATATAATATCAGATTTACAGAAAAAATTTATTGAATCTTTAATCAGAAATATTAAAAATAAACCTTTCAGTTAAAAATAATTTTTGCACTGAAAGTGTATTCATTTCAAGAAGCTTTCATCAAAATCTAGACTGATAATACAAAACATAGTATTAGACACAAAGTATGTAAGGAAAAACAAAATAACTTGTTCAGCATTTTTCTGCAGAACCAATTTGTAGGATGGCATTTAACAACTTTATGGATAAAAAGAAAATGTGTTCTCAAAGAAAACATTATAGGCTCCTAAAATGTCACACTACATAAGCCTCATGCATAACTAGATGAAACTGATCTATTTTTAAAATAAAAACTGAACCAACTGTACAAATACTGTTATTTTTTCCCCCTTAAATTTAGCAGAAAGATAAATGATGGAGCTAAAGTGTTTTAAAACATGTGGAATTTTCTTCAAAAAAGTTAGCAGTACATATGTTTGTGACTTTCAAGCGCACTGCTGGACATAGTGGTGGTGGCTGGAGGAGAGGGAAGGCAGTACACAGCTTTTAAGAACCATGATAAAGCTGAAGTGTGCTTAAAACTGCAATATCATATTTCTGCTCAACTTGAACAGAGCTGGAATGCTCAACAACACTGTTTAGGTCAGGCATACTTTCAGCAGTGTCCCCAAACCCATGGAAATGGCCATAGTGCAAACTTTCTCCAGGATCCTCCATCAAGGAAGGCCTGGGAGGAAGACAACTGCTTGGGCTTCCATTCAGATGCAAAGACCCACACATATCTGAAGTATTACTGCCCTTTTCAAGTTCTTCAAGGACACTGTGATATGAACTGGCAGGTGTTTTGCTTCCAGCTAAGGACTGTTCTGGAGTCATCCAAGTGATGAATCCATTCTGTGATGGTCCCAGAATCAAACACTTCCCAGGACTCATTTCCATTTCACCCAGCTGTGCGCTGAAGTTGAAGTCCAAATGTCCATTGGTGGCATATCCATTTGTCATTTGGGCGTTGCCATTTTTCATATCTGCATCAAGAAATACACCTGTCACAAAAGATGAGAATCAAGGAAAATTTACTGTAACTAATCACCGTAATACTTCCATTATTGGCCTTCCTAACAAATTATCACATCATTTTCTGTACAGAGACAAGATCTTGAAACAGAATTATTTTGACAGGATTTTTCATGTAATGAATACAGCACAGTTTCAGTCACAGTTCAAAGATCTTTAGTAATCCATTGCTTACATTACAATAAAAAATATTTAGCGAATTACTGGTAAACATTCTAGAAAGTGCAGAATGGTTAAAAGAACAAGTATATGCACTCACAAAGACTTTAGTAGAATATCACAGAGAAAAAAACAGTTTCAAAGACTACCGTGCAGTTGGTGCATTGCTGTGTAAGTGTTTTAGAGAGACAATAGTAAGTTTTTAGCATTTCAATACAACCGTAGGAATGAGTTTATGTATAGAAGAACAATATCTTTGCTCCATGCGGACTGGCCAGTATCAAATTTGAGGTGGAAGACAACCATAGGCCTGGAATTTATACTACTGAAAATTACCTAAACCTCAGGAGGTTCAGGTCATTTTCAAGGATATCATGCTGATTAGCACTGGAAGTTCATGCATCTGCATCATATTTACATCATTTTTATCAGCGGGAACTTTTGCATAACTTGAGAAAACCTAGCCATGTTACATTAAAATATATAACTGTAAACAGTGTTACAAGTGTTTTTAAATTGTACTATTTTTTAAATGAATGATATGTATGGTAGAAAGTAGACTGGAGTTTATGTATAGAACAGACATATACAGGGAAAATTTATACTAAACTGATGCTAGCCTTCAACATCAGTAACTTTCATTTAATTGGTAAACTATGCAAGAGAAGATACATGCAAAATATCATACAAAGGAAACAAAATTCAGAGGTTTCAAAGAGGATTGTAGAACCAAGATAACAGAGAGATCAGCATGATATTATCACAAACATCTATGTGAAAACAGAGTGACGGTTTAGAGAATTCAGATAGCAATGAAACTATTACATAGTGAGGCCTGTTCAAGGCCTTTCATATGACTTCAAAGATATAATCATCACATTTCAGCCTGTATTAACTGGGGAAGAGCTTCCAGTCCATTTTTAGCACCAATATTTGAGCCCTTGTTACACAGCCACTAAAAAAATTCTGAGCTTGCCTGATTTTTTTTTTTTACATCACCGGTGGATATTTGAAAACACAAACAGTAACACCACTATTTACGTCACAGCTGAAAAGTTTAGAAGACAATTTGATTTTCCCTCCTCTGCTCATCACACAGAGGCGTAGCTAGGTGGGGGTGCAAGGGGAGTAGCTGCTCCCCCAAATGGATATTGAATGAAATGGCACCTTTGCAAATTGGGCTTGCAGCCACACCCTGGTACCTATTTTACAAGTCTGCTTCCCCTGACATCAAAACTTGGCTACACTTATGCACACAGTAAGCAAAAGCCAAAATGTAATCTGATCCAGAAACTTATCAATGCCCACATTAAAAATAAGGTTATAAATGCTACATGTTTTTGTTGCCGGGCTCAAAAGTGAAGAATATTGTACCTAGTGCTAGAATTAAGTCTGGAATCTCTTATGAAATCTCATGTGAAAACAAGGGAAATCTTTCTGTTCCATTACAGAGACCAGAAAATTAGGTACAGCTTCATTCAGAGAGACTTTCCTCATCCTGAGCCAATTATAAGACAGGAAGAGGACACTAAAATGTACTGCCACATAAAGAACCAGGAAAAAGTCAAAATATAGAAAGTAGCCAACAGTTAATTTAAGCTAGATATTAATTTTAAACTCAATATTCATACTGAGGGCAAGATGGAGAAATTATGTCTTATCTGATATTAGCGTCACTATTCTGAACCAGCATGTGATATCCCTTCCCAGCAGCAGATGGAGGTAGAGAAAACTAAATTCCACCAGTGACATCACCCAGTTATAATATGTGGTGTTCTCTGGAACAATCCAGTATGCATCTGTCCATGCAGAAGATGGTTCCATTTTGTAACACATCCAGCCCCATCAACCACTGCAGCTGCAATGATAAGCAAGCGAGCAAAACACCACAGAGTGGCATTCGCTAACCTGAATACCAGGGAAAAGCCATCTCACAGAAACCTTGTATGGATGTCAATTAGAAATCAGATCTTTTTCTTCTTCAATTACTTCTAATAGGAAAGACAGAGCATATCCAGAACCCTGGGCCTAAGTCTTCCAGGGTGGGATTTCAGAACAGTGACATTGACTAAAGAAAATAAAATTATCATGTAAGACGTTATTTCTCCTTTCTTAGTGTCAGCTTAAACTGTTATGAACCAGCAGGATGTACCAAAGCAGACATAATGGGTAGGGGAAGAAAAGGCCCCCTGAATGACCGCACTGCCAAAGTCTGAATGGATTCTGACCAGAACATCCAACCAGTAGTGCTTAGCAAAGGAATAGTGCGAAGACCACACTGCCACCCTGCAAATCTCCTCAGGTGAAAATCTGGGCCTCTGCCCAGGATGCCACCTCAGCTCTGGTCAAGTAGGCCTTCAGTCCTTGAGGCACAGGATGATTCATACTGATGTAGATGGACTCAACAGCCACATTACCTCATAATAGATATGAGACCCGACTATCTCTTCCAAGGGACATGAAGGAGCACAAAGATGATCTGAGACGAAACTCATTTGTCTCCTTCAGGTACCGAACAAGCGCCCTCCAGACATCCAGTTTGTGGAGCTTCTGGTCCACAGGAGAAGAACCCCTTGCCAGGAAGGATGGCAAATACACCTCCTGATTGGAACCATATGCAAGTACACCAAAACCTCTGCAAAGGACAGATATGGTTCCCAGCACAGTAGGACCTGAATTTCCGAGATCCTCTGAGCACAGGTGATTGCTACCAGAAATAGTGTCTTAACAGTGAGGTCCTTGATGGAAGCTGAGTGCAAGGGCAGGTGCCGGAGATACGGAAAACCAAGGTCTGTGGGGCCAATCCAGCGCCACCAACAAGATCAAATGAGAATGACATGCAATCCTGCGCAACACTTGACCCACCAGAGGTCACTGAGGAAACAGAGAGCTGCTCCGCTACCCGCCAAGGCTAAATCAGGGCATCTGTCCCCTGAGAAGCTAGGTCCCTCCATCGACTGAAGAAGCACTCCACCTTCGCATTAGCTGGAGAAGCCATCAAGTTGAACTGAAGAGGCCCCCCCCTCAATGGTCCACTATGGTCCTGCTGCCCCAGCTCCCACTCTCCCGGATCCAGAAGAGATTGACTGACAAAGTCCAACTGCATATTGTCTTTGCCCACAATTTGAACTGCTGAAAGAGCCTGCAGATGTGCCTCCACCCAGCTACTACTGTTGCGATGTCCAACATCCCTCTGACCGCTTTCCCTTCCAGGAGCAGTTGAAGGTCCAGCAAAGACAGCCAGATCGCCTGGTGCCCTATGCTACTTGAACTAGTGAGCTCCCCAACCAAGGAGACTCACATCTGTGGTGACCAGCACCCACTGAGGAAGATACAGAGGGACCCACCTCAATAGGTACAGACTGTCCCACCAGGCCAGACTAAGCCTGGCCTTGGGCGTAAACGGAAGACTGAAGTCCTGAGAGGAGGAGCTCAATGGGCACATCTGCAGGCTCTTTCTGCAGTCCATACTGCGGGCAAGGCACCACCTCCAAAGACACTGTAGTGGAGCCCAGAAGCTGCAACTAGTCCCAGACAATGGGCCACGAAAGCTCACACAACCGATGTGCCTGCGCCCACAGCTTCTCTGCCTGCTTCTCCGGGAGAAACACCATCCTCTGTCATGCATCAAAGTGAACTCCCAGGTACTCCAGAACCTGAGATGGAAACAGATGGCTCTTGGGACGATTCACACCCCAAATCAGGGACTCCAGGAGAGAGATAACCTGACTGAGTCTGCCTGAATCAGCCAGTCGTCCAGATACGGGTGAACCTGAAACCCCTGGCACCAAAGATGCACTGCTACTATCACCATAGAAAACATGCTTGGTGCCATAGCAAGGGTCAGGCCCGAAACTGATAACGGTTGCCCTGCACACAGAAGAGCAGATATCTCCTGTGATGATCCACAATACAGACATGGAGTAAGTCTCTGCAAGGTCCAGGAACTCCTCCAGATGCACCGAGGCTATCACTGAGTGCAAAATCTCCACCCAAAAGTATTTAACTCTGAGACAAGCATTGACCCCTTTGAGGCCACGCTCTGCCAGAGGCAAAGGCTCCACCGTCCTGAGCATGCACAGGTGCTGCAGGATGAAAGCAACAGCCTATTGCTTCAGAGCCGAGCCGCAGAGCAAGACCATGAAGGCGTCAGAAGAGCTGTAGGAAATAACCCCTGCTGACCACCAAAGACTCTGAGGTGATATGGGCACACTTGTCCCAGAAAAGAAATAGCCCGCCTACTACTGGTACTAAGAAGAGCCCCGGCACACCCTCATTGGGCAGAACGGGGGCTATGGCTCCGCTGGAGGCACCAATGGGGCTGGCTTTTTCAGGACCATGAAAGGAACCCTGCTTGAAGGACCTGCTCTGGTCGCCCCCCTGAGACGTAGAGCAACAGGAGGACCAAAACCACCCTGACCTTCTAGCATGCCTCTTGGAAGCAGAGGATCGCTGACAGCCTTTCTGCCACAGCTCAGAAAGCCAGAGAGGTTGTGCCTCTCCCATATCCTTAACCAGTTTCTCCAGGTCTTCTCCAAAGAGTAGCCACCCCTAAAGGGCAGCTGACAACAGCAAAGCCATAACCACTGGCATCCAACCACCGAAGCAGCCAATGAGTGGGGAATTAAGAGGATCACATCATACAGAACATCCACCAAAATGGCTGCCCCAGACTCCAGGTGAGTCACCTCTGCAACCACCACATGGCCCTTGCCACATAAATGCCACAAATGGTGGCCCGAATACTGGACATTTCCACAGAAAAGACCAAGTGGAGCTCCTACTCCATCTTCTTGTCATGGAGCTTCTTTGGAACCAAGACCCCCTGGACTCACATAGCAGTTGCCTTAGTGACCAGAGGGTCCACCTAGAGAATGACATGGGGACAAAGTCTGTCCCTGTCCCCTTGGGCTCTGTCTCTGACCCCACAAGCCCCATCTCCATCCCCGCAGGCTCTGTCCCTGTCCCATAAGCTCTGTTCTCATCTGCAGAAGCCTCGAACATGTAACATAGTAGATGACGGCAGAAAAAGACCTGCACGGTCCATCCAGTCTGCCCAACAAGATAAACTCATATGTGCTACTTTTTGTGTATACCTTACCTTGATTTGTACCTGTCCTTTTCAGGGCACAGACCGTATAAGTCTGCCCAGCACTATCCCCACCTCCCAACCACCAGTCCCGCCTCCCACCACCGGCTCTGGCACAGACCGTATAAGTCTGCCCAGCACCATCCGCGCCTCCCGCCACTGGCTCTGCCACCCAATCTCGGCTAAGTTCCTTAGGATCCATTCCTTCTGAACAGGATTCCTTTATGTTTATCCCACGCATGTTTGAATTCTGTTACCGTTTTCATTTCCACCACCTCCCGCAGGAGGGCATTCCAAGCATCCACTACTCTCTCTGTGAAAAAATACTTCCTGACATTTTTCTTGAGTCTGCCCCCCTTCAATCTCATTTCATGTTCTCTCGTTCTACCACCTTCGCATCTCCGGAAAAGGTTCGTTTGCGGATTAATACCTTTCAAATATTTGAACGTCTGTATCATATCACCCCTGTTTCTCCTTTCCTCCAGAGTATACATGTTCAGGTCAGCAAGTCTCTCCTCATACGTCTTGTAACGCAAATCCCATACCATTCTCGTAGCTTTTCTTTGCACCGCTTCAATTCTTTTTACATTCTTAGCAAGATACAGCCTCCAAAACTGAACACAATACTCCAGGTGGGGCCTCACCAACGATTTATACAGGGGCATCAACATCCCCTTTCTTCTGCTGGTCACACCTCTCTCTATACAGCCTAACAACCTTCTAGCTACGGCCACCGTCTTGTCACACTGTTTCGTCGCCTTCAAATCCTCAGATACTATCACCCCAAGATCCCTCTCCCCGTCCGTACTTATCAGACTCTCCCCGCCTAACACATACGTCTCCCGTGGATTTCTATTCCCTAAGTGCATCACTTTGCATTTCTTCGCATTGAATTTTAATTGCCAAACCTTATACCATTCTTCTTGCTTCCGTAGGTCCTTTTTCCACTCCCTCCAGGGTGTCCACTCTGTTTATTTTATTTATTTATGTTAATTTATATACCGTATCTTATTGCATCTGCAAAACAGAACGGTTTACATATATATAAAAAAATTGGTATATACAAATAAACAGACATAGGAATTCCATTCATGACAGGAAAGCACAGCAATCAAGATAAACTACATAATAAATCAATACAAGTTAAAAATCTAATATCCAGTTAAGCTATCCCATTTTTCTTTGTCTTTTTGACCTTATCTCATTATGCTAAGTTCTGTTCTACGTAGCTTATAAAGAGAAAGGTTTTCAGAAGTTTTCGGTAATGGAGATAAGATTTCTCTAATCTGATCTCCTTTGGAAGGCTATTCCAAAGGGAGGGTGACAGGTAGAAAAAAGCCGATCTCCGTGTAGATTCCCATCTAGCCTTAGTAAGAGGGGGAATGACTAACCTGTTATCTGTTAGGGATCTGAGAGTTCGCATAGCGGTGTAGGGGATTGTTAAATTCGACAAGTAGCTAGGGTTTAATGTGTGAAAGGCTTTGTGTGTCAGGACAAGAGCCTTAAACTTTATTCTTGCTTCGACCGGGAGCCAGTGCAGATGATGCAATAAAGGTGTTGCTCGATCATCCCTCCGGGCCCTACAGATCATACGTGCTGCTGTATTTTGAATTCTTTGTAATCGCTTTAAGTTTGCTTGAGTAATCCCAGCATATACAATGTTACAGTAGTCTAAACGTGAAGTAATATATGCCGATGTCAGCGTTTTGAGAGAGTCCTTACTTATTGAATTTCTGACTGACCGAAGCCGTCTCAGATGAAAGAAAGATTTTTTCACTACATCGGATACTTGTTCCTCAAAGGTCAATGCGGAATCAATAATGACCCCGAGATATCTAAAAGACTTAACTGTTGGAATATTCTGACCAAATAGCACAGGTACCACAGAGGGATATGTGCCTTGCCCTACTATCCAAGATGTAGTAGTCTTATCCAGGTTCAGTGCCAGCTGATGTGTTGTCAACCAGTCTGCTACTTTATCCAAGCATATTTGAATGGGTGTAAGATCTATGTTCGATGGTCTAACATAATGGATAAGCAAAAAATCATCTGCATATGAGTAAAAACTTATACCCATTGTTTGAATGAGGAGCGCCAGGGGACTGATGAATAGGTTGAACAGTAGTGGAGATAAGACCGAGCCCTGAGGAACTCCACATGATAAGTTGTAGGATGTAGAACAGGATTGCTGCTGAACTACTTTAAATGAACGATTCGTTAGGAAGGATATAAACCATTTCATAGTTGTCCCTGAAATACCAATCTCACTCAATCTATCAATGAGTAAGTTGTGATTGATTAGGTCGAAGGCCGCAGACAAATCTAATGAAACTACCAGGGCAATATAACCGAGTTCTAATTTTGCATGGATTTCACTTAACAGTGAAGTCAGAATAGTCTCTGTACTGTGACCTTTCCTGAAACCCGATTGTCTGGGATGTAACAAATTTTTTGAATCTACATAAGTTTGCAACTGTCTAAATACTACTGTCTCTATAACTTTGGATAGAAAAGGAAGATTAGAGACTGGTCTATAGTTAGAAGGTAATAAGGGATCCAATGAGGCTTTCTTTAGACTAGGTTTTACTAGCGCTTCTTTCAAAATAGTGGGAACTATCCCATCAGAAAGGCTCAACATGACAATTGAGTACATAAACTGCTGGACTTCTAGCGAGTGTTTTTTCAACCATGCAGAAGGTATAGGATCCAACAAACTATAAGTAGGAGATAAACCTGCAACCAAGGTATATAATGATTCGGCAGACGGAATTTCAAAATCCTTCCAAGGTACCAATAGTTGTGAACTTGGGGAGTTGTCAGAATGACCGAGCCTTGGTACCCTTGGGAAGAGGGCTCTTAGTTTCTCGATTTTAGAGCTAAAGAACTTTGCTAGAGTTTCAGAGTCAATAGTAGGCGATTCTCTCTTTTCGTTAGTTATTGTTGTCAAACGTTTCATAATTTGAAACAGTTTTTTCTGCGAACTGGCTGCTTCTTTTATCTCTTTTGAGAAGTACGTAGTTTTAGCATCCTTTAATTGTGATAAATAGTATTTTTTACACTGTTTGCACTTTTCTTGTAATTCTGCGGTCTTATGCTTACGCCATTGGCGTTCAGCTCTACGTACCTGTTGTTTACATAATTTTAATCCTGGATGGTACCAAGGTTGGGAACGTTTCATTGTTATATTAATTGTTTTTTCCGGTGCAATATCGTCAAGGGCTGCTGAAAGAACTTGGTTCCATATTTTGATTTGGTCATCTATTGGGTGTGTATCAAAATTTAGTGGGAACTTATTTGCTAAAGAAGGTAAAGATGTCAAATCGATTTTATTTAGACTCCTGGTTTTAATTTGAGCTGGTTCAGCATTATGTAATAACTGTGGTATTAATAAGTAGAATTGAAGAAGGTAATGGTCTGACCAAGATACCGGAGTTAGTACGATTTTTGAACATTTTACAGATCTTAGTATCATCCGCAAATAGGCAAACTTTACCTTCTAACCCTTCGGCAATGTCACTCACAAATATATTGAACAGAATCGGCCCCAGCACTGATCCTTGAGGCACTCCACTACTCACCTTTCCCTCCTCCAAGCGAATTCCATTCACCACCACCCTCTGGCGTCTGTCCATCAACCAGTTCAGCACTTCGGGTCTTATCTTCAGCCCATCCAGTTTATTTAAGAGCCTCCTGTGGGGAACCGTGTCAAAAGCTTTGCTGAAATCTAAGTAGATTACGTCCATAGCTCGTCCCTGATTCAATTCTCCTGTCACCCAATCAAAAAATTCAATGAGATTCGTTTGGCACGATTTCCCTTTGGTAAAACCATGTTGTCTCGGATCTTGCAACTTATTGGCTTCCAGGAAGTTCACTATCCTTTCCTTCAGCATCGCTTCCATTACTTTTCCAATAACCGAAGTGAGGCTTACCGGCCTGTAGTTTCCAGCTTCTTCCCTATCACCACTTTTGTGAAGAGGGACCACCTCCACCGTTCTCCAATCCCTTGGAACCTCTCCCGTCTGCAAGAATATATTAAACAAATCTTTAAGAGGATCCGCCAGAACCTCCCTGAGCTCCCTCAATATCCTAGGGTGGATCCCATCCGGTCCCATGGCTTTGTCCACCTTTAGCTTTTCAAGTTGTTCATACACACTCTCTTCCGTGAATGGTGCTCTATCCACTTCAATCTCATTAGTACTTTTTCCAGTCCATCATGGTCCTTCTCCAGGATTTTCTTCTGTGAAAACAGAAGTATCTATTTAGCAAATTTGCTTTTTCTTATGTACTTATCATTATCCACATAGCGGTTCGCAGTATCTTTTAGTCTCACAATTCCCTTTTTAGTCATTCTCCTTTCACTAATATACCTGAAGAAAATTTTGCCACCCCTACTTACATTTCTAGCCATTTGTTCTTCCGTTTGCGCTTTCACCAGACTTATCTCTCTCTTGGCTTCTTTCAGTTTCATCCGGTATTCCTCCTCGTGTTCCTTTTCTTGAGTTTTTTTGTATTTCTGGAACGCCAACTCTTTAGCCTTTATTTTCTCAGCCACTTGCTTGGAGAACCATATCGGTTTCCTTTTTCTCTTGCTTTTATTTACTTTCCTTACATAAAGGTTCGTGGCCCTATTTATAGCTTCTTTCAGCCTGGACCACTGTCCTTCCACTTCTCGTATTTCCTCCCAGCCCATCAGCTCCTTCCTCAGGTATTCCCCTATTTTACTAAAGCCAGCATGCTTGAAGTCCAGGACTTTGAGTTTTGAGTGTCCGCTCTCCACTTTAGCTGCTATATCAAACCAAACCGTTTGATGGTCACTGCTGCCCAGGTGGGCTCCCACTCGGATATTTGACACGCTATCCCCATTTGTGAGCACCAGATCCAGCGTCGCTCCCTCCCTCGTGGGTTCCGTCACCATTTGTCTGAGCAAAACACTTTGGAAAGCATCCACGATCTCTCTACTTCTTTCCGATTCCGCAGACGGAACCTTCCAATCTACATCCGGCAGATTGAAATCTCCCAGCAAGAGCACCTCTCTCGTTTTCCAACCTTTGAATATCTGCGATCAGGTCTTTATCTAATTCTTCCAATTGTGTCGGAGGTCTGTAAACAACACCCACGTGGACAGAGGGTCTATTACCTCTTTTTATGGTGATCCATATCGCTTCTTCCTTTCCCCAGGTCCCTGTCATTTCGGTTGCCGTGATATCATTTCTCACATATAGAGCTACTCCTCCACCTTTACGACCCTCTATATCCTTCATAGCTTATAGCCTGGTATGTTTGCATACGTATGATTTTATATTTAAATATTTTTATTAAAGTATGGAACGGAACAATATTCTGTGCAACTGTTGTTTGTAAATCACAAATAGAAAACAATAATAACAATGAGCAACTATAATAACCCCACCACCCTCTACTCTTTCAACTCCAACAATAGCTGACTTCTACTACCCCAAGTAACCCTAATCCACCCTGTTAAAATGTCCAGGCGCTACAAAATGCAACCCATTCTGTATGCCCTTGCGGGGAAGAAATATACCCTACAAAGCACCGTTATGATTTTTTAATCTGTGGATGAATAATAAGTAATCAACAATCTCTGGATTCAGTCTAGCTCTCCTATTTCAAGTTTATTAATTGTTTGATATATCGTTCAGGGAATAAACCATCAGAGCAGTTTACATCTTCTTAAGTCTATAATAAACAAGCAGAGCGGAAAAGAACTCCATTCAATATAGGAAAGAAATAGGGATACAATGGAAGAGAAAACAGTCCTTCCTGCAACAGAAAACATCTTCTCAGAAGAGGTGCTGGTAGCAGGAATGCATAGGATCCCCTGTGCAAATTTTGCCAGTTATGGCCAGCACCTTTGTATTTTTCCAAAACATGAAAACGCCATTGCATCACTCGAATATAAATAGCTGTTCAATTCATTAACAGCCTTCAAAGTAGAGAATGACACGGAGACAATGTTCGTCCCCATCTCCGAGGGCTCCATCCCTGCCCTGTCCCCCTAGGCTATGTACCTGTCCCAGTTACTGTGGATCCCCATCCCAGTGTCATTCTCTACGTCCACCTTAGGAAAGGACCAATACTTTCAACCTCCTCCAGAGCAAAGATATAAAGGTGAACCAGAGCCTTAGCATTTCTAAGGGGATCATCAGGATTTTCCCACTCCACCATCATCATGCGGACGAAAGCCTTGTGAAGAGGAAAATGCTTACGGGGCCCAGCAAGCCCCCTCCAGCAGCAGATCCCCTTCAACGGGGTCCGCAGCAGAAGTCCAAAGCATAGAAAGACCCTTAGTAACCTCATCAATATGACAAGACAGCTCCTCTTGCTAAAGCGACAGAGAAATGGAACTGCTCTTCCTAGCTTATTGAGATGGGGGAGCCTTAGACTCAGAGTCCCCTGTGGACTGAAGTCTAAGAAGGCCTTGGAGTCCTACCCCACCTCCTAAGAGTGAATTGACGACTCTGGCACCCTCCACTCAGTCTTACACTGCTTAGAACCCAAACTGGAGCCCCACTAAAGGGAGGGAGGGAGTTCCCCCTGTCTGACTGCAACTGTTGCCGATCAACTGTGCTAAGCTCTGGAGCCAAAAAGTTCCCAAGGGCCCCATCAGGACCCCAACCATAGGTCCAAGGTGGGTAGGCCACCCACCCACCCCTCCAAGCCCAGATGTGGAAGGGCCAGATTCCAAATCCCCAAAGGCGACAAAGTGGCTGACATTCCCACCGAAATCGGGATTGCTAGATCTGATGCCTCAGCTGGAGGGGTGGGGGTAAGGACACCAACTCTAGACCCCCCCAAGGCCGTTTCAAGTCGGAAATGGCCCATTGCACTGTGTCGCTCAATCGCAAGGTAGGGTATTTTCCTGCTCTGCTCTTTCTGTTAAAAATAACAAGAGCAGCAAAAATCCTTATTCCCGAAAACAGGGCAAAAAAGGCTGGCCATGGTAATTTGTAGGTAAATTTAGGCACCTGAGAGCTGCAGAGGGAGCCCATGGGGGACATACACAAACAGGGTGAACGGGCAAGTGGGATGGGGACCTGCACCCTTCAGACAGGATCCCTCGGGACCAAACCAAAGTCTTGCCCAATGTCGAGTGCAACTCAGGGCTACAGAACCAAGCTTCAAGTTCAACCAAGTACAAGTCCTGAGATTTTGACTTGGGAGCAGCTGTTAAGCTCAACCACGCTGTGTGGCCATGGCTAGAAGAGCGGGGAGCTAGGCCCGGGATAGAGCACCACAGCATAACTTATTATTATTATTTATTGCATTTGTATCCCACATTTTCCTACCTTTTTGAAGGCTCAATGTGGCTTACAATGTATCGTTCTTGGTGGATAATAGATTAGAAAATAGACAGTGTTACATAAAGACCATGAATAGCATAATAGAAATTTAAACAAGCAGATATATGAAAAATGAAAACAGTTCTGAATATAGGTAAGGTGGAGATGTGTTACATTTGTTGATCTTTCTGGTATGCTTTATTAAAGAGATGGGTCTTCAAAAATTTACAAAAGTTAGTAAGTACTGGAAAGTAGAGAAAATACTGTAAAAAGGACCACAGATTACAACTGGTGGAATTCAGTTTTCTCTACCTCCATCTGCTGGTGGGAAGGGATAACATCTACTGGTTCAGAACAGTGTAAGATGGCACAAAGAAATTACCTTTTAGTGGGTCCTAGACAAACAAATGCACTAGTCCCCCCCCCCCCCCCCCAACATAGTATACATGTGTTAAAACTTCCACAAATGGGTAAGAAGCAGGAAGTAAAAGTACTGTTTGTCAACTCCTTTTGCTCAAAGAAGGGCACTGAATATGGGTGGGGAGAAAAGACAGGCCTATGTGGGCAACAGTGACTCTGATCTTCCCTCTCCATCCCCCTCCCCAACCCATACACTTCTTTCTGCCAACAGAAGACTTAAAAAGCAAATCTAAAAGGGCCTCCTCCTAAACATTTGGGACCTAGGTATATGTCTAGTTTGCCTATGTTTTAATCTTGCCCTGTTCATATTCAAATCTGTGCTTTCTCATGAGGAAAACATTGCATTGAGAAGCACTGCAGATGGCATGTGAAAAGATCTCATTCATTTGATTTCCACCTTTGCTAGACTATACAATTAACTCACTACTACTACTACTACTTAGCATTTCTATAACTCACTTATTTGTATATTTTCCATTTTTCTCTCTTACATATTGTATATTGTCATGACTGCTGTGAGATCTGTGGATAAGAGAATTTCTAATAAAGTAGCCCTCAAAAGCAAAACATGCTTTACTTAAAGTGCTTTCCCGCAGTATAAAGTTTTTCAGTTCAAAATGCAGCCATGCTGTGGAATATTTAAATAATTTTTTTCTAGATTAAGAAAAACTATTTTGAATTTTAGCTACTGTTGCAATAAGTCATCATGGCAAAAACGAATGAACTCATGTTATTTTGGCATTCCAAATTTTGCCATACTGACCTTCATTAGAAATGTTAATGAAGGTTTACTTGACTATCACTTGTGTTATAACACATGAGGGATGATTCTATAAACAATGCACGTGAATGACCAGGATTATGTACTTACATGCATGCAAATACCTATATTCCGGCTACATGCTATTCTACAACATGGTGCTGAAATGTGATGCAATGTGTAGTTTAAGGGTGGGTGAAGTCTGGGCGGGCACACAGTTATGCACAAATCCTAAAATACTATAGCCTGTGTGTTTTTAAGCCAGTGGTCTTAAGCTTGGGCCACTTTGGATTCTAAGAAGCTGAAGGAAAGATGCCAAGTATCTTCCCACGTAGGGCCACGGCACTGCTGACTAGTGTGTGAATGACATTCGTGCCCACCAGTCCACCTTCAAACTTCATTTGTGTGTGAGTGGGGGGGGGAGGGAGGTATCCTCAAGGTTGTGAACATTTCTAAATACATTATCTTTTCACTACTGAGAAATGCCTTGTTCTTCACATATGCAGCTCTTCTCCCCCAACCACTTTCCCTTTTCTATCCTGAACATGGGAAAAGAGGCAGAAAAAAACCCTAAAAAGCAGAAAGACAAATAGGGGCCACCCCAGAATTATCTGGGGGCTGCTACTGACCCCCCAGGCTTTGCATTGAAGAACACTGTTTTAAGCAATAAAAAAAAAAAAAAAAGAAAAATGGTTGTACCTAAAAGCATGCCTTTGACCTCTTATACTACTAGTACTTTTCCTTACAAACTGGGCTCCAAATATACATCCTTTTAAAGAATTGCCCTCATGGTGATCTTGAGCAGCTATTCTACATATATTTCCTCCTTTTTTAAGCATATATTTTTAACTATAACCATTTCTTTCTGCTCAAAGGTGCTTCAGCTTAACTTGACACATAGAAACTGCCCACTCTAATGACCTTTACAGATGGGCGAGAGAGAAGTAAGGGGAAACAAAAACAACCAAGCTTCACATGGTTTCAAATTTTTGTAACATTACGCCTTCAATTTTGTATGCTTGCATCTTGTTCTGATTGTGCGTTCCTGTACTTGATGGAATTCTTTCTGGTCTATTTTAGCGTTGTAAGCCACTTGGATCTTTTGATAATGCAGGCTATCAAACAGAGGGACCCTTTAATGAAAGGGTTGCCACGAGGCAACCCAGAACTACTGCCAAACCAACGTGGCCACCAGTAGTAGTTCTGTCTCGAGAGTACGCCATTTCCAGAGTGCCAGAAAATATTTTTGTTATTTTTACAGCAGTGCTAACCCAGTGGTAATCGCTGACCTGTTGTCGTGAGAGCTCTTACCACTATCTCAATGGGTGGTGGTTGACTGCTCCCCACTGCATGGCCACATGGTAAGAGTCATCTTACCACTGTTTAACTTTTAGGGGATTTTACCCGCTGTGGGAAAAATGGCTACCGCAGGGCCCTTTTTACCGCAGATTGGTAAAAGGACCCCTTAATAAATTGTAATTGTTTTGTATACATCTTTATTCCACATGGAAGTGTGTAAGCATGACTTGAAGCTACTGCGTGCTCTTTTTATGGCTAGAAGTTACAATTCCGTGCTACCTCCTAAGCTACCAAATTAGAATGTGGCCCAAGACAGCAGACCTGTGTGTTATGCTACAAGGAAAAATAAAAATCCTTTACAAATATGTAGCCTTTTTTCCCCCCCTCCAGCCTTCCCTGTGCCTCTTTTTCCAAACCGTGCTAGTGACTCCCATACAGCAATACCACGAAAGCCCATTCAGAGAGTATGGGATTTGTTAGCAATGCCATGCCGAGAATCATTAGTGCGGTTTGGTAAAAGAGGCCCATAGTTAATCTCAAACTGTAATACTTCTGGATACGAAAAAAAAAAGGACACTGCTCTAAGGTAAAATTATGTATCATACCTGATAATTTTCTTTCCATTAATCATAGCTGATCAATCCATAGACTGGTGGGTTGTGTCCATCTACCAGCAGGTGGAGATAGAGAGCAAACTTTTGCCTCCCTATATGTGGTCATGTGCTGCCGGAAACTCCTCAGTATGTCGATATCAAAGCTCCATCCGCAGGACTCAGCACTTAGAGAATTACACCCACAAAGGGACACTCTGCCCAGCTCACCACTGCCGAAACGGGGGAGGGGAATTAACCCAGCTCATCCCCACACAAGTGGGGGAGGGGAATCCGTCCAGCTCATCCCCGCGGAGCGGGGGAGGGACACCACACCCGCCGATGCGGGGGGATCTGGCTTATCCTGCAACCGCAACCGCGGGAGGAGCTGACTGACCCTAACACCGCCGAAGCGGGAGGGGTACAAAGCTGCCCTACAGCCGCACGAAGCGGGAGGGAGTGCCGGCAGAATTTAAGTCTCAATCCAGCCCCGTAAAACGGAGGGGAGAGGAATGCAGCAGCTCACTGTAACACAAACTCGTCTCAACTCTTGAAGAATCCAAGTGAAAAAATAACTTGAACATGAAGTCTTCCTGAACAGGAACTGAAGACTAAACTTGCATCTGAAATGCAACCAGAATATAAACAGTACAGATATCTGGGAGGGACTATGGATTGATCAGCTATGATTAATGGAAAGAAAATTATCAGGTATGATACATAATTTTACCTTCCATATCATCAAGCTGATCAATCCATAGACTGGTGGGATGTACCGAAGCAGTACTCACCCAGGGCGGGACATAGAAATCCCTGACCGCAACACTGAAGCTCCAAACCGGGCCTCCGCCCGAGCAGCCACAGTCAAGCGGTAATGCTTGGAGAATGTATGGGCCGAAGCCCAAGTTGCCGCCTTGCATATCTCTTCCAAGGAGACGGAACCGGCCTCTGCCATCGAGGCCGCCTGAGCTCTTGTGGAGTGAGCCTTCAGCTGGATAGGCGGCACCTTCCCCGCGGCCACATAAGCCGCTGCAATGGCTTCCTTGACCCATCTTGCCACTGTAGGCTTAGCAGCCTGCAGACCCCTACGAGGACCTGCAAACAGGACAAACAGATGATCCGATTTCCGGAAATCATTGGTCACTTCCAAGTATCTGATGATGACTCGTCTCACATCCAGATATTTAAGAGCAGAGTATTCCTCTGGGTAGTCCTCCCTACGAAAGGAAGGGAGACAGAGCTGCTGATTCACATGGAAGCGAGAGACAATCTTGGGCAGGAAGGAAGGCACTGTGCGAATAGTCACTCCTGCCTCAGTGAACTGCAGAAAAGGCTCTCGACATGAGAGCGCCTGGAGCTCGGAAACTCTTCTGGCTGAAGTGATAGCCACCAAGACTGCTTTCAACGTCAGGTCTTTCAGAGATGCCCTCGACAAGGGTTCAAAAGGCGGCTTCTGTAATGCTCTTAGCACCAGATTGAGATTCCACGCAGGCACCACCGAGTGCAGAGGAGGGCGCAGGTGATTAACTCCCTTGAGAAAACGCACCACATCTGGCTGCGAAGCCAGGGAAGCACCCTTCAGGCGGCCCCTGAAGCAAGCCAGGGCCGCTACCTGGACTTTAAGGGAACTGAGCGACAGGCCTTTCTCCAGACCTTCTTGCAGGAATGCCAACACTGAAGAAATTGGAGCAGTGAATGGAGAAAATGAGCCTGCTTCACATCACGCTGCAAAGGTACGCCAAACCCTGGCGTAAGCAGTAGAAGTAGAGCGCTTCCTCGCTCTCAGCATAGTGGCGATGACCTTGTCTGAGAAGCCCTTCTTCCTCAGACGCTGCCGCTCAATAGCCAGGCCGTAAGACCAAAGGGGGAGGGATCCTCCATCACCACGGGACCCTGATGCAACAGGCCCTGCTCCACTGGCAGCCGCAGAGGAACGTCCACTGAGAGCCTGATCAAGTCCGCATACCAGGGACGTCTGGGCCAATCCGGACCCACCAGGATTATCCGGCCCGGATGCTTTGCCACCCGGTCTAGCACCCTGCCCAGCATGGGCCAGGGCGGGAACACATAGAGAAGCTCTTGTGTCGGCCACTGTTGGAGAAGAGCATCTACTCCCAGGGATCGAGGGTCCCGTCCTCTGCTGAAAAAGCGCGGCACTTGGCAATTGGCCGATGACGCCATCAGATCTAGGCTCGGCTGGCCCCAGCGCTTCGTGATGTCCAAGAATGCCTGAGCAGATAGCTGCCACTCTCCGGGCTCCAAGGTATGGCGACTGAGAAAGTCCGCCTTGACATTCATGACTCCGGCAATGTGGGCCGCTGACAGCTGCTCCAGGTTCGCTTCCGCCCACTGGCATAGACTCATAGCCTCCTTGGCTAGAGGGGCGCTCTTGGTACCTCCCTGGCGGTTGACATAGACCACAGCCGTGGCATTGTCCGACAGGACCCGTACTGGCTTCAACGCCAGTACCGGGATGAACTCCAAAAGCGCCAACCGAATGGCTCTGAGTTCCAGGAGGTTGATAGACCACTTTGCCTCTGCAGGAGACCAGAGCCCCTGCGCTGTCCTTCCCAAGCAGTGGGCTCCCCAGCCCGACAAAGAGGCGTCCGTCGTGACAACAATCCACTCCGGGGTCACCAGAGGCATTCCTGCGGACAACTTGTCTGTCTGCATCCACCAGCTCAGCGCCTTGCGCACTGCTGGGTCCAAGGGAAGGCGCACAGCATAATCCTCCGACATCGGAGTCCAGCGCTGCAGCAGAGAGTGTTGTAGTGGTCTCATATGAGCCCTGGCCCAGGGCACTACTTCCATCGTGGCCATCATAGAGCCCAACAGCTGCACATAGTCCCAAGCCCGAAGAGGAGAGGCTACTAGGAACTGGTCCACCTGAGCCTGAAGTTTGACAATCCGATTGTCTGGCAGGAACACTCTGCCCACTTGGGTGTCGAATCGAACTCCCAGATACTCCAGGGACTGAGTCGGGCGCAGCTGGCTTTTCTCCCAGTTGATGATCCACCCCAGGGAGCTCAAAAGAGCAACCACCCGGTTCACAGCTTTGCCGCACTCTGCATAAGAGGGGGCTCGGATCAACCAGTCGTCCAGATAAGGATGGACTTGTACTCCTTCCTTCCTCAGGAAGGCCGCGATGACCACCATGACTTTGGAGAAGGTCCGCGGAGCAGTAGCCAACCCGAACGGGAGGGCTCTGAACTGGAAGTGTCAGCCCAGGACTGCAAAACGCAGAAAGCGTTGATGGGGAGGCCAGATGGGAATATGCAAGTACGCTTCCTTGATGTCCAAGGATGCCAGGTACTCCCCTGCCTTCACTACCGCTATAACAGAGCGGAGAGTCTCCATGCGAAAGTGCCGAACTTTCAAGGCCCGATTGACCCCTTTGAGGTCGAGGATAGGCCGTACAGAACCTCCTTTCTTTGGTACCACAAAGTAAATGGAGTAACGTCCCTTGCCAAGCTGATTTTCTGGCACCGGAACGACCGCACCCAGGCGGATTAGATTGTCCAAGGTCTGCTGCACTGCCACAGCTTTGACCGGAGACTTGCAGGGAGAGAGTACAAACCCGTCTCTTAAGGGTCGGCAGAACTCTAGCTTGTAGCCGTCTTTGATGACTTCCAGCACCCAAGCGTCTGAAGTTATTGTGGTCCACTCGCCCAGAAACGAGGACAGCCGTCCTCCAATCTGCACTGGGGTGTGGACCAAGGCCCCGTCATTGGGTACGAGACCCTGGGGGAGGACCGGAGGGAGCACCTCCGAGACGGCGGTCTCTGCGAAAGGAATGCTGCTTGGGGGAGAAGTTCCTCTTGAAGGAAGAGGAGGCAGAAGAGCCCGACCTGCCCGGGCGGTACCGACGGGCTTCCTGAAACCGTCCTCTTGAGGTACCGGGACGAGTACTAGCCCGAGCCCTGACCTCTGGTAACTTCTTGCCCTTAGACGTGCCGAGATCGGTCACGATTTTGTCCAGCTCGACCCCAAAGAGCAGCTTGCCTTTAAAAGGCAATTTCGCTAGGCGGGATTTAGAGGCGTGGTCAGCAGACCAATGCTTCAGCCAAAGCCACCGCCGCGCAGAGATTGTCTGAGCCATGCCTTTAGCTGAGGCCCTCAAGACATCATACAGCAAGTCTGCCAAATAGGCCAAGCCCGATTCCAGGGCCGGCCAATCAGCCCTCAAGGAATGATCCGAGGGGGAAGCCCGCTGCACCAAAAGTCAGGCACGCCCTGGCCACATAGGAGCCGCAAACTGAGGCCTGCAAACTTAAAGCAGCCGCCTCAAAGGACGACCTTAAGGCCACCTCCAATCTTCTGTCTTGGGCGTCCTTTAGGGCCGTGCCACCTTCCACAGGCAACGCCGTTTTCTTAGTCACCGCAGTGATTAAAGAATCCACGGTAGGCCACAGAAAGGCCTCACGTTCACTTTCAGGCAAAGGATAGAGGCGGGACATAGCCCTAGCCACTTTAAGGCTCGCTTCCGGGACATCCCATTGAGCCGAAATTAAGGTGTGCATGGCATCATGCACGTGGAAGGTTCTAGGCGGGCGCTTCGTCCCCAGCATAATGGCAGAGCCAACAGGGGCTGAGGGAGAGACGTCCTCCGGAGAGGAAATCTTCAAAATGCCCATGGCCTGCACTAACAGGTTGGGCAAATCCTCTGAGCTAAAGAGCCGCGCTGCAGAGGGGTCATCCGAGCGGGGATCCGTCTCCTCCAAGGAATCCGCAAAGGACCGTTGGGAGAACTCAGATACGCTGCCCTCATCTACATCGGAGGAGACAAAGTCCTCCAAGGCCTGGGAATCAACCCGAGGGCGTTTACCTCCGGGGGCCTCAACCTCTTTACCAGACGAGGGAGCAGGGGCAGCGTTTTGCATAAGGAAGGCCTGATGCAGCAGCAAAACAAACTCGGGGGAGAAACCCCCCGGACTGTGCACTTCCGCAGCCTGGGCTACAGCCCTAGACGCACCCTCAACCGGCGCTCGCAAAAGCGGGGGAGAGACATGCTGCGCATCCAAGATGGCGTCCGGCGCGACACTCCGCGAAGGAGCCGCGCGGGAAGAACGGCGCTTAACTTTAGCCGCTTCTGTGCCGTCGCCCAAATTAAGGGCGTTCATGGCATCAATGTCTCCCACCTCAAGGGCGGCCCAAGAAGAAGCCGTCCGAGCCGCGTGGCCGACCAATATGGCGGAGGCGAGCCGCGGGGGATGGGCGTTTATGGCGGGAAAAACCGCCACGCCGGAGGAAGGACCGGGACACTCATCGGTCATGAAACTGTCACCCAACAAGGGCGAATCAGACTTTAAGACCCCCGCATCCCCTCTGGAAGCGCACACGCGATCCGGGAAGCGACTCTTTGCGCCCTCGCCCTCTGACGCCATGGGCCACATGGAGACCAATCGGGGAACCCCCTGCCCGCTATAAAAGGTAAAAATTACCTGCTGTCCGCTCCGAGCTGTAACGACCTGGTGTCCCAGTGAGTAGCTGCAATAAACGTTTAAATAAACGTCGAAATAAACGCCTTTAAGGACGTTCAAAATTTTTTTTTTTTTTTTAAACGGAGCCGGCGGGAGGGGGGAGAAAAGGAGGGACCTGGCGCCACCAGGTTTGCACTTGCTCAAGAAGAGCCCTCAACCCCAGGCACTCAACAAAACCTAAAAATTAGGCTTGGAGGCCTAGCCAGAGCTGCTGCTGTGTGTGACCACCACCTGCTGAGATAGAGAACATACTGAGGAGTTTCCGGCAGCACATGACCACATATAGGGAGGCAAAAGTTTGCTCTCTATCTCCACCTGCTGGTAGATGGACACAACCCACCAGTCTATGGATTGATCAGCTTGATGATATGGAAATGCTGAATGTACAGGCTTCTCTCTGATCAGTTCAAGTCTTAGCTCAGATTCAGGAGTCTAATGCCAAGGAATTTAAAGATAAATTTGCGTCTTTGGAGGGAGATACTGTGAAAATTATACATAGAATCTATGTGGAAAGTGGAGCAAATTAGGCATAGATCGGGTGCATTGTCTAACAATGCGCATAGATTTTAGAAACACTCATGCCCCACCCCCTTTCCAACTATGTGACTTAGCTTACACTTAGGACCCCATTTACCAAGCTGCAGCAAAAGGGGGCCGGTACTGGCGTCAGTACATGTTTTACACACATGCTGAGCCCCCCACCCCTTTTACCACAGTGGAAAGTCTCGCTTTTCTACAGGAAATAGCTGGGTGGCAAATAAAGCACTTGCCGCACGGCTATTTTGGGGGGAGCCTCTACCGTCCCCCACTGAGGTGGCGGTAAGGGCTCGCACATTAACCCAGAGGTAACTCGCTTACCACCGGGTACATTCAAGCGCTACAAAAATAAATAAAATTTTTGTAGCGCTGGCAATTACAGTGCGCTAGGCGTGGAAAGTATCGCCAGGCTGCTGCGGTAGCCCAGCTGTACTTCCTGTATAGCCAGCGGTAAGCCGCTTACTATAAGGAGCCCTTACTGAGTTGTGTGCGTAAATCTCAATTAATACCAATTAATGCTTATAATTGCTTGTTACTATCTAATTAACAGCGCTGATTAACTAGTTAACCAATGTTATGCGCAGTGCTATAGAATGCACTTCAGTTTCTGCGTGGATTTTTCAGGTGCCATATATAGGCACCAGGGGATATACTTAACTGTTGTGCTCTGGGACGCACTGGCCCAAAATGTTTGCTACTTCACATTCCTAAGTCTGTATCTAGCACCTCTTTGATCTATCATGGTAATGTCTCCTGCTAAGGGCCTTATTGCTACTAACATATTAATCTGACTTTTTTTTTCCATAAATCATGTGACATTACCTGAGTTTTTAGAGTCAATAATAGCCAATGCATAACTTTAATTAGCTCTTACTTTATATTTTCTATTAAGCTTGCTAAGTTTGAAAACCACCTTGGAACATGGTGAAAAAAAGGGGGGGGGGTGCTTTTCAATCTCTCTGTTTCCTTACAATCCTGATCTTCCTAGTTCTTCTGAAAGTTGCAGGAACTTATACGAGTACTAAATATTTCACTGAGGATGTAGGAGTTAGCTCTCCCCTTTTGCTGATTCCAGAAATGATGTTGCAAGAAAAATAACAAAGGTTTAAAAACAAATCAGAATGCACCAAAATATTTACAGTAGTTTCAATGAAATGCCACAAAACAAAATATTACCCAAAAATTACTGCAGGTTTCTGTGGCTTAAATTCAGTTTTTACAAAAGAAGTGACATATGTTGCATGACAAAGGGTCTTCTATGACTAATGCCTCATTATATAACTAGGTTACTGGATAAAACATGTCCCCACTACACATTCTGCTTTCAGTAATCACATGGATACTTGGGAAGAATCTTTCAGAAGCTGCCCACTAGTGGATGTCTTACACCCTACTGTTTGAAGCTTGCAAAGATATCTGGTGGGATAACTCTGCAAACGTATCTGCTAGCAAGCAATTTTATTATTTTTTTGTCTACACTTACTCATTTTGGTACAGTTCCTCTCCCCCCCCCCCAAAAAAAAAAAAAAAAAGATGCAAACTTCCCCATTATTTCATCCATCAGAATTTCATCTAACATGGTGCATTCAAAACCTAAATTTGTAAGAACCACAATGAACCAGATGATTAGGAATGATAGAATATAAGTGATATATTATGTTGTTTAGTAAAATAGCATGCTATGAACTGAAGCCACTGCCAGAGAGAACTCCCATAATGGTTTATTGCACTGTCTATAAATGGCAATAAAGCATGCTCCATTTGCATTAATGTGAAATCCTCAACATAAAAATGTGTACATTTTAAGTTCGTCTCCCAAAGGCATGCCCAGCAGAACAGCATAAAGAAAATATAGGTATGCAAAAGTCCATTTTAGGATCATGTGCAACTATTTAATAATCTACTTTTTTTTCTTTTTTTGTTGCGGTTATTTTTCCCAGCAGCTTTTTCCTGGTGCTCCTTTGAATTTCCAGGTCAGTCAGTACAGTCTATTTATAACCAATAAGAAGCGTGGTTTTAGTGCACATTTTTGGAGCTACAATCTGGGATGGACAATTTAAAAAAGGCACCCCATGAATATAACAGTACTGAAATAATCTGAACATACTTAACTGCATTGCATTTTGGAATATTTAAAATTATGGCACACTTAAAGAAAGTATATACATTTATATTACCGAGTAGGTGTGATGGCTATCACTAGAATCAAATAAAATTCTATATACAGAAATTATTCATTTGAGCTGCCGGACTTGTAACTTATTTGTAATCTGTAACAAGGCACATAAAATAGAAGCTTTAAGTTGAAATACAGAGCAGGGCACTATCCTACTAAAGTTCTATACACACTCACTCCCATCCCTAAACTTTTAAATATCTACTTATGAAAAGACATCATAGGCATTACAGTAGTACAACAGTTTCCAAGACACTTAATAACAATGTGCAAAAAGCAATTACACTAGAGGAGCTTCAGAAATAAAAGGCATACTGATTTATGCAACGGCAGGGGGTCTGCATTGGAGACACAGTACAGATATCAATTTCTTTAGATCCAACAGAGCCACTCTCCTGAAGCTGGATCTTGTCAGTCATTTGAGGGCTGTTGCAGCTAAAAGGGAACTGTCCAGCCCCACCTGAAACATCAGCAGAGTGTGTCTCTACATGCATGCTGTCAGCATCGTCCTCAACGCCTCCATTTACTGTCTGCATTAAGTCAGCAAAACTCCCAACTGTGAAAAAAAGGCATTGTTGATTTTAGAAGTCCAGTGCAAGGCATTTATTTAATTAGGAAGTTTATCAACACACATATCACACTTTGACGCTGAATAAATAAATAAAGAAATCTTTTAGACTATAAGGAGGTTCTAGCTTCTTTGTCATTTACCATTTTTTTTTTTTTTTTTTGGAAATTGCTTATTGTCATACAGTGGTGAAAACAAAGATTTTTTTCCCCCAAAAAAGAAAATTAAATACACACTTTTGAAATATTTGCAATTTTGAATTTCTTTTGTGACTTATTTGCATGAAACACAATGTATGATGCCCTGTTTGATGCATCAATTTTGTCCTGCAGTGAAATTGCTGTTATGCTTTGTACATTGCATGTACAAAATCAATTTTTTAAATAATGGTGCACAGTGATATCCATCTTTTGGCTCTTTAAATTCTACCGCACATAGGAGGTAATTTTGTGATAGGTTGCCTATATGTGACGGTCATGTAGGTATCTATTTTATTAACACACGTGGAGGGGCATAATCGAAAGGGGCGCCCAAGTTTTCCTGAGGACGTCCTCGCAGGATGTCCCGGCGAAGGGATGGGGAAACCCGTATTATCGAAACAAGATGGGCATCCATCTTTCATTTCGATAATACAGTCGGGGACGCCCAAATCACGAAATTTAGATCGACCTTAGAGATGGTTGTCCCAATTTTCGGCGATAATGGAAACCGAGGACGCCCATCTCAGAAACAACCAAATGCAAGCCATTTGGTCGTGGGAGGAGCCAGCATTCGTAGTGCACTGGTCCCCCTGACATGCCAAGACACCAACTGGGCACCCTAGGGGGCCCTGCAGTGGACTTCAGAAATTGCTCCCAGGTGCACTGCTCCCTTACCTTGTGTGCTGAGCCCCCAAAAGCCCACTCCCCACAACTGTACACCACTACCACAGCCCTTATGGGTGAAGGAGGGCATCTACATATGGGTACAGTGGGTTTCTGGTGGGTTTTGAAGGGCTCACATTTACCACCACAAGTGTAACAGGTAAGGGGGGGATGGGCCTGGGTCCGACTGCCTGAAGTGCACTGCACCCACTAAAACTGCTCCAGAGATCTGCATACTGCTGCCATGCAGCTGGGTATAATATCTGAGGCTGGCATAGAGGCTGGAAAAATATTTTAAACATTTTTTTTTTAGAGTGGGAGGGGGTTAGTGACCACTGGGGGAGTAAGGGGAGGTTATCCCCGATTCCCTCCGGTGGTCATCTGGTCATTTAGGGCACATTTTTGTGGCTTGGTCGTAAGAATAAAAGGACCAGGTAAAGTCGTCCAAGTGTTCGTCAGGGACGCCCTTCTTTTTTCCATTATCGGTTGAGGACGCCCATGTGGTAGGCATGCTCCAGTCCCGCCTTCTCTACGCCTCTGAGACGCCCCCGTGAACTCTGGTCATCCCCGCAACGGAAAGCAGTTGAGGACACCCAAATTCGGCTTTCGATTACACCGCTTTGGGCAACCCTGTGAGGACATCCATCTTGCAATTTGCGTCGAAAGATGGGCACCCTTCTCTTTCGAAAATAAGCCTGACATCTACGTATCTTCATTAAAAAGTAGCGGTAAACTAGCAAAAATGATGTCTGCAATGAACTGCAGACAGTTACGCCTGCTTGTGTGATTGTCGGCACATAAAGTGCATGCATAAATTATGACTCCACTCAAGCTCTGCCCAAGAACACACCTACAAATGAGTTGCATAAGATTATCTTGTCACTGTGCTTATTTTTTTTCATGCACAACCCTGAAGTAATTTTATAAAATCCTTTTTACACACAAAAAAATCCTTTAATTAGCTCCTAAATGTGAGCCTTAAGGGCTCAAATCAAACCTTTTACAGATAGCACATATTATCCAGAAAGTGAAAAAGTACATGCCATGGAGACAAAACTGGTCAATAAGATTATCTTATTCTGGCTTTAACTACATGCAAACCCTATAGTCACTGGATGATCAACTCCCAAAGGTGGTGTTCTTCATGAGATGCTTGGCTGTGTATTAAAGATTAGAGAATGAGTGTATCATCACCGGTGTTATTTCTGGGTAACCAACAAAAAGATTTATCTAACTTCATCACTAAGAACAATTCTTCCCCTCCATCTGGTTGAATGTACCACAAATTCTTTATTTATAAACTTCTTTATTTATCCCAATTTAATCCAGTTTAATTCTTTTGATCAACTCATACACTACATTTGAAGACTCTTATGGTTTTCAAAGGCTACAGTGTTTGTGGTATATGTTACAATGCACAGTAGTGTCTGATTAACAGTTGTTCCATTTCTCAGTGAACCAACAGATACACAATATAACTACAAAAGCAGAACACTCAGGGCCCAATATTCAGCTGGTGGTGGTCAGCATTTTTTTGGCCACAGCCGACATTGCCCACGAATATTCAATGCCAAGTCACGTCCAGGCACAGGCATTGAATATCCAGGTTTAGACGGTTGGATAAAACTTATTCCGTTAAGCGCTGTTATCTAGCACTTAAATGGATACATTAACCGGATATAGACAGGACTATGTTTTATGTGGTCCTATTTATCTGGTTAACATATCTGGTTAAGTGCTAATATTGGCATTTAACCAGATACAGCTCAACCCTTTATAACGTGATCTGTTACAATGCAAATCCACTTATAACGCGATGCAAGCGTGGCTCCTGGTTTAACAGGAGAGACCGACAGGATCAAATCAGAAGTCCAGCAAACCCAAGTGGGTAAAGAAGTCTGTTGTATAGGTAGTGCCTAGACTACACTTTACTCTGTGTTCTGCATACTCCCTTTGGTCACAACCAACATGGCTGAGGGCCTTGAAAGATGTGCAAACAGATGCTTCATATCTATATATTTATAGCAACTGAGGTAAAAGAACTGTTATATTATGTCTGTGTAGTGTGTGCTTCCACCATGTGAACATGACCTCTATGCCTTTTCCCTATGAGTTTAGCAAAAATGTATAGATGACTTCCACCATTTTATAAAACTTGTAACAACAAGTTGACGTTCCAAAAGACGCTGATACTGCAAATAATCATGAGTGAGGATTCAGTCATTGCATATTTAAAAGAAACTAAACCTAAAAGAATTTTTTTTACATTGCTGGTGAAGCCTGGGATGCGATCACAAAACTTTGCATTTCTAAACGTTGACAAAGCCTAACTGGTGCAAGCACAGTCCTGGATAACTCACAGGTAGCCAGTGACAGGCCATCAGTTTCCAGAAAAATTAGAGAAAGTTTTAAACAGAAAAGCATAAATGGCAAATCATATCTATTTTCTTTTTGCAAGTTCATTTTTCCTAATAGATCGATAATTTGAGAAGACTCCAATATTAGTAGCTCAGCATTTAACTATGATTGTTTTACTAACATGCTTATTTTATTACCCAGGCAGATCTGTACTAATTTACAAGCAGTTAAAGAATACTTATGGTCTGACAGGAGAAATACTCTTAATTTCAGCCTCCTCTTCAGCTACATGACCTGATACGTGGAAGGCTCAACTTATCCCATACCTTCAGTTCTAGCCTTCTTTACTCCAGCAGATTCCATCTCGTTGAAAGATCTCTTGCGACTGTTCCCGCCTCCAATGTGACTTGGAGGAGTGTTCTGATGGGTCCCATTTAAAGTGCCATTACAATAGAAACCATTCAGTCGACAATTCTGGAGGTTCAAGAGAAACTGAGCACAATCTTGGAAGCCCTGGGTATGTGCAAGATCTGCTGCTGTCAGGCCACTGGCATTCCTCAAGCTGCACGATACAAAGGAAAAGAATTACTTCCTGGTCTTCAACCTCATCAGCTGCTCTCAATGACTGACTAACTGATGGTGATTTGAGAGAAGAAAATATAAATGTCAAATTTTGTTTTTATAACTAACTTTCTTCTTTGCATATAACTGACTCCTAAGCTAAATTTGGAAAACAATATAATTTAAAATGACTATACTACACTCTTTAATAAAATAAACTTATCTTTATTTATGCTTCTGGATATATCTTATTCTTCATTACATGTCTGAAGCATCTTAACTTACACACTTCAGACTCCTGATGTCACACTGTCTGCTAACAGTTTCTTCTAGGCCTTATCCTCATAAAATAATACCAAAGCTTAACTACAAATTAATTATCCTGGACTTAAAGTTATAAAAAACCTTAATATCAATTTGGCAATTGTCCATGGCATTCTTTTAGTCTTACATTTCTATACACATTATATAAAAATAAACATTTTACACTTAATTATGAGAAACTTAACTCAGTATTTCTGCTCATACTTTACTAACAGACTTGATTCATGTTTCACAGCAGTGACATCATAAGTGGGGGGACTTGACTTTGTTCTTACATTTGAGACAATCCCACATGGCTAGCTAAAATAGAGACTCATAAGCCCTTATTAAATGCCAGTTCTTCTTTATTCTTCTGAGAGCAACAAGAAAGAAACAAGGAAAAAAATCCCAAAACAATGACATAATTAGCACAAATGAATCATCACTTAAGGAGGCATCATCATTTGGCAAGTTGGAGATGTTATCCAAGGCCTCCAACAGAACAACCATAAAAGATAGCAAACTATTTGAGCAATTTCACGAATTTCTCTTTCACTCCACAAGAGATACCCCTCAAGGACAGCACTAATCAGCTGTCTTGTTACCCTAATCCAAAGATTTTTTTGGTCTTCCAGCGATCAAGCTACTAAGTATATGTAGCCCTGGGTAAGATTTGAAATAGCTTATACGGCAATGAACAAGATGCAGTCTGATTTCTTAGGTCTTAATCTCCCTGTGCCCCACTAGTGTGGCAAAAGACCCAGTTTTTAATCCAAAACATCCTGTGTTAAGTGAAATAGAGAAATAACTGGAGAAAGGGTTTAGATAAGGTACTGCAAGGCAAATCAAAGAATGTCCATGGTCCAACTGCCAAAATTTAAAGATCAGGTTGAAGGTGCATCCATAGACTATGACATCTCAAGACAGTGGACTCAAATTACAACATATTTTGTAAGTAAAACAAATGACCTACAATGAGGAGATGTATTCTAAGACCACAGGCGTTCTGAAGACAAAACAAAGCCAAGCATACGGAATGGTAATAGTGTTGGGGTCACTTTGGCACTAGTGATCATAATACGATCAAAATCGGATTTAACTGAAGGAAGGACACTAAGGATATCTACTGCATCAGTATTTAAATGTTAAATGCCAGACTATGATAAAATGATGAAAAATAGAAAAAAAACTAAAAGGAGTCGCTACAAAGATTGAGAGCTTACAATAGGCATGGCTATTGTTTAAACAAACCATCTTGTAAGCCCAGACCAAATGCATGCTAACACATTAAAAAAAAGAAAGAAGGAAAGCCAACTGACCTTTGGCATGGTTAAAAGATGAGGTGAAAGCAGCTTTCATAGCAAAAAAAAATATCTTTCAAGAAATGGAAAATGGATCCGAATGAAGAATGAATATAAGAAACAGCAAAAACAAGGGGGCAATTTGTTGGAAAGCATTAATAAGGCAGGCAAAAAAAAAAAACCTTGCTGTGATAGAAAAATATCATAATAAAAACTTTTCCGGTACACGCTGCAAGACACCTATGAGGGAGACAGTTGGATACCATTTAGATGATTATGGGGTAAATGGGGGCATTCATGGAGATAAAGGCCATAGCAGAGAGAATAAAAGAATGTATTTGCTTTAATGAGGAAAACAAAGAAAAAAAACATGCACAAATGTTATTTAAATGGTGATATTTCAAAGGAGCTGAAATAAATCTCAGTGAACCTGGAAGACAGAACAGGGCAAATTGAAAACTAAAGAGTAGCAAATCATCTGGACCAGATGATACATACCCCCGAGTACTGAAAGAACTCAAAAATGAAAACTGCTGACCTATTAGTAATTTGTAACCTATTATTAAAATTGTCTACAAAACCTGAGGACTGGAGGGTGGCCAAAGAAATGTCAGTTTTTTAAAAAAAGGTTCCAAGGGTGCTTTCGGAAAACTACAGAACGGTGAGCTTGATGTCAGTGCTAAGCAAACTTCTATTTGAAAGAACAAATTACTTAACATATAATCATGATTTAATGGGAAAAATCCAACATGGATTTAGCCTAAGAAGTCGTCTTACCAACTTGCTACGTTATTTAAGGTGTGAATAAACATTTGGATAAAAGTTAGCCAGTTGATATGATGTATCTGGATTTTCAGAACACATTTGACAAAGTCTCTCTTGAGAGACCCCTAAGAAAATTAAAAAATCATGGGATAGAAGGCAAAGTCCAATTGTGGGAGCTGGTTTGAAGACAGAAAACAGAGTAGGGCTAAATGGTTGATTTTCTCAATGGGGAAAGGTGAAGGATAAAGTGCCTCAAAGAGCTCACAGATCTTAATGGAACTGTACAAGCTGAAACGGATCACAACATCCTGCCTTCATCATCGGCCAAAAACCTTTTAATGTGTAAATTTCCTGTTACTGTAGCTAGTCACAACTCTACTACTAAATCGAGTGACTGGTTCTTTAAGAAACTCTAGTAATTTGTGAGCACTATATCACTTATCTTTCACGATGATGCTCCTGGACCACGTTGCCCAAGTCAATAATTTACTGTGCTCTCTCGGTGTCACATAGGAGAAAGAACAGCCTATGTGACACCGAGACCCTGAAGCAGCCTTGTGAAATGCTGGCCATTGTCGGCTCGGCACATGAGTCCAGAGAGAGCACAGTAAATTATTGGCTTGGGCAACGTGGTCCAGGAGCATCATCGTGAAAGATAAGTGATACAGTGCTCACAAATTACTAGAGTTTCTTAAAGAACCAGTCACTCGATTTAGTAGTAGCGCTCTAGAAATGTTAAGTAGTAGTAGTAGTAGATTTTTTGTTTTGCCTTTAAACGAAAGCTTTAAATGGCCAGATACTTGAAATCTTAGAGGAGGAACAGACTCTGATAACATTACAGCGTTCAACATTTACTAAACCTTAGCTGTTAATTTGTTTCCTTACAGTATCCCAATTACTTCTATGGACAATTAGAAAGAGCCCATGCCATAAAAGGGAATTTCAGAAGGAACAGCAGATCCACTGATATTTAGGTTATCCTTAAAACTGCTGACTAGTCTAAGGATCAGAAAAATCACATGCTAGAACTGAACCAGTGTTCACGAACAAACCACAAAAAGCAGGTGAAAGCATTGGGAAATTCAGCTGGATTAAGAGTTCATTGACAAGGGCTAGAAGGCAAAAGAAGAAATTTAAGCTGCAGAAAGTTGTCCAGAGAGAGCTAAAAGCTGACTTATCACTTTTGAATTACATAACAATTGGAGCATAGAAAGATGTTTATGAAGTCAGATATTTTGGAGTTTCAGGAAACTTTAAAGCTTCAGTGAAGAAAAATATTGGGAAGGTCCCTTCTAATGACTAGCAAGGGGAATAGCGGTTGGAAATTTCTAAAGTTCACTTCAGACTTGGACAGTTTGTAAGAAAGTTCAGAAATAATAACTAAAATCCAGATCAGAAAGAGATGGGAGCAGCGAAAAACCTGCGCTTTTGCCAGAGACAGCCTCGTCTTATGAGCGGATTTTACTGTTTTCTGTGTTCTAATATTGTGGAAGAACACTTGTTAGATTTTGTCTGCAAAAGACCCCAGAAGCAGACTTTTTCAAGCCAAAACACGGTCCCATATTAGGGTCCTTTTGATCTCTAATAAACTATATCCTTGAGAATTCATCAAGTGTACATGTGATTAAGGGGCCCTTTTACTAAGCTGTGTAGGCGAGTCAATTTATAGCTACTGCGTGGCCTGGGCGGTAATTTAGTTTCTTACGCACGCCGGAAAATAATTATTTTCCGGCGTGCGGCAGAAACCAGGTGGTAATCATCATTCTCCGCACATAGACGGTTACCACGCGAGACCTTATCGCTAAGTCAATGGGTGGTGGTAAGGTCTCAGATCCAAAATAGACGCACACCAATTTTTATTTTGCCGCATGTCCATTTTCATCAAAAATTTTAAAAAGGCCTTTTTTTTATAGGCACGCTGAAAAATGGATCTGCGCATGCCCAAAACACACGCCTACACTAGCGCAGCCCATTTTTCAGCACACCTTAGTAAAATGACCAGTAAGTGTTGGAAGAATAATCCACTGATCTTATTGTTTACATGGAGTAAGAAATACCTTCTGGTGTTATTGTATAGGAGGTGAACCTTCTTCAAATGAAGGAAACCTCTGGAACGAGAAGGCATAAGATGAAGTTAAGAGGAAACAGGCTTAGGATGAATCTATGAACTATGACTGGCATATAGTTATACCAAGCTATAATCTATTCAAGAAAGACAAGGTAGGAAGGAAGTATTAAAGCAAAGGAACTGCAGATCTTACACAGTAAGGAGGAACCACTGAAGGTTAATCTGGAAAGAGGGAATGGAAAACCTATTCATACTGTTAGGATATAAAAACTCCTTGTAAGCAGAAGAAACAGATATTCACATAAGTGCTATGAAACAATCTGCCAGACATTCAATAGGACATTCCAGCTGTGGTGCTGTCTAGAAGGAGATGCTGAATTCTTGATAGGAAACACTCTTTGGCAGCTGCTAATGGAAGCCATGAGGTAGGGGAGGGGTGATAGAACCGGTGCTTACACACGAAGAGCACATTTCAGATGTTGCGGTGGGTGATCATCTAGTTTCTAATGATTGATGGACGATACGGGTCAGTATAATGGCACAGGCCACAAAGATTTATTCAAAAGCTACAGTCTAGAAAACTAAACTTAGTCATGATTGGACAATACGTCAAGCAAGTCATTAGTTGGATGGGAATAAGTTGAGGAATTAAAAAAAAAGTGGGCAAAACTGAAAATAAATATTGACAGGGCAACGAATTTGCTAGCAAAGTAAAGAAGCCATTAAAAGTAGCCGAAAAGATAAGAGAAAAAAAGCCATCATTCATAAACGACAAGATAACAAAAAGAGGAAGGCAAAAGTCAGTAAAAGTTCAAATCAATCAGCAGAAGTGAAGATGGCAATGAAAGAGAAAATAATACAGTAACATTTGGAAGAAGACTACTTTTTACATTTTTTTTTAAAGATATGTTAGTGACAGGAGGAAGGAAGTGTAGCATTGTGAGACTCAAACGTGAAAGGGAGTAATATGTAGAGGTTGATAGGAAAAAGTGGAATTGCTTAACAAAATTCTGGTTCAATGGTCATCGAGAAAGGCCCAGAAGCTGGGCCACAGAAAATGCACACAAATGGAATGAAATGATAGTTCAATGGTCACCGAGAAAGGCCACAGAAAATGGACACAAATAGGAATGGAATGATGTTCAGAGAACTAAGGGAGCCAGATGGATACATTCAAGGATACCGAAAGAACATAGGGAAGTTCTGGTGGATCTGTTTTCTGACCTCTTTTACAGTTGGGAACTATCCTGGAAGATTGAGAATGGGCAGATGTGTGTTGGGAACTCAGGATAATGGATGCTTCAGCTAAGAAGAATAACTGGCTATTTATATTTTGACTTACTTTATTTGGGGACCTATTATTTGCCTTTATCAATTATCCAAATCAGTTACTACAGCAAAAAATAAAATATTCTTCCAGTGGAGTTGTTTTTTTGGACCAATGATTGACAGAAGTTTTCTATCCTAATTGCAGACATGGTACTGCATAAAATTACCAAGTTTTTTTTTATTTTTTTACTGAGGTCTTTTTCTCTACTATTTTTTGATTGTTTTATGCAGCTCTGGCAAGCGGAAACCCTTCCACACTGCTTTAAGACTATGTATGTGATTTTCCTGAATTACTACAGCTCTATCCCTCTGTGATTATTGATTTCAATTACCCAAATATCAACTGGATAACTGTCACTTCAAGAAATGCTAGGGAAGTAAATTTGCTAGACAAAATAATTATTCATGGGGCAACTTGTCCAGGAACTGATAAGAGTGGGGGCTATTTTAGATCTAGTTCTTAGTGGAAAGTAGGCCTTAGTGCAAGATGTAATTGTATTGGGTCTACTGGGAAACAGTGATTATAACACTGTCAAATTTGAGTTAATAACTGAAGTGAAGACACTAAGGAAATCTACTGTAGCAGCATTTAACTTTTGAAAGGGCACCTGATTAAAAAGCTAAAATGAGCAGCAGCAAAGTTTAGAATTTTAAATGAAGCATGGATATTTAAAAATACAATTTTAGAAGCCCAGACCAGATGTATTCCACATGAGTAAGAGGAGCACTCAAGAGAGGACAAGACCATAGCAGAGAGACAATGAATTCTTTGCTTGGTCTTTACCTAAGAACATATAAGAGATCTACCTGTGATGGAAATGGTTTTCAAGGGTAATGATATGGAAGAGAAAAGAAAAAAATCTGAGGTAGATTGGGAACTGATTAAAAGATGGGGTTAAATGGCTTTTTCTCTCAATGGAGGAAAGTAAATAGTGGAGTTTCCCAGGGATCTGTACTGGGACTGGTACTATATTACATATTTATAAATGATCTGGAAATGGGAACAATGAGCAAGGTGATTAAATTTGAAGATAACACAAAACTCTTCCAAGTTGTTAAATCACTTGATGACTGTGAAAAATTGGAGGACCTTAGGAAATTGGAAGACTGGGCATCAAAATGGAAGATGAAATTTAAATGAGGCCAAATACAAAGTGATGCATACTGGGAACAATAATCCACATTATACTTAATGCTAGGTTCCACATTAGAAGTCACTACCCATGAAAAAGATCTAGTTGACATCATGAACAATATGTTGAAATCTTCTGCTTAGTGTGCAGTAGTGGCCAAAAAAGCCAAATAGAAATGTTGGAAATTTTTAGGAAACAGATATAAAATAAGAGATTATAGTGCTTCTATCACTCCATTGTGTAACCTCACCTTAAGTAGTGTTGCAATTCTGGTCACAGTATCTTAAAAATGATTTAGCGAAATTAGAAATGGCTCAAGTAAAGTCAACCAAAATGATTAAGGGAATGGAATTCCTCTCGCATGAGGAAACGTTTAAGAGGTAAGGCCTCTTTTGCTTGGAGAAGAGACCATTGAGGAGAGGATTTGACAGAGGTCTATAAATCCTGAGTGGAGTAGAGCGGGAGGACATGAATTGATTGTTTACTCTTTCAAACAGTACAAAGACAAGGGGACATTCCATGAAGTTACATGGTAATAGTTTAAAAATGAACAGAAAATATTTTTTCACTCAATGAACAGTAAACTCTTGAACTTGTTGCACAAGGACATGGTAACAGCAGTTAGTATAGCTGGTTATTAAAAAATAAAAAGGTTTGGGCAAGTTGCTGGAGGAAAAGTCCATAAACTGCTATTAAGGTAGACAAGGGGAAAGCCACTACTTATCCTTGAGGTCAATAGCATGGAATCTTGCTAGTCTTTGGGATTCTACCAGGCACTTGTGATCTGCATTGGTCAATGTTAGAAGCAGGATATTGGGCTAGATGGACCATCGGTCTGATCCAGTATGGCAATTCTTATTCTAAATGAAAATTCATCTGAGGAAAAGGGAAATTACAGGTGGTGTGCAACAGGGATCAATCCTTGGTCAATGTTGTTGTGAGCGACATTCTGAAGGGCTATAAGGAAAAGCTTGCCTTTTTGCAGAGGATATCAAAATCTGCAAATAAGTCAACACCCTGGAAGATGCAGAAAACATGGAAGAGGATCTAGTGAAGTATGAAGAATGGTCAAGTGTGTGACAGCTAAGATTTAATATTAAAATATACAGGGTCATACATTAGGGTTGCAAAAGCCCAAAGGAGAAGTACAGTACAGGGGGATGAAGTGGAGGAGTAGCCTAGTGGTTACTGTAACAGACTTTGATCCTGGGTAACTGGGTTTGATTCCCACTGCAGCTCCTTGTGACTCTGGGCAAGTCACTTAACCCTCTATTGCCCCAGGTACAAATAAGTACCTGTATATATTATCTAAACCACTTTGAATGTAGTTGCAAAAACCACAGAAAGGCAGTATATCAAGTCCCATTCCCTTTCTGAAGAAGAGTGATATCTGGGAATCATTGTATCTGATCAACACAGACAAAGGCAATAGCAAAAGCCGTAATGATGCTCAGGTGCAGAAAGAGAGAGAGAGGAATAGCCAGACTGAACAACGAGGTGATAGTACCACTGAATAAGCCTCTAGTGAGAAATCATTTTATGTTCATTTATTAAATCAAGAAGCAGTCAAATTGGCATGGAGTAAAGATTTGGGTTATGAATTGAAGGGAATAAACTTCACAAAGCTGATAAAAGATATCCCAAAGCAAGTACGCAGTGCCAAGCTTCAGGAAAACCAGTATAGGATATTACATAGGGGCTATATATCACAGTTGCAAGCAGCGAGAGCAGACTCGATATTAGATGCTACGTGTTCTAAATGTAAAAATGGGAACAACACTTTTATGCATGCTTTCTGGAGATGTGAAAGGTTCAAACATTTTGGAGTACATTGCGGAAGCATTTGGAACACCTTCTTGGCCAAAAAAATAATACATTCTTGGAAAGGAGTACTATTAAATAAATTGGAGGCTACTAGGGTATCAGACAAAAACCTAGCTCTTTTAATGTATAAGGCATTTGCGGTGGGGAAAAAATGTATACTTGAGTATTGGATGCAGGAGGAACCTCCTTCTTTCTGGCACTGGATAAATTGTTTTCATGAATTAATGCTATGGGAGGCACGGGAAGCAGGGGCCACTCCAAAGAGAAGAAAGGCCTTTTATAATATTTGGAACAGCTATTTACAGCACATATCCCACAGAGCAAGAAGTGCTGTTCTAAACAAGTTCTCTACTTTGTAGAGAGATAATCATAAGAAATAGGAGTTTGGAATTCTTTACTGGAGAGGTTTGGGTGAAAGGACAGGGAGGGAAAGAGGCCAACCTTGAGAAGGCGATGGTATCAGTAAATGAATAAGTTAAATTGGTAATCATTACAGGTCGATTAGTAAATGATGATCGGAGAGGGACTAGGGTAAAAAGGGGATCCTTGAAGTATGAAGGAACTTTCGGAAGGGGTGGGAGGGAGGAGATAGGTGTAAATGTGGTAATATAGCAGAATGGTTCATATGGGATAATACTAGATCATAGGAATGGGGGGGGGGGGGGGGGGTGGGAGAAAAGTAAATAAACAAAAATTCTTTGATGATTGAGTTGAATGTTGGTAAACATGTTACGAGATTCAATGGTTATATTTGGAATTTTGGGGTTATGTCTTGCATGCAGAAACAATAAAAAAAATTATTAAAATAAAATAAATCAAGAAACAGCCCCATGAATATAAAACTATTGAGGAACTTTTGAATATGACAATACAGTGTGGAGGAAAAAGCCTCAGAATTTCATTTGAGCATTTGCATTATGCTTCCTTCACTCCATCATAGGCATAAAAACCTCCTCCACCCATAATATCACTTCAATAAGAAACTTACCCCTTGTTCACTAAGCTACTTGGCAATGCCGACAAAGCCCATTCAAAGTGAATCGACTCTGTCAGCATTAGTGCACGGCTTAGTAAACAGGGGGTATAGTTCTAATGTTCAAAATAGGATTTTAAAAATTTGTAATGATTTTTTAAAAATTATTAGTAAAACTTGAAAACTTCTCTTTCTCTCCTCCAATGTCTTTCAATTTACAATTTTCTCCAATTTGCTGATCCACTATTTACTCATCCATCAAAGTCCTTGTTTCGCTGTCATCTCCCCCTTCATCAAGGTATCAGTGGACTCAGTATAGAAGAATTCACTGCATTACGAAGACTAGTAAAAGAGAGTGAATTCTCCTATATTCAGTCCATTGTTTCTTATTGAAGTGGTATTACTGCTGGAGGTGGTTTTTTTATGCCCATGATGGCGTGAAGCATGCAAACGATCAAATGAAATTCTGAGGCTTTTTCCTCCACACCATAATGTCATAGTCAAAACTTCCCCAATAGTTAAATATAATGTAGGGCTGTTTTCTTGTTTTTTTTTTAATTTGTTATATTTTGTTCCCCATTCTTATTATATTGTTCATTTATTAAAGTAGCAAGGAGGAGAAGAGAAAAGCCTCTACGAATAGAGCAAACCACAGTGTCAACCAAAAAGTGGTCAGTGATACCAGTGGAATCTTTATTAAGCTCAGCAAGTGTGAATAAGGATAAACCCAACACAGCTGTGTTTCCAGCATACAAAGTTGCCTGCGTCAGGGGCAAATTCTCTACAAAAATAAAAACTATATAAATGACCAAAAATAGTGTAAATGAACATATTTGACTGCTACTTATTAGAACACCAGAAACACACATGCAGCAGTCAAATATGTTCATTTACACTACTTTTGGTCATTCATATAGTTTTTATTTGTAAAGAATTTACCCTTGACACAAGCATATTTGCATGCCGAAACACAGCTGTATCGGGTTTATCCTTATTCACAGTTGTTGAGCCTAATAAAGATTCATCTGGTTCCGCTTTTATCCACAGACTCCACTTTTTCATTGACTTTGTGGTTCATTTATTAAAGCCAGGTCAGGTACAGCTTTGCTGAAAAAATTCTATTTGATTCACACCCCTAACTCAATTAAGAGAATAGGAGGAAAACTATTCACCTGAAGACTTAACTGGGCAGCAGGTTATCTCCGCCCTCAGGACTAGATTAGTTTTATTGCATTTGTATCCCGCATTTTCCCACATATTTGCAGGCTCAATGTGGCTTACATTGCTCTGTCATGGTATCATCATGACTGAAACCCCTAACTCAATTAAGAGAATAGGAGGAAAACTATTCACCTGAAGACTTAACTGGGCAGCAGGTTATCTCCGCCCTCAGGACTAGATTAGTTTATTTATTGCATTTGTATCCCGCATTTTCCCACATATTTGCAGGCTCAATGTGGCTTACATTGCTCTGTCATGGTATCATCATGACTGAATAACATATACAATTAGTAATTACATAGAAAACAAGGGAAATATAGTGTATAAAGTAACATGTATAGAGAGAACATTTATGGAACAGCAGATGAGACAGTGTTTTACTAAAGTTCAAATGATGGATCATTATGGTATGTTCTGTTAAAGAGGTGGGTCTTCAAGGATTTCCAAAAGTTGATTAGGTCATTTATTTTTTTCATGGCAGTTGGCAGTGCATTCCATGGCTGTGTGCCTATATAAGGAAAACTAGATGCATGTGTCAGTTTATATTTTAGTCCTTTGCAGCTTGGGAAGAGGAGATTCAGGAGTGTGCGAGATGATTTTTTTTGGAGTTCCTGAGTGGTAGATCGATGAGGTCTGACATATAGACCGGAGCATCTCCATAAATGATTTTGTGAATCAAGGTACAAATCTTGAACATAATGCGTTCCTTGACTGGAAGCCAATGCAGTTTCTAAGGGGTGTGGCACTTTTGTATTTTGCTTTACCAAATATGAGTCTGGCTGCAGTATTCTGGACAGGTCTGAAGTCTTTTGATGACTTGGTCTTTACAGCCAGTGTATAGAGCATTGCAATAGTGACTTAATACCATTGACTGCACCAGGCTGCGAAATGTATCTCTTGGGAATAAAGGTTTTACTCTCTTAAGTTTCAACCTTGAGTTCTAGGCTCTGGCAGCTTTACTCAAAGCAAACAAAAAATGAACAGCATATGAAACACCTAATAAGCTTAAGGGACTCAAATAATCTTGCTCTCACCAATACTAAAAAGCAAACAGCAGTTCAGCAGAAAAATGGTGGTTATTCAGCTTTTGCAAAATGTGCCACATGCATGATTATCTCTCAGTTGGCGAGGTCACATGTGTACTTGGTGCAAGAGCTCATAGCTCTTAAGCAACAAGTCCAATCATTGGAGGCTATAATGGCAGAGACAGAGTGATAGAAAGGAGACTTCAGTCAGAACATACAGTGGTGGAAATAAGTATTTGATCCCTTGCTGATTTTGTAAGTTTGCCCACTGACAAAGACATGAGCAGCCCATAATTGAAGGGTACGTTATTGGTAACAGTGAGAGATAGCACATCACAAATTAAATCCGGAAAATCACATTGTGGAAAGTATATGAATTTATTTGCATTCTGCAGAGGGAAATAAGTATTTGATCCCCCACCAACCAGTAAGAGATCTGGCCCCTACAGACCAGGTAGATGCTCCAAATCAACTCGTTACCTGCATGACAGACAGCTGTCGGCAATGGTCACCTGTATGAAAGACACCTGTCCACAGACTCAGTGAATCAGTCAGACTCTAACCTCTACAAAATGGCCAAGAGCAAGGAGCTGTCTAAGGATGTCAGGGACAAGATCATACACCTGCACAAGGCTGGAATGGGCTACAAAACCATCAGTAAGACGCTGGGCGAGAAGGAGACAACTGTTGGTGCCATAGTAAGAAAATGGAAGAAGTACAAAATGACTGTCAATCGACAAAGATCTGGGGCTCCACGCAAAATCTCACCTCGTGGGGTATCCTTGATCATGAGGAAGGTTAGAAATCAGCCTACAACTACAAGGAGGGAACTTGTCAATGATCTCAAGGCAGCTGGGACCACTGTCACCACGAAAACCATTGGTAACACATTACGACATAACGGATTGCAATCCTGCAGTGCCCGCAAGGTCCCCCTGCTCCGGAAGGCACATGTGACGGCCCGTCTGAAGTTTGCCAGTGAACACCTGGATGATGCCGAGAGTGATTGGGAGAAGGTGCTGTGGTCCGATGAGACAAAAATTGAGCTCTTTGGCATGAACTCAACTCGCCGTGTTTGGAGGAAGAGAAATGCTGCCTATGACCCAAAGAACACCGTCCCCACTGTCAAGCATGGAGGTGGAAATGTTATGTTTTGGGGGTGTTTCTCTGCTAAGGGCACAGGACTACTTCACCGCATCAATGGGAGAATGGATGGGGCCATGTACCGTACAATTCTGAGTGACAACCTCCTTCCCTCCGCCAGGGCCTTAAAAATGGGTCGTGGCTGGGTCTTCCAGCACGACAATGACCCAAAACATACAGCCAAGGCAACAAAGGAGTGGCTCAGAAAGAAGCACATTAGGGTCATGGAGTGGCCTAGCCAGTCACCAGACCTTAATCCCATTGAAAACTTATGGAGGGAGCTGAAGCTGCGAGTTGCCAAGCGACAGCCCAGAACTCTTAATGATTTAGAGATGATCTGCAAAGAGGAGTGGACCAAAATTCCTCCTGACATGTGTGCAAACCTCATCATCAACTACAGAAGACGTCTGACCGCTGTGCTTGCCAACAAGGGTTTTGCCACCAAGTATTAGGTCTTGTTTGCCAGAGGGATTAAATACTTATTTCCCTCTGCAGAATGCAAATAAATTCATATACTTTCCACAATGTGATTTTCCGGATTTAATTTGTGATGTGCTATCTCTCACTGTTACTAATAACCTACCCTTCAATTATGGGCTGCTCATGTCTTTGTCAGTGGGCAAACTTACAAAATCAGCAAGGGATCAAATACTTATTTCCACCACTGTAGGGGAAAGGTGATGGGATTTATTATAGTGCCTTTCTGTGGTTACAATCAAAGTGGTATATATATATATATTACATACAGGTACTTATTTTGTACCTGAAGCAATGGCGAGTTAAGTGACTTCCCAGGGTCACAAAGAGCTGCACTGGAAACTTAACCTGGTTTTCAGGCTACTGCAATAACCATTAGGCTACCCCTCCACTCTAATCTGGCAATCTCTGTGGTGTCATGGAAAAGAAAGAGCACCTGAATTAACAGCATCACCTTAATGTTGCAGAAAGTAATCTTGTAGCCAAGAGCTGCCCTCCATGTATGCAATATGCTCTTGTGCCTAGGAGAATTCTCAAGGGGCATGGACCCAGGAGGGAAGGATGAGGACAACCACTGCAGTTGGGGATTCAAGTATTAGGCATGTAGGTAAGTGGGTGGCTGGTGACCTGAGGACCACTTGCGCACTTGGCTGCCTGGTACAAAGCTGGTGGTCCTCACTGGTCACCGCAATAAGATGTTGGACACTGCTGGAATGAGCCAGCTGTTTTGTTAGATGTAGATATCAACACATGACAATATGAGAGAGTGGTTCTAAAGCCAAATTTAGGCTTCTAGCTGAAATCCAGAACCTCTAGCACTACTCTCTCAAAAATGCTCTGTGTTCCACACACAGGATGAAAGAGGCAGCCAGCTTTCTGGAATCTCAATGTGTGGATTAGACTATGTGACAGGGAAGGAGGATTTAGATTTATTAGGAACTGGGCAATTTTGTGGTGAAAAGGGGTCTATTAAAAAAAAAAAAAGTCTCTACTTTAACCGTGATGGAAAAGGGCTCTTGCTGCTAACATTGCAAAAGGAGATGGAACCTGGGAGAAATCCAGCAGGCTCTCAAACTGGACATAATTTGGAGTAAGGTATCAGAACAGGGAAGTTAGGATATCCCACTCAAGGTAGCAATAGGGGCAAAAGTAGCCCAGGTGCCTTTTAGTAAAGGACAGAGGTGATGGGGATAGTTTTTGCAATCTTTCAACGGCTAAGCAAGTTACAAGTATAAACATGTACTTTGAAATGTGTATTCAAATGATAGAAGCCTTAAAAATAAGATGGCAATGAAAAGCTAGGTATAATAGGCCTCAAGAGACCTGGTGAAGAGGATAACCAACATGTCATTAATACCAGGGCACAAATTATACCACAAGGATAGAATAGATCAAATTGGTGAAGAGTAGGTATTGTATGTTAAAGGGGATATTCAGTCAAACAGCATAAAAGATTTACAGGAAACAGAATGCATCATGGAATCTTTATAGACAAATTCTGTATGAAGGGAAAGGGAATAGTGGTGGGGGTATACTACTAATACAGCTGGCCAGAATGAACGAACAGATGGTTAAAGGTTATTTTAAAAAATGAAGTAAATCAACAATTACCCAAGTCTGAATGAATATCATAACAACAAAAGACATACACAGAAAAAATATAATCCACTTAAAACAAACAATTCTGCATAATAACCAATACCTACCCACTAAGAATAAAAGTGAAAATCCCTCTGAACTAAGGGCTCCCTTTTACTAAATCATGCCAGCGATTCCCAGCATGGCAAATGGGTCACAGCACATGCGTTTCATCACATTTACCATGCGGGAATCGCAAGCACTGTTTAGTAAAAGGGGCTCTAAGAGCCAAATTTTCTAAGTATTGCTGCCATATAGCACTCTTCATTTAGCTCCAAAACAGGGGCTAATCATTTTACTATCAAAAGTAGTGTTCCAAATAATTTTATTTATAACAATTCTTTTCAACTACTGGATGTATATTTCACACTCACTGAAGTAATGTATTCAGAAAACTATTTGAAAATCTACTTAGCCCCACTGAAATAGCACCCAAACTTGAGCTGATCCAAAACCAAATGAAGAAAGTTTAAACTCCACCGTGCCCAACTTGAGACCTCGCATTTCATTGAAACTTCCAACTGCTTTTGGTTTTTGAGCAGTTCAAATTTGGGCACCATTTCAGTGGAGCTAAGTGGATTTTCAAATATCTATATATTTTTTTAAATACATTTGCACCTCATCCTTTTTTTTTTTTTTTGTTGGTTACTGAATGAGAAATATATATCCAACAGTTGAAAGAATTATTATGTCATGACAAATTAAGGGGTCCTTTTACCAAGCTGCAGGAAAAGTTGGCTTTAGCATGCCCTTAAATGTTTTTTTCCTGCGCACTAAGGCCATTTCTCCCACAGCCGGAAAATGAATAATTTTCTAATTAGCACATGGCAGTTAATGCCGCCAGTAACAAAAAGTAGCAAGTGAGAACTTACCGCCATCCATTTTGTTGGCAGTAAGGGCTCACATGCTAATCTTGAACTAATCAGTGTGTGGTACTGCAGATGCGCTGATTAGTGTGAAGTGTCCACTCTCTGCCCCAACACATCTCCTCCACGGAAAAAAAATTTTAAATTTTTTTTTCAGCACACAATTTGTGCACGCAGATTGAGATCTTACTGTAGGACACCTGAGCATGTCCTGTGGTAAGCCTATCTAAGCTAAGTGCATGCTAGTACTTGCCGCAGCTTAGTAAAAGAGCCCTAAAATTGGAACACTATACTCTGGGCACCTTTGATGGTAAAATGGTGATTAGCCCCTGTGATAGAACTAACTGGAGTGTGCTATATAGCAGCAATACTTCCACTGAAAATGTCTTAGTTATGAGGGGCTTTCACTTTTATTCCAAGTAGTTAGGTATTGGTTACTACACAGAATTGTTTGTTTCAAGTGGATAAATTACATCAGAAAATGCTAAAGGTGGTAAATTTTCCAGATGAAATGACTGGTTCATGGAGCTGCTAATTCAGGAACCCATAAGAGGGGGAGCTATTTTAGACCTAGTCCTTAGTAGATGGGAAGGGGAATGGGATTCAATATACCACCTATTTTTTATTTTTGCAACTCCATTCAATGCAGTTTACATTTGTACCTGGAGCAATGGAGGGATAAGTTACTTGCCCAGTCACAAGGAGATACAGTGAGAATCAAACCCAACTCTCCAGGATCAAAGTTCACTGCACTAACCACTAGGCTACTCCTCCACTCCACACACAGGGGGGTCTTTTACAAAGGCATGGTAGCATTTTTAGTGCATGCTAAATGCTAGCGACACCCATAGGAATATATGGGCATCTCCAGTAGCACACCTTAATAAAAGGACCCCACAATTTGGCAACAGAGTGTTGAGGCCACTTGGCAATAGTGCCCATACAATCCAATATAAGTGAAGAGAAAACACTAAGGAAATCTATGCACCCACCATTTAATTTTCAAAATGGAGACTGATAAAATGAGGGAAATGGTTTAAAAACAAAAATAAAAAACAGTAAAAGGCACAGCTGCAAAGGTTATGAGTTTAGATCAGGCATATTGTTCAAAAATACCAAACTGGAAGCCCAGCCTAGTTGTATTCCATTTAGTAAAGGCAGAAGGCAGGCAAAATGACAGCCAGCATGTAAAAATGGTGATGTGAAAGAAGCTAATTAGAGCCAAACGTATCTTTAAAAAAATGGAAAACAGATCCAAATGAAGAAAACAAAACAGCATAAGCACTGGCAAATCAGATGCAAAGCACTGATAAAGGCGGCAAAAAGAATTTGACAAGAATTTGCTATAGAGGCAAAAACTTCGTAATCTATCTTCTCAGGTATTCGAAGAAAGAAGCCTGTGAGGAACTCCGTTGGACCATTAGATGATGGGGTAAAAGTAGGACTCAGGGAGCACAAGTCCACAGAGTTACTAAATGAATTCTTTGCTATTTACCATGGAAGATGAAAGAGACCAACATATGCAAGAAATGGCTACTTAATGGTGATTTAGAGGAACCAAAACAAATCTTAGTAAACCTGGAGTGGCCTAGTGGTTAGAGTGGTGGACTTTGGTCCGGGGGAACTGGGTTCAATTCCCACTGCAGGCACAGGCAGCTCCTCATGACTCTGGGCAAGTCACTTAACCCTCCATTGCCCTAGGTACAAATAAGTACCTGTATATATGTAAGCCACATTGAACCTATGAGTGGAAAAGCGCAGGGTACAAATGTAAGAATAAAATAATAGATCAGTAGTAAATCACCTAGACTATTCCCAAAAATTAAACAGCAGATCTACTATTAGTAATCTGTAACCTATCATTAAAATCATTCACAGTATCTGAAGATTGGAAGGTGGCCAACCTAACATTGATTCTTAAAAAGGGTTCCATAGCTGATCGGGAAACTACAGACCGGTGAGCCTGATCTCAGTGCCAGGTTAAAGTTAGAACTATTTTAAAGGAACAAAATTACTGATCATATATGGGCCCTTTTAATAAAGCTTAGCGTGTACTAACACAATTAGTTCAACTAAATGCTAAGAAGCCCATATGTATAAAATGGGCTTCTTTGCATTTAGCACACACTAATTCCATTACTGTTTTAATAAAGGCCCCATAAATAGACATGGTTTAATGGAAGAAAGTCAAGATGGATTTAGCCAAGGGAAATCTGCTGCATATTTTGAAGGTGTGAATAAACATATGGCCAATGGTAACCTAGCTGTTGTAGCTATCTGGATTTTTAGAAAGGATTTGACAAAGTGCCTCATGAAAGACTGCCGAGGTACATGGCCATGGGATAGCAGGCAATGGCCTATTGTGGACCGAGAGATGGTTAAAAGATAGAGTAGGGTTGCAAGAACAATTTTTTTCAATGGAAAAAGAAAAATAGTTGAGTACCACAAGGATCTGTAGTGTGACCAGTGCAAATACAGATGACAAAGTATTCAAAGTTGTTAAATCAGATGCAGATTATGAGAAATTGAAGGAGGACCTTGCAAGGCAGGACAATAAAACAGAAGATGAAATTCAATGTGGAGAAGTGCTAGGTGTTGCACATAGGGAAGAATAACCCAATTACAGCTACATAATGCCAGGTTCCACATTAGGAATTACCATGAACACCACACTGATGCTTCTGCTCAATGAGGCAGTGACCAAAACATCTTGGGAATTATTAGGAATAGAACAGAAAATAAAACAAAGATTATTATACTGCCTCATTACTACACCATGATGTGACCATACCTCAAGTACTGTGTGCAGTTATGCTATATAGATCTCAAAGATATAATGGAATTAGAAAAAGTACATTGAAGGGAAACAAATGATGGAGATGAAAACAATTCTCCGGTGAGAGAAAGCTAAAGATGTTAAGGCTCCTCAGCTTGACAAGAGAAACTATAGAGGTCTATAAAATCCAGAGTGGAGTAGAATGGGTAAATACAAGTGGATTTATTTTTTCAAAAATACACTGTGGGGACATGCCACAAAGTTATAAAGTAGTACATTTAAACAAATAGGAGAAAACATATATATTTTTTTACTTAGTGCCTAGTTAAGCTTTGGAATACACTGCTTGAGGATGTGGTAAAAACATTTTCAGCCCTAATCAATGGCTATGAAAGTGCCACACAGCAGCTCATAGGCAGCCAACTGGAAATCATTAAAGGGACATGGTCAAGACAAACTAGATTTGTGTGGTCAAACATATCTTCTTGAAAAACTAGAGATGCTGACTGTGAAAGTCACAGGAGGAACACAGGAACTGGAATAAAATGAAACTTTTCCTACTATATATCTGGCAGTTACATGTAATACAGTGTTTAACATTTATGATATTTTGTGGCATACTTAACCATCAAAAATTATAATTTTTGAATGCAAATTATCTGCTGATAGTTTCAATATATCTCATATACCTCCTTACTTCAATGGGAGGGATCAAGAGAGACTTAGGGAAATGGTGTGGGGGTTTTTTTTTTTTTTTTAACTCCACAAATTCTTCTACAATAGTTCTCTATATATTCCAGCTTACGTTATAGCATCCCATTCTTTTTTTACATTAAGAGCCATTTACTAAGCTGAGCTGTAGGCGCTTAACCTTTTTAGCATGCGCTCATGCTAGAGATACCTACAGGAATATAATGGCTGTCTCTATCGTTAGCGCACGCTAAGAAATGTAAGCTAAGACTCTGGGTGCATCCTTTGACATTTCCTCATCACTGTTGTATTAGCTTTAAGAATAAGAATTTTCTTCTTTTTTTCTTAACCCTAAACAACTCCTTGCATGGTTACGTGTAAGAGAAATAAAATTTTGGTTGCTAATCCTTAAATGCGCTTCTGGCTGTCAAACATTTTCACCCATCTCTGAATAAATGATGAGCACTTTTCCTTATTGCTCCCTTATTGTGGGCCAAAGTTTAGATTTTCTTGTTGTGATTAGTTTATTACTTCTTATTTTTTTAATCAAGAATGTTATGTTTTGGATGTATAATATAAAAAAATTGGGCACTCAGAAAAAAAAAAAGATTATTCATGCAAATTTTTCCAGATTAATGCATTTGATTTGTTAAAGTGTATACCATGGCTTTACCCTTCACTAATTTAGCAAGTCTAGCATATTATTCTAATTTTACATATTTTGGACTCCTTTTACAAAGCAGCGCTACCAATTAGCATGCACTGAATGTGAAGACCATGGGAATGGGAAAATTAGGTTCTTACCTTGGAAACTTTCTTTCCTTTAGTCATAGCAGATGAATCCATTACGAGTGGGTTGTGTCCATCAGCCAGCAGGGGGAGATAGAGAGCACTGAAAAACCATAGTGCCTCATTGCCAGCTAGCTCCACCTGCCTCTTCAGTATTTGAAGCTTCCAAAGCAGTGTTACACCGCAAAGCATAACAACATGAACTTTCCTCACAGCGGACGAACGCCCCAAAACTGGAGCTATAAGTCAAAGGAGGGAATGGACTCATCCTCCTGGAGGGAATGAACTCATCCTCCTGTAACTGAACAGAAATCCTGAAGACTGTTTTCCAACTTCTCCCAATGAGGGAACATATCTACAGGAAAAAAACTGAACATAAAAGTAACATGAATTGCATAATGAACCACTGAGGGAGGGCTCATGGATTCATCTGCTATGACTAAAGGAAAGAAAATTACCAAGGTAAGAACCTAATTTTCCCTTCCTTGTCATCAAGCAGATGAATCCATTACGAGTGGGATGTATCAAAGCAATCCCTAGATAGGATGGGAACAAGCCACACCATGCGCCAGCACTTGTGCTCCAAAATGCGTGTCTCTCCTGGCAGCCACATCCAGCCTGTAATGTCGAGCAAACGAGAGCTTAGAAGCCCAAGAAGCTGCACTACATATCTCTTGAAGAGAGAGTGCTCCAGTTTCAGCCCAAGAAGAGGAAATCGCTCTTGTAGAATGTGCCTTAAAGGCTTCAGGCGGAGGCCGGCCAGATAGCAGATATGCTGAAAAGATAGCTTCTTTGAGCCAACGGGCTATAGTGGCCTTAGACGCTTTTGTTCTCTGACAAAAGAACAAAAAGATGGTCAGAGGTCCTGAAGGCATTTGACATGCACAGATATTCAACAGAGCCCTTCGCACATCCAGAAGGTGCAACTGCCCATAGGCTTCTGGAAACTCCTCTTTAGAAAAGGGCAGGAAAATAGGCTGGTTTAGGTGAAACGCTGAAACCACCTTAGGCATGAAGGAAGGCACCGTACGTACCATTACTCCGGACTCTGAGAATTGCAGAAATGGGTCTCGACAGGACAGCGCCTGGAGCTCAGATACCCGTCTTGCCAATGTCACGGCCACAAAAAAGACCATCTTTAAGGTCACATCCTTCTCCGAAGCTTGCCTAAGCGGCTCAAAGGGCGAACATTGAAGGGCCTTTAAAACTAACCCCAGGTTCCAGGCTGGATACGGGACCCGCACGGGAGGACGGAGCTGAAGCACCCCTCTAAGAAACCGTGTCACATCCGGGCAAGCAACCAGAGAGAGGCCAGCGACCTTCCCTCGAAAACATGCTAAGGCTGCCACTTGAACACGCAGGGAATTATAGGCCAAGCCTTTTTGTAAACCATCCTGCAAAAAGTCAAGCATCGGTGAGACAGAAGCCCGCATGGGTGTAATCGCTTTAGAAGCACACCAAGCCTCAAATTGGCGCCAAATCCTGGCATAAGCCACGGAAGTGGAACGCTTGCGGGCTTGTAGGAGAGTGGAAATGGCTTTACTGGAATATCCCTTCTCTCAATTGCGCCCTCTCAATAGCCATGCCATAAGACCAAAGTGGCAGGCATCCTCCATGGTCACCGGGCCCTGTGACAACAGGTTCGGTACCAGAGGTAACGGCAGGGGATCCTCTACCAGCATCCGTAGGAGGTCCGCATACCATGGCCTCCTGGGCCAATCCGGGGCAATGAGAACCACCATTCCTTGGTGGAGCCGAAACCACAGGAGTACTCGCCCTATCAAGGGCCACGGAGGAAACACACAGAGGAGGCCCTGAGGCCAGGGTTGAGCCAAGGCATTCAACCCTGCCGAGCAAGGATCTCTCCGTCTGCTGTAGAAGCACGGGACTTTGGCATTTGTGCTTGACGCCATAAGATCCATTACGGGCTTTCTCCATTTGGCATATATCAGCAGGAATACTTCGTCTGCAAGTTCCCATTCCGCTGGGTTGATCTGAATCCTGCTCAGATAATCGGTTTGCACATTGCTCTGACCTGCAATATGAGCTGCTGACAGAAATTGCAGATGAAACTCGGCCCAGTGGCAAATCTGTGCGGCCTGCGCTGCTAGTGCTATGCACTGAGTGCCTCCTTGGCGATTTATGTAGGCCACTGCTGTCGTGTTGTCTGACAGAACTCTGACAGCCAATTCTTCCAGGATCAATTGAAAGGCCAGAAGCGCCTGGAAAATCGCTTTCAACTCCAAGCGATTGATGGACCACTCCGACTCCTCGGGTGTCCAAAGACCCTGGGGGCATGCCTTCCCCGGCAATGTGCACCCCAGCCCTTCAGGCTGGCATGTTACCACCAGGCACCAATCGGGGAGCGCTAGCAGCATTCCTCACCACAGCATGCTGAGAGCCACCACTCCATACTGAGCCGGAACGCAGGGAGCCACGTGAGTCTGCATTGATAATCCTGAGATATTGGAGACCACCGATGAAGCAGGGAACACTGCAGAGGTCTCAGGGTGCGCTCTCGCCCAAGGCACCACTTCCAAAGTGGCCGTCATCGACCCCAACAGCTGGACCACGTCCCAAACTCGCGGGCGAGGCATCCTCAGGAGCAGACGGACCTGGTTCTGAAGCTTGCACCGCCTTTGCTCGGGTAGGAAGACCATCCCCGAGGCTGTGTCGAACCAGACCCCCAAATATTCTAGAGATTGAGAGGGGGTCAGGTGACTTTTGGCTATATTGACGACCCAGCCCAGAGATTGCAGTACTGAGAACACTCTGGCTGTAACCTGATGACTCTCTTCTGCAGAGTCTGCTCTGATGAGCCAGTCGTCTAGGTACGGGTGAACCCGGATACCCTCTCGCCTGAGAAAAGCAGCTACCACCACCATTACCTTGGAAAAGGTTCGAGGAGCTGTGGCGAGGCCAAAAGGCAAGGCCCAATACTGGAAATGTTTTCCCATCACCGCAAAACGCAGAAACCTCTGGTGCGGGAGCCAAATTGGTATGTGCAAGTAAGCTTCTTTCAGGTCCAGAGACGTGAGGAAACTCTCCTGGGTGTACCGCCGCTATGAACGGAGCGCAGGGTTTCCATGTGAAAATGTCGCACCTTCAGAGACTTGTTGACTTCTTTTAAGTCTAGGATAGGCCGAAAACACCCTCCTTTTCGCGGCACCACAAAGTAAATGGAGTAACGGACAGAGCCGCATTCAGCAGGAGGCACAGGGGAAACCGCCTCAATGTGAATCAAGCCTTGCAAGGTCTCCTCTACCGCCGCCCGTTTGGCGGCAGAACCGCATCAGGACTCTACAAACATGTCTCTTATCGAGACACTGAATTCTATTCTGTAGCCTTCTCTGATCAGGTCCAAGACCCACTGATCTGAGGTAATCTTGGCCCACTCCTCAAGAGGGAAAGTCATCCTCCTATCGAGGAGGGGGCCGGCGCACCATCATTGAGAGGGTCGCCCTTGAACTCCAGGTCTTGAGCCTGCTGCTGCGGAACGTTTGTCCGAGCGAAAGGAGTTCCTCTGCTGAAAACGGGCATGCGAAGTGAACCCAGCAGAATGCCCCAGGCGGTACCTTCTAGCTTCACGGAAGCGAGGCGCCTAACCCTTGGAAGAAGGCCGCAGCCTATCCTCGGGTAAGCGCTGGGGTTTGGCATCCCCCAGGCCTTTCACAATTTTCTCCAATTCCTCACCAAACAGGAGAAGGCCTTGAAAGGGCAACTTCACCAACCTTTGCTTAGAGGCCATGTCAGCTGCCCAATGCCGTAGCCACAGAAGACGGCGAGCCGCCACCGCTACAGCCATCTGTTTAGCCGAAGCTCTGACCAGATCATAAAGGGCAGCCAAAAATGACAAGGCCGACTCCATCCGCAGTGCCACCTCCGAAAGGGGCTCCGCTCCATCTCTGGGCTGTTCCACTGCCTGTTGTAACCAAGTGAGGCAGGCTCAGGCAGCATTAGCAGCTGCATGCAGATGCCCATAAGGATAGGCCTGAAATTTCAAAGGACAGTTTCATAGCTGCCTCCAGGCATCGGTCCTGCATATCCTTCAGGGCAACTCCTCCTTCCACTGGGAGGGTAGTTTTCTTTGTCACAGCCGTGACCAGGGCATCCGCTTTAGGCACTGCTAGGCGCGCCAAATGCTCCTCATTTAGAGGGTATAATTGCCCCATAGCCCTGGCGACTTTCAAAGGCCCCTCGGGGTCAGTCCATTGAGCCGTGATAAGCTCTTGGATGGAGTCATGCAAAGGAAAGGCTTGAGCAGGCTTCTTAGTACTTGCCATCCTCGGATTACCGGAGGAGGTCTCAGTACTCCCAGGGTCTTCTATAGAGAGGACCTGCAAAGCATTAGTAATAAACGCTGGCAGCTCACCGCGGAAGGATCATCTGGATCCGGTGGCAATCCTGCACCTTCTTCTGGCTCTCCAGACCACAAAGGCCTGCCAGACCCCTCAGAGTCCTCACATCCCAAACGGGGGGGGGGGGGGGGGGGGGGGAAAACGACATGCCACTCTCTGAAGAGGAATCCACCCTTCTGCACTTGTCTTGCGGCCAACTGTCAGGGGAAAACACGCCTGACGGTAATCCAAGGCCAGACTCCTCTGGAGGGGATACAGAAAGCAGGGCCGCAGGGGACCCCTGCGGAAGAGCTCTTTTTAACAGGTATGTATTATGCAGCAATAAAACAAATTCAGGGGAAAATGGTTCACCCTGGCCTCCCGGTTCCAGTCCGGGGGAAACAGCTCTTTTATCAGCCTCCACACAAGGCGCCCCTCCAGGCTCAAACCCCTCTGCCTCAGCAGGGGTCGCGCCATGCTGTTCCAAAATGGCGCCCGCTGCCAGCTCCACGGAGCAGGAAGGAACATCGCTCGCCATGCTCGGGCCAGCTCTACCGTCTGAAAAGCACATCTTACAGAGCCTTGCTGCAGATTTGCGCTTGCCACAAACGGAACAGCGCTTAACTTTCTCAGCAGCCATTGCCGAAAGCGGCGGAAATTCAAAATGGCGGATTCACGCCAAAATCGTCCCAAACACAGGCCCTCCCCGGAGGAGCTACAAAATGCTCTTACCTTACCAGACCGAGTCTCCAAGCTCTGGTCACGCTGCACAATCAGAAGAAAACCTCTTTTTTGGGATCGCAGCGCCAAAGCGCAACACAACCTTTTTTTTTTTTTTTTTTAACACTGTGAGGAAAGTTTGAGGCAACAGCGAAAGAGGCAAATTTCCAACTCCGGAGGATCAGTAGCGTGGGAAAGGCAGGGGAAGGGCGAACCTATGTGCCTGCATCCACAGGGACAGTGCTTGCCTATTTGTCTACTTCCACATCAGGGGCCGGGTAAGGCAGGGAAAGGGCTAACCTATTTGCCTTTAAAGTGGGCACCATCAGCCACAACACCCCTGCTACAACTGGCAAAAGCACAGGAGCCACCCCAGGCAGATTTTCTGAAGGAGCTTGAACAAGCTGCAACCACCCTGCTGGGAAGATAGAGAATACTGAAGAGGCAGATTGAGCTAGCTGGCCATGAGGCACTATGGTTTTTCAGTGCTCTCTATCTCCCCCTGCTGGTTGATGGACATAACCCACTTGTAATGGATTCATCTGCTTGGTGACAAGGAATGAATGAGCTTCTTTGCATTCAGCACACCACTAAACGGTAAACAGAGCCCTCTGTGTGTTGTATTTTGCTTTATTGTTATTGTATGTTGTGTTATTTATATACTTAGCTTTGTAAAACAATTTGGGATTTCTACAGGTAAAGCAATATATCAAGCAAAAGGAATAGATGAGAAAAATCAATAATTTTAGTGAAGCAGGGCTCACATATACATTTCTCTCAATTCAGTTCTGTGGTGGCTGTTACCAATGCAAGATAATTTAGTGGGAAAGTGAAATGAGGTAGGTCAACCTTTGTGACTTTTCAGGTAAAGCGTCCACTACTTTCTGACCAGTATGACAAATAGCTTTATAATAAACTATTCTGCTTTGTATTTTAAGAGCGCTAAGTATTTAATTTTTTGTATTATTCAGCCATAGGAACAGCAGTTTCTGGCATGTATCAAATGATTTATGTATTGCAGATTGACATCCACTTTCTAAAAGAGCTTTTGTTTTATTTATTTCTAAATAGGATTTAAACATATTCTACTATTTCATTTCCACTACCCACCATCCTTGTGGCTTTTAGTAGATACCCCAGAACAAGTGGTAAGGGACAAGGGTAAAAAAAAAAAAAAAGGAACCACAGAATGGCTAAGGGAGATCAAATCACTAGCACTACACTGTAGTCAAGGCTTTTATCCCGCCAAACCTCTTTTAAAAATATGCGAGGCAGGTAACAACTCCCTCCCCCTCCAAATATAACAAATGAACAGATACAGAAAAACTTAAATGCACAATTAAAAAGAAAAAAAATCAATTTTTGGTCTGAGGGCAAAACCATCAAGATGAATCCACTGAACCACAATTTAGTTCTAGCATATAAAATATGTATGAATCTCAGTTGCAGTTAAAAATTATTTTTGTTGGATGCAGACTTGACTACTGTCCAGCTTTGCGGCATATGTAAATGGATAGATCAGGTAACTTCTATATTTTGAAGGGGTTACTGTGTGTAGTGAAAACTGCAAACAGTTCAAAGATTTTTTGATGAAGCTTCTTTTCAGGCACTACTAATCTATGCTTTGTTTATGTCACATCTGGACTATAATAATGTAGTGTCAGCTAGGACAACTAGAACTAGCATGAAGAAATTACAGACCTTACAGAACTCTCTTATCCATTTATTAGGACGAGTACAACAAATTTACCACACTACCCCATTTTACCTGCATTATCATTGGCTAACAGTACATTTTATCAGGTTTTGTTTTAACATATAAAGCGTATTACAATAAGATCCCTCCTTCCCTTCCTGGCTAGTTATACCTTATGCACCTAGCAGGGAACTAAGATCTGCATCAGAATTAAGGTTAGTAGTTGTCATATCTCTAGCTTACTTAGCTTCCAAAATAAGAGGTGCATATTTTTATTTGCCCCCAACCTTGTGGAATGTTCATCCTTTATGGCTACAGGCTGAGGGGACTCAAATGGGTCAAGCGTATGTTAAAGAACATTTTTTTGCACATCTGCATTTAATGCTCCCCCAGATTAGTGGTAGCTATCACCAGTACCTAATACTTTGTTTTATGTATTGGTTTTACTGGATGTGCCTTACTTCTAAACAATTGGTGTTTTCTGTTATTTTTTGTGTTCTTGCATAAAGCCAAGCAGTATAGCAATTTAATAATCTGTAAATCTGGTCAATAACCCTCATTAACACCCGAACATACCTGGTATTCTTTAATCTGGTAAAAATCTAATCACCCTGTTACCATCATCTAGAAATATCTATAAAGTATATACAAGATAAAATAAAAATTAAAAAAATTAAGTGTAGGTGAATTAGGCCAAACTAAATGCATGGTCATGCTATGATCATACACTATTTCAGTCAGAATATCATTAGCCTTAAGGATCATTTTTCAGTCCTTCCAGCCAACAGGATTAATATAGCTTTTCCATTTTTAGGATCATGCCAATCCCATTATGTCATTCAATCCTTTTTCTTAAAGGCTTGGGTAAAAAGAACACATTTCTTTTTAAGGGCAGACTGATTTTTAAGTAATGGTTAACTTTTTTTTCCCTAAAAACAGTACAATAAACCAACAAGTTATTTTGTTTCTGATAGCAAAGTATACCACAAAACATAAAAATGAAATGCTGCATTGTAACACTAGCACACATTCAGGACGATTACCTTTTCTGTACCTGTTTCATCTTAAGGACCAACAAAAATATAAAATTTATTTTTTATTTCAAATAGGTAAGGTGAAAAGACCTCAAAATTAACAGTACAGAGAGCCCTGGTTGTGAACTAGTTTGGTGTGGTAAGGGCAATGAGGTAGAAGAAATGATAGGACATGTCTACGGCTGTGAAATGTATGTGGGGTGGTGGGGAGGATGTGGTAATGAATATGCAACTACCAAAAGTCTATTTAGGTTGATTGTACTGAATATTTGATTTTGTATCACCTACAGAATTTTAATGAATCATTTTTATATTGCCTACTGTATCCTATAAATTTTAATTGCTGTAAGCTGCTTTCAAGCAACATGTTATAATTCATAAAGAGAAGTAGAAACAGATCAGTAGTAACCAGACAATCTCACATGTCTGGGCTTACTAAATGGGAGTAGTAGTCTTGATTTGGTATTTTCTACCATGTAAAGAGTTAATACTAAAAGGAGTCTTTTACTAAGGTGCGCCAACATTTGCCAGGACACCCAGAGGAATATAATGGGTGGCACAGGGTGTATGTAGCGCCAGCTGATTTCTAGCGCATGTTAAAAACACTAGCACATCTTAGTAAAAGGCACCCTAAGAGATGGTATTGTAGCACTTCGGTTAAGAGAAAAAGACCATATTTTGAGAATACAGAGGACCTTTTTTTTTTTTTTTTTTTTTTTTTTAAATCTGAACTCCAGTTAGGAACATTCCATTACCAGTGAAAACAGTACAATGTCTGGAATGCAATGATCTAATAAGCTCCAGCTTTGTGTCATAAGAAAAAGCAGAACTAATACTATCAAAATATTTCAAAACTTCTAGAAAGTTAACTACAAGTTTTGAAGGAGAGCAAGAAATCACCTTAGATAAATTCTGACAATGAAGATAGACTAAAAGCTGGATTTATCCTACAGCAAAATAATTAAAGAGAAGTCAAAGCAGAACACAAGTACATAATGGAGACTATTAAAAAATGGTTATTTATTGTCCTTTATTATCTCTAATTGCTAACATCCTTAAGCACTGAAATAGGTAATTAAGGGAGATAGTGTAACCTCAAATATATTTAAGAACAGATTAAATAAGCAAATCTGGAGCAGTTTAGGCACAGTTGACTGTTCTTGAAAGTAAGGCAGCAGAGTAGACCTATTGAAGTAACTTCCAGTTCTGTCCTTCCAGGTATTCCATCTGTCTGCCTTCCACTTTCATACTCTGCCAATTCATTATAAGCATAGCAGGAAGCTCAGATTCAGACAAGCCCACTGTTTTCCAGAAAAGCAGCAGCATGAACCTTATTATTTTTGGGGAAAAAATGTAAGATTAGTAGCACAGATTCACATTTTTCAACAACATATACCAATATGTAGAATCTTAAAAAGCTAAGCTAAACATCAAATTTGTAAAGCTTTATTTTAACTAAAGTGTAATTTTATCAATTTAGTTATCCCTGGTCTATTTGCTTCTCACCCTTTATATCTGTTCTATAGCTGTGCGACTTCTCAAACCAACTTGAATCTTTGCAGGCTGAGATAGTTTTCACTAAACCAACACAATAAGTAACAAAAGATATTTCCTTATAGTCAGTAGTGGCTCAAGGATGGGCAGATGAGATTCACAACTGTGGAATAAAGAAAAGGCTGGGGAAAAAATAGGCTGGTTAGTCAAACCTCAGATGAGTAAATTCAGGGAGTCACTAATAAAGCAAGGATAATGGAGCTTCTGGCATCCAACAGAACAGATCCAAGGAATGAGAAATTAGGTCTTACCTGATAATTTTTTCCATTAGTCCTTCCCACTGTTCCAGAACCTGTGGGATACTTGTGTCCATCAACCAGCAGGTACAGATAGAGAACTGAACACTGAGCCGAGACATCTCTCTTGGCATCCAGTCCACCTCCTCAGTATTTACATAGACAAGCAATAAGGAGAAACGCAAAATAAACACAACCACCTTAAAAACAACTCACTAACGACTAACCTAATACTAACCAGACAAGCAAACGTGTGGACCTCACATCTGGAGAGCTTGTAGAGACCAAGAGATATGCAGGAAGCACCATGCAAGGTGACAGTCACTATTTGACCCATTATGTCACACTGACTAAACATCTCAGAATAGCAAGAAGGACTAATGAAAAGAAAAAGATCAAAGACCTAAATTTCTTCTTCCATTATGTAGCTTCCCACTATTCCAGAACATGTGGGATGTTCAAATGCAATCCATAGAGTAGGTGGGATCCTAGTGACGCTGCCCTGAAGGCCAAAGCACCAAATCTGGCTTCCAAGCGTGCCACAATGTCCACTCTGTACTGCTTAACAAGGGTATGTAGCGTCAACCACGTCGTCACTTTGCATACATCTACTGGAGATAGTAAGGTAGGGTCTGCCTAGAATGCTGTTGTATATCTTGTAGAATGCACCCACAAGGCCTGAGGAGCCTGCTTCCTCGCAAGCAAACTACAAGTCTGTCCGATCTGCAAATTTGTGACTGATATCTAATGGAGGACTCTACGTACATTGAGAAGTTTCAAGGAAGAATACCGAGCCTCTTTGTCCTCTGCAAAAGGGCAGAAACTTCAGATTAGTTTAGATAAAATGCCAAAGGAACCGTGTGCAGGGCCTCCAAAAAGCAAAGGAAGGGATCCTGACAAGAGCCTGAAACTCCAAAACCCTAAGTGCCGACACAACAGCCACCAAGAACATCATCTTTAGCACAAGATCTTTCAAGGAGGCCTTCCGGAGTGGCTGAAAAGAAGGCCTCTAAAGAGCCCAAAGGATTAAATTAATGCTAGGATGGGTGTGATCTGAGCAGAGAAGGGGAAAAAAAATCCATGCTCAGAACACCAGCCCTCAAACGACCTCCACACCCTCGCATACACAATGTCAAGTGTTTCCGAGCCTGAAGCAAGATAGCAATGAGCAAATCAGAATAATTTTTTCATCTCAAATGAGCCCTTTTGATGGCCAAGCCATAAGACCAAAGGGACACAGATCATCCACGAGCACTGGACCTTGATTCAGTAGGCTATGTACCTGCGGAAGATGGGGAGTACCCCTGTCCAGCGGTCAAATCAGGTCTGCGTACCAAAGCCTCTAAAACCCAATCCAGGACTAAGAGAATTATTTGATCCCAGTGCAATGCGATCCAATTCAACCCGTGGCCTACCTCTGATCAGGGCTGCAGTAGGGTATCAATTCTCATTGAGCAGGGTTTTTTTCAACAGCTGAAGAACTTGGGCACTTTGGAATTCCGTTTTGTCACCAAGTCAAGAAGCAGATAACCCCACTGGTCCACTATCAGCAAGATCCCTGGCTGGATAGTTCCTATTCCCCCAGTCCAAGAAGTGCCTATTGAGAAAGTCTACCTCCATCAAGATCCCCACAATGTGGACGGATGAGAAGCAGAGAAGATTTTTCTCCACTGAACTCAGAAGGGAGGCTGTCTCAACCGTCAGATAACTGCAGGTCCCACTTTGCTTGTTGATATAAGCCACTGCCTTCGCACTGTTGGCGAAAACTTGGACAAGGACTCCTACAAGAAAGACAGCAAAGTCGCATACAGCATTCTGTACTGTCCTGAGCCCCAAGCAATTTATTGACTGCCGAAACTCCTGTTCCATCCAAGTGCCCTGTGCTAGATGGAACTTTGTAATGAGCTCCACAACCAAACTTGCTAATGCCTGTTCTCATCACCTCCCACTGTGTTATCTGAAATGGAGCTACAACCACCACCACCACTGCATACTCTGGATTCTGGTTGCCAGACAAGGAAAATTAAGATTGCACTTCCGTGACACCAGAGATCAGCAGCTGAGAAGAGATCCCTTGCCCATGGCACCACTTTTATCACAGTCATTGACCCCAGAACCTGAACAAAGTCCCAGACCCTGGGTCTGCCTTGACTAAGATGACAAATGTGTTGAACCAGTTTCAACCTCCTGCGCTCAGTGAGAAAGATCCTCTCCTGTGGTGTGTCAAATAGTGGAGTTAGTCTGCTCTTACATAAGAACATGAGTAGCCATACTGGGTCAGACCAGTGGTCCATTTAAGTCCAGTATCCTGTTTCCAAACAGTGGCCAAGCCAGGTCACAAGTACCTGGCAGAAACCCAAATTGTGGCAACACTCCATACTACAAAATCCCAGGGCAAGCAGTTGCTTCCCATGTCTGTCTCAATAGCAGACTATGGACTTTTCCTCCAGGAATTTGTCCAAACTTTTTTTTAAAACCCAGATACACTAACTGCTGTTACCACATCCTCCGGCAAAGAGTTACAGAGCTTAACTATTCGTTGAGTGAAAAAATATTTCCTCCTATTTGTATTAAGTATTTCCATGCAACTTCCTTGACTGTGTCTTTGTACTTTTTCAACGAGTAAAAAATAAATTGATTTACTTCTACACCACTCAGGATTTCTCAAAATCGATCACTGAACCCAGAAGACAGACAACTTTGTTGCTGCCACGCTGTCCAAAGAGTACAACGTTTGAATGAGTTAGTCAGAGATATGGGTGAACCCCGGTGCCAAAAAGGGAAGGACACCACCACCACCATAACACCTTGGTAAACGTTCATGGATCCTTGGTGAGACCGAAGGGGAAAGCCCTGACCTGAAAGTGATAGCCTAGCACCGCAAAACAAAGACACTTCCGATGTGTCAGCCACACTGGTATATGCAAATACACCTCGGAGATAAAGGGCGGTGAGAAATTCTCCCTCTTGAACTGAGACTATGACTACTCTTAGTGTCTCCATCTGAAAGCAGGGCACTTGGATGGAGTATCTGCCTTGACCCTGTTTGGCCTGGGGAACTGGCCTGGAATGCGCAAGTAATCTAGAGGCCTGAATCTTGACCACCTTGGTTCCCTTTTGACAATGACTACCAGAAGGGAGGCGCAACTAGGTGGGAGAACTCCAACTTGTAATATTCTGTAAGAGAATCCAGAACCCACTAGTTTGTCGTAATTTTGGCCCACTTCTCTCAAAACTCCTGTGATGTCCTCCCACTGGAGGAAGAGAAGAGGGAACCAGCCTCACATCACTGTGAAGCTCTGGAGACATTGGGAGCTCTAGCTGACAGAGGACGACCCTCTCCACACAAAAGGAAGATTAGCATGCCTGAAAGCAGAACTTCTGACCATATTGCTGACAACCAGGCCGGTATCATTTGCTATCTCGAAATCAAGTTCTACAGCCCCCTGAAAAAGTACAAAGACACAGTCAAGGAAGTTGCATGGAAATACTTAATACAAATAGGAGGAAATATTTTTTCACTCAAAGATGGCCAACCAGAGGCTTGCAGCTTATCCGGCAACCGCTATGGTTTAGTTTCCTCCAGTTCTTTCACCAAATTACTGAGATCTTCGCCAAATAGCCACTTGTCCCAAAAGGCAGTTAACTAGACATGATGGACGCTGCATCTGTTGCCCAATGCTGCAACCAGAGTTGCCAACGTGCTGTTGACAGTCCAAAGACACACTGTGGGCCATAATCAGTAACATCAAATAGCATCTTCCAAGTAGGACAGCTCCACTTCCAGCTGGGCATTATGGCGCCTGCCTTGTGTTGCAGACTGCTGATGCCACTAAGCAGCTGCATACTGTTGCATGAAGGCTCAAAAGAGACCACCTCAAAGGCTTGTTTCAGCAAGCCTTCTAGCTTCCTGTCCTGTAGGGCAATGCCCTTTTCAACCAGTAAGGTGGTTTTCTTACTCACTGGCTTCCTGTCCTGTAGGGCAGTGCCCTGTTCAACCGGTACGGTGGTCTTCTTAGTCATTGCCGTAACCAGGAGTCCACCCTGGGAAGCTGCATTTTTTTCTCCTCCAGAACTAATGGGTAGAGGCAAGCCATGACTCTTCCCACTTTCAGCTCCAAGTCCAGTGAGACTCATTCGGCTGTAATCAGGTCCTGAATTTCAGGATGCATATGGGAGACTTAAGGACCCCTCAGCCTCATCATGATTGACTAAGATGGAACTCCTGATGCTGAAGCAGAAGGGTCCTCAATAGAAAGCATAGCCAGTGCCTCAGAAGTAAGACTACAGAGCTCCTCTTTACGAAATCACCTCAGTACTTTTGGATCTTCTCCTTCCTCTTTCAGGAATGGTGCCTCTGAATAGACTGAGGGAGAAGCAAAGATGGCCTCATCTGCCCACTCCTGGAAATGTGAACAAGACCTCTTAGGAGCTAGAGGGGCAGCAGGGCAAGAAGCACAGTTCTTCCCTGCTTCAGTAAATAGGACTGGTGTAAGAGAACTATAAACTCTGGAGAAAACAAAGATCCCGATGCAGCTGAATGCTCTTGTCGGGCCCTGAGGCTGTAAAATGGCTGTGCTCCACTTGTAATCAGAGGTTACACCTACTGCCAGTCAGCCCTGACAAAATGGCACCCGTTCCTGTGCTCTCCTGCAAACTGCTCACTGGCCCCGAGGCATATTCAGATGCGGTGCCAAATCCGAAGATGTGCCACTGATTTGTTTCCTCCATGTCCCAAACCAGGACCACCACTTAATTGCCTCTTCATGAGTCGACATTCATCCTGTTACAAGTGCAGCACAATGTGTCCCAAGCGGTGAATCGGGATCCCACTCCTGTATCAAGTAGAACTTGCAACCCTCCAAGCTGTTCTGAGTCAAGCTTTAGTCAGACTTACCACTGCTGGCTACTTCCCCCAAACTCACAATCTCTACAAGTCTTACCACAGATGAGAAAAGCTAAGGTTGCTGTACTGGAAAAGGAGAGCTCCACAGGAAAACAGGGGAGACAGGTGAAGGGAAGGAATAAGTAAGTTTGCAGAGCAACCAGAGACAAGGATCTGAAAACCTCCAGATATGACACTGCAGACTCAAGTCGCCCGCAAAGCTCAACTGGAGACCAGTCAACCAGCTGGACCAGGAACAAAAGAAGTCAGAACCAGAGGTTGAAAGTGTTCATCCACTTGCTAGACAGAAAATACTGAGGAGCTGGACTGGATGCCAAGAGATGTCTTACTGAACTGTAAACTAAGCTATCACCACCTGCTGGTTGATGGACACAACTATGACAGGTTCTGGAACAGTGGGAAGCTACATAATGGAAGAATGGTTTTGCAAGTCTAATCTGGGGAGAGTGCTACATGTGGATTTCAGCAAGATCTTTGACATGCAATGCCTTTACGTATCTTAAAACAATGATGAAGGCAACTGTTTAAAAAAAAAAAAACTAAGCATCTTGCTATGAGCACAGAAGTGACTGACTAGTTTAAAAACAGTTTCAGTAGGAACTGACAGTGGTAAATAGAAGACTCAGAGGTCACAGGCACCATCAGAACACAAACAAACATGGTTTAATGGGACAGAGTCATCACTGATTCTGCCAAGGAAGTCTTGCCTCACCAATTTGCTTCATTTCTTTGAAGGTGTGAATAAACATATGGATAAAGGTGAGACAGCTGAATTTCAGAAAGTTTTTGATGAGAGAGAGTTATGGGATAGGAGGCAAGGTTCTGATGTGGTGTAGGAATTGGACAGTGAACAGTGGAGTGCCATGGAGATCAGTACTAGGACCAGTGCTATTTAACATTTATAAATGATATGAAGAAATCGGGACAAGTGAGGTAATTAAACCTGCAGATAACACAAAAGCATTCAAGGCTGTTAAAACGCGTGCGGACTGTGAAATATTGCAGAAAGACCTTAGGGAAATGGGAAGACTGGGCATCCAAATGGCAGATGAATCTTAATGTGGACAAATGCAAGGTGACGCACATTGGAAAGAATCCAAATCATAGTTACCTGATGCTAGGGTCCAGGGGGTCAGTTCTCAAGGAAAAGGTCTAGGTGTCTTTGTACTTCTGCTCAATGTGCAGTGGCAGCAAAAAGACAAACAGGATGTTAGGAATTATTAGGAAAGGGAAGGTGAATAAAACTGAAAATACTATAATGCCTCTATCGCCCCATGGTGAGACCACACCTTGAGTATTGCATTCCGTTCTGGTCGCTATGTCTCAAAAAGGATATAGCGAAATTAGAAAAGGTTCAAATAAGAGCAACCAAAATGATAAAGGCGATGGAACTCCTCTCGTATAAGGGAAGACTAAAGAGGTTAGGGCTTTTTAGCTTGGAAAAGAGATGGATGAGGGAAGATATGATTGAGATCTTCAAAATCCTGAGGGGTGTAGAACAGTGGTTAGTGTATCTGTGTTTTAGAAAGGTTTGGACAAATTCCTGGAGGAAACGTCCATAGTCTTCTACTGAGACAGACATGGGAAGCAACTGCTTGCCCTGAGATCTGTAGTATGGAGTGTTGCCATGATTTGGGTTTCTGCCAGGTACTTGTGACCTGGCTTGGCCACTGTTTGGAAAACAGAATACTGGGCTAGATGGACCATTAGTCTGACCCAGTATGGCTACTCTTATGATCAAAAAAGGAGGCAATTGTGCCTCTGTATAAAGTTTCTGGTGACACCATTTAGAGTATCTTATGTAATTTTGGAGACCATACCTTCAATGTGATATAAACCAGATGAAGTCAGTCCAGAGAACAGCTATTAAAAACGGAACTCCTCTCGTATAAGGAAAGACTAAAGAGGTTAGGGCTTTTTAGCTTGGAAAAGAGATGGATGAGGGAAGATATGATTGAGATCTTCAAAATCCTGAGGGGTGTAGAACGAGTAGAAGTAAACTGATTTTTTTTACTCATTCCAAGAGTACGAAGGCTAGGGGACACTCAAGTTACATGGGAATACTTTTAAAACAAATAGGAGGAAATATTTTTTCACTTAACGAATAGTTAAGCTCTGGAACTCTTTGCCAGAGGATGTGGTAACAGAGGTTAGCATATCTAGATTTTTAAAAAGTTTGGACAAATTCCTGGAGGGAAAGTCCATAGTTTGCTATTGAGTCAGACATGGGGAGGCAGCTGCTTGCCCCAGGATTGGTAGCACAGATGTTCCTAACAATTGGGTTTCTGCCAGGTACCTGTGACCTGGCTTGGCCACTATTTGGAAACAGGATACTGGGCTAGATGGACCATTGATCTGACACAGTATGGCTACTCTTATGTTCTTAGTCCTTCATCCAGTTCAATATACTTGTAAATGACTTGGCAAAGAAGCTGTCAAGAAATGTTTGCATTTTTGAGGATGATATAAAATGTGAAACAGAACAGATCCTGAAGAATTTACCAAAGCATGAGGAAGGACAAAGATCAGTGGCTCCCAAACTTATGCTGGGGATTCCAGGTTTTCAGGATATCTGCAATGAATATTTATTAAATAAATTTCCATATAATTGAAGCAGCACATCTGAACGCAGAAGGGAAGTTCTATTCTGCATTGTCACATTTCTCATGAATTGCAGATATTCTGAAAATGAGTGGCTGGGAGTCCTCCAATACAGGTTTAGAAAAATCACTTTCAGACTTCGTAATTTATTATTTTTTTTACTAATCTTAGTTGCCAGAGTCGTACATGTGTGTTGCAGAACCTCAAGGAGTTTAGGATAGGGGGTGAAATTCTTCTGTGCACAGCAGTGAGATCTGGGGACGATCTTAATTTGGCAATACAGGTTGACAGTGACAGCAAAAGGAGGACATTTGAGTACCCTGGGAATGACCAGCAGGAACTTTGGAACTCTTTGCCTGAGGTGGTAACAGCGGTTAGTGTATCTGTGTTTTAGAAAGGTTTGGACAAATTCTTGGAGGAAACGTCCATAGTCTTCTACTGAGACAGACATGGGAAGCAACTGCTTGCCCTGAGATCTGTAGTATGGAGTGTTGCCATGATTTGGGTTTCTGCCAGGTACTTGTGACCTGGCTTGGCCACTGTTTGGAAAACAGAATACTGGGCTAGATGGACCATTAGTCTGACCCAGTATGGCTACTCATGATCAAAAAAAGGAGGCAATTGTGCCTCTGTATAAAGTTTCTGGTGACACCATTTAGAGTATCTTATGTAATTTTGGAGACCATACCTTCAATGTGATATAAACCAGATGAGGTCAGTCCAGAGAACAGCTATTAAAAACAGTGTGTCCTTGCAGAAAGAGTAAGGAAGCAGACAGAAACCTAAACGTGTATACCTTGGAGGAAAGGATAGATATGACAGACACAAATACCTCCAAGTATCAATTCCCTAATAGTCAGATGAGCATGAAAGAGGAGAAGCCTCAGAAGTAATCTAAGGAAATATTTATTTAGAAAAAGGAGAAGTGGATGCATGAACAGCCTCCCAATGGAGATGAAAGACAAACAGCATAAACAATTATGAAAACATAAGCATCTGAGAAAGAAGGAATTGTAGAGGTTAGGCTGTTGGTCTGAAAGGGCAAACCAGAAAGTGACCATCAACAGATTTCATTTATGATGGTCAGGAGCAATGCTTAGATGGCAACTCCAGCAGTGGGGAAGTTAAGGCCAGCACTGGATGGACTTCTACAGTCTGCATCCCATACATGGCAAAGATGGATCAAGCTCAAGTATGTGTATTTTATGCCACATTCATATCATATGCTATGAGTGTGGCTACTGTATCTCTCAGTGGAGGAGAGATAAAACATCTTAAGAGGAACTTGGTGAGTAAAATATTAGTAATACTATGTATGATAAAGTATTTACCTTCCACCAACTCCACCCAAAAGGTTCAAAACAGATTACGAGAAAGCAATATAACAATGATCACAAACATTAATAGAAAATTAATATTTTTCTAAATAGATTTTCAAAAAACCTAAATAGGAAGATAACGTTTTTAACCCATTTGCTATATCATGCCAAATGGTAAGATATTAATTTCTCCAATACTTTCCTGTATTGTATACCACAGGAGAAAAAAAAAAGGAAAATCAAGCGAGCTATCCCTGCACGAGAGGAGTTGGGATGTAACGGAAATGGACTGAATGGAAAGCCAATGTAACGTTGCCAATGATGCCATTGCCCTATCAAATTTCTTGATACGAAAGCATTTTGGCTGCAATATTGTGAAGCATCTGAAGTTTAGAAAGGAGTTGGGAAGAACAATATAATCTGTTACAATAACCTAAGAATGACAATTGGTGACTGAACCAAAACACCGAAATGTCTCAGAAAACGAGAAACGTATATTATGAAGTTGTGTTAAAAAAAAAAAAAAAGAAAAAAGTTTGTACTATAGCATTTACCTGAGGTTCCAACAACAACAACATTGTATCCAAACAAATTCCTAGAACATTTGAGATATGCTCCACTTTTATAGAAAAACTGACAACTTCTGGAACAGAATTTTCACACTGATGTAACTATAACTTGGTTTTATCTTTATTAAGCTTAAAGCCATACTACTGGAATGTTGGTTTAATCATGAATTGATAATGAATGTGACTGTTGAGCAAACTAGATGGACCATGCAGGTTTTTATCTGCCATCATAAGAGCCGGCTCTGTGGGTGCTTGAGCACCCCCAATATTGAGAAAATTCCTTGTATATAATCCAGGGAGGGGTTATTTCCACTGGGTTAAGTGCCCCCAATAATTTGGGAAGTTGGCTCCCATGTCTGTAGTCATATACTATGTAGCATGTTTGATATATGTACAGCTTTCCCAACTACATGAATTATATCTGAACAAGGCACCTACTGGTATCCAGTGGATTCCAGGATCCGAGGTAGCATGGTTTTACCAAAGGCATATTTTGACAGATGAATCTGATCAATTTGACTGGGTGAGTCAAGAGTTGGATTAGGGAAAGCTTGAGATGCTGTATTGGATTTTAGCAAGATCTTTGCGTTAAAAACTGATCAAATGGAAGGTGACAAAAGGGTAGTGATAAGTGACACTCATTCCAAGGAAAGCTAGCATCAGTGGTGTTTTGCAAGGACCAGTCTTTTTCCCACATCTTTTCAGTATTTTTCTAAATACTGGAGTACATATCAGAAAAGGTGTGTCTTTTTGCACGCTGCCAAAATCTGATAAAAGGGTAGGCACCTGGAAGGCGTGGAAAACATGAGAAAGAATTTAGTGAAGCTTGAGGAATGGTCTAGAGTTTGACAACTAAGACAATGCCAAAAAAATAAAATAAATGTAGGTCAAATTTGGAATATATAAAAATCCAAGGGAATGGGACACAGTGTAGAGGGTGAAGTTCTGTGCAGAATGAAACATGAAATATTAAGGTGGCTAAACAAGCAGATAAGGCAACTGGAAAAGTCAGAAAGAAGTTCAAGTGTGTTAGAAGTGGAATGACCAGCAGGAAGAGAGGAGAGTGCCTCTAAAATCTAATATCTTATCTAGAGTACTGTGAACAATCAAGAAGCACATTGTATGTGTGTGGGGGGGGGGGGGGGGGGCACAGGGGTTTAAGGATCTCACTATGTATACTTTGGAAGAAAGGCAGAATAAGATGTGAAAGATATTTACATATCTTTGAGGTAAATGCACAGGAGAAAAGCCTTTCAACTAAAAGAATATTTTGCGAAAAGAAGTCATACAATAAAGGTAAAAGGGAGTAGACAAAGAAATCTAAGGAAAGATTTCTTTACAGAAGGGCAGCGGACATGTAGGACAGCCTTACAGTGGAGGTGGAGACAAGGACAGTACCAGAATTCAAGAAAGATTAAGACATGCATGGAGGATCTTGGAGGGAGATGCACTGCTGGTTTTGATGGACAGATTGTACAGGCTTTCTCCCATCATCTATGTTTCTCTGAACATCTTTTGCTCGTTTGTGTTGGTCTATCAAAAAATATCAAAAACTACAAAGAGTCCAGTGTGTCTCTCCCATCTCCAAGTCTCTCAACCCTTGGGGGTAGGAAGGAGGGAAGGAGAAGGAAAACGGGGAGATCCCAACTATTTTTCATTTTATTTTAAATATTCCATCTATAGTTGATTATTTTAATGCTTCTTCATAATCTACTACTGGAAGTCTAATGGAAGACTCAAACCCATCCTATTACAACATAATGGAATGATTTTCCACATTCTTGTAGAAGGTCAGCCCAAAAATGCAACAGGGTTCACTCAACTGTTCCGATTTATAGAAAAGAACTTGAATAAAAGTCATATATTCTTTGAGATTCAAGTTCTCCAGGGGTCAGGGGGCCTGGATGAGGGGGAGAGTCAAATTTAAAAATTTTAAAAATATTCTATAAGCATTAAGCCCTTTAGTTTCAGATTTTACCCCCTTCTACAAAAAAAACAAAGCCACATTAACACACATTTCAGAAATTTCATGTATTGCATTTTACCTACACAGCTGAAAACAAGCAACATGCAAGCGTTAACGCCAATTTCTTAATGCACTGAAAAATCAAACTCTTAAAATCATGCTGCCCAGATCCTCTGAGCTCAACTTCCAAGCTTGGCATATACTCCTTAAGGCTTGCTGAAACTAGGGATATTACAAAGTTCAGTGTCTGTGGTAAGGAAGTCAGTCATTGAACGATGACACCAAGTGAACATAAATGGTGCATACCTGTGGTTCCATGGTTGGGCTATATTGAAGAAGGTTAAATTACTGAGGATGGGATGGGGGGAGGAGGATGGATGGGACCAAAAAGACAATCCCAAAGGAGATAAAACTAGTGGCCCAGGGTCAAAAACCCTTCTCCCCACCACTCAAAAAAATCTTGTTTATATGTTATGTCTTGCAATAACCTAACTTCAGTTTCATTTACAAGCTTAGGAACAAAAACAACCTGCTATGTTTAATCTACTTTACTAGTAATCTACACACATTCAGATGATATAATATCTGTACACATTCAGATGAGAACAGAATTTTATTAAACACAAATTCAAGGAATTTCTTTGTAAGAAAGCAATTATTTCCTCACCTTTAACAGGCGTTTTCTCAAGGTAGCAGAATTCATGAGGCACATAAATGGATAACATCTGATGGCACAGAACTTTCCCAAAGCTCAAAATTAAGTGTAAAGTTTTGAACATACATGACCCTTTTCACGTGCTATCTTCAGTCCCTCAAGTTAAGTTTCATAGCTCAAGAAGCCTTGGGCAGGTGGGAGGGGCTGCATACTTGATCAATCCTGCTTATCGATGGAAAACATAAGTGAGAAATTGCTTTTTCCATCAACAAGGAGGACAGTCAGGAACTCAAGTGTGTGGCTTCTGAGTTCAAAGCTGTTCAAAAAGAAGGTAATTTGACCATTGCCTATAAGCCCGCCTGTTCACCCTCTTACTTCAGTTCCAGCATTACCTCTGAACAGCACAGCATAACCAAAGCAATGTCCCCAGCTGAAGACGAATAGCGAACTGAAAATGTGAAAGCAAGAACCACACACAGCTGCTTTGTTTATACTGTCCAGTTACACTAGCTACGCTGGCTCTGATTTAATGAAGTTTTTACTTTATTAGTTAGAGGAGTACCAGTATGTTCATGACAAACCAATACAGGATACAAGCCAATTGGGATTTTTGACCTGGATTTAACTAATGTCTTTCAGTTGCAGCGTAAGGTGAGTTATGTTCAGGTACAGGATTCCCCTGTCCCTCGAAAGCTCACAATTTGAGTTTGTACCCGAGGCAATGGCGAGTTAAGTGAGCTGCCTAATATCACAAGAAGCACTGATGGGATTTGAACTGCTCCGCCTGCTGTTACTAACATTAAGCTAATTGGCTAAGGTCTGTTTAGCCACTGGAATGCTATGTCTCTTTGTAGTTGAAGGAAATCAGTTATGTAGAGTGAAATGAATCCAGTCTGCACAAGTGAAACCCCCTTGAAGCCTAGAGTGTTGAAGGACATGCAGTATAGGGTAAAACATTGGAAGAACCATGTCAGCAATCATCTTTGGTAGCCATTAAGATGAGTATGTAGGACTACTTTGTTATGATGAACCTCAGTGTATGGTTCATAGATGACTAACACTGTTCTAGACTGTTCTAGCTGAAGAAACCAACTAGAAAGGAGAAACATCAAAGTGAGATGCTTGAGAGTCATGGATTCCAAGGGCTCAAATGGCACTTTCATAACTGCTTAAGGACAACATTGAGGTAATAGGCACGAGAAGGCTTCTGCATGGGTGACCTAATAAAGAAGCCCTTCATGAACCTCAAATCTACGCCTGAAGCTGGAAGTCTGTTTATGGCAGCAGGAGATCAAGAGCATGCTGATATGTACTCTGATGGAGGACCTTTTCCATCCATGGTAATAAGTATTTCAGTATGGTGTTGAGAAGCTGTGATCATTGGTATCAGATGGAAAGTTTCCTCCACTATAATGCACAGGTACATGGAGTAGGTGGATTTCCTTTCTGATGTTAGGCCTTGTGATTTAAGGTATGGAAGCAGGGATTCCCATTCCGTATTATGGAAAGGTTTAAAGGTGGCACAGAGGAAAAACGTCTTTTGAGAAGAGAGAACCAGTTGTCACAGCACTGTACAAGCCTCAGCATCATGTCATGCTGGGCAGTTTTCTAAAACTGTGCAAGAATTTCTTCTATTAGAGTGAAGAGAGGATAAACTTAAGTCCCTCAGTCCATTTGAGGATGAACACACTGAGCAGTAGAGCGGCAGCTTTGCATTTCTGGTGCTAGTAGGCAGGGTCTACTTGAGGCATACCACAGGTCCTAAAGATATTCTGCAAGGGTTTACGATCCAAAGACTACATATGGGGCTGAAGAACTTTGCTCCACTTATTTGCAATGTGGTTCTGATGACCCAGAACTTTTAGTGGTCTGATTATGCCATGAAAACCCACGAAGTCCCACATACGTGCTGCTTCCTTGCACAACAAAATGGAACCCCTACCTCCGACATAAAACTATGGCAGCTTGTCAGTGAGTCTTAAAACAGATTGATCCTAAAGGTGATTTGTAAATGTTTGGAGGGAGTAATATTGCCCAAAGCCTCAAATGACCAATATGAAGCATTTATTCAGTACGTGACTGAACTCCCTGCATAACAGATAGCAACCAATGCTAAAAGCATCCATGATCAGAAAAGGGAAAGGGGGAGAGATTTGATATACATTTGGTCACAATCAAAGCGGTTTACATATTATATACATGTACTTGTTTTGTACCTGGGGCAAAAGAGGGTTAAGAACTTGCCCAAAATCACAAGTAGCTGCAGTGGGAAATCGAACCCTATTCCCTGTCAGGCCACAGCAGTAACCGTTAAGTTACTCCTCCACTCCAATGGTACACAGAGGAAGCATCTTGGTTCATGCCAAGTTCTGCCAATCAATGCAATATGGTCTATAGTGAACGAGACAAGTGAATTCTGGTAGAAAGATGAGTGTAAAGATGCCACTGGAATCCCTATTGTGATCTCTTTTTTGAGGTGGGCAAATGACCATATGGCTATAAGAAGATTCTGGCTGCAACTCCTGGGGATCACTGAACCGTCTGCATTAAGTGATAGGTGCCCACCTTGCCAAGTTAGAGCTGTTGCTTGATCTGTGTCCAGAAGAATTCATGAAAGAAATTTGGCTTACAGGTTGAAGCATTTTCTACTCAAAGTTGATGAGAAAGCTCAGGTCTTGCTTTATCCCTGAGGGAAAAGCAAGGGCTCTTTAAGAAACTGTCAAAAGTCATCAAGATATGGAAAAAAAAAACTCCCAGATGTTCCTGCTTGTGGTTGCCTGAAAAAGGGAATAATTTCTCCTTCAATAGTAAACTTCTACAACAATTGGATGTGCTCAGTTGTCTAAATGATAGATGAAGTCAAACTACTGCTGAAACATTCTACAGGGTAGAACAGTGATCTCTGATGGTATCTACAGTCTTTAACCTTATATCTATGCACAAGGCATCTGCCAATTTAGTAGGAACATCTTCACACAAGCTCAAAGTATGCACCCAAGGAAGCCTTATGGCAGCAATGTATATCGAATGTGTAATATAGAAGCAAATGAAAGTGGAAGTTAAGTATTGCCATCAGTTCATACTGCAACTGGGGGAAGCAGCTGGACAAAGCCCTGGACCCACTGGAAGATGGAACGCATGTACCGAGCCACGTAGAACCAAATGGGCAGCAATCTGTGCAGATTGCTTTGCATCAAGTAACACCTATTTATATTAATGGTCCAGTGGCCAGATTTTTACCAGATAATGCATCAGAAAAAAAAAAAAAAAACCCTACATTTCTTTGCCTTCATCATTGTTGATGAAAACTGGACTTCACAGGTTCCAGGTAATGGCTGAATATAAAAGTTTTTTTTTTTTGTTTTTTTTTTTAGAGATATAGACTAAATTGTTAGTGGGGAATGCCAAAAACAAAACTGCTGATCAAGAGGTCATGTAGTGTAATGGCTACTGTGGCTTTCAGTGCCTCTATATACTTTAAAAGACCAAGGAAAATGGCTCAAAGTTCTGCTTCTTGTAGAGGAAAGGGAACCTCTCTGACATGCAAGGTACAAACCATGAGAAAAAAGTTTCAAGCACAAGAAAGGAACAAATTGGAGGAAATTCCTGGGGAATTATTCCTTTTCCTCTAAAGAATAGTCCTATAAGATGAAACAAGGTTCTGGATTATCTTCCAGTCCATATTGAGACATTTCTGAATGCAAGGAAGGTAGAGAGGTGGTCTTTGTGGTTCAGAATCCAAGGTACAACTTGATTCAAGACAAGCATGTTTCTCTGTGCAGGACCACCACCTGTGGATTGAGAAGCTTGCATTGTGCCTTTTTCCTGATTCTGGACTGATGGAAGGTCTTTTATGATGGTCGTTGACAAAGTTGACAATCATTTCTGACTGGCACTGTTTTGAACTGATCAGAGAATTTTTGAGTAATTGCATTTATAAAGTGTGGAAAGGTGGGGTTCTTTCAGATAATTGGATTTCAACCTGAGGGGTGCCTCAGGGCTCCTCCTTCTCCCCTATGTTGTACAATCTCTTTATGAGTTCTTTGGGTTTAATTACATTCTCTGATATGTTTTTCTTATGCATATGATATATTGATGCTGGTACCTATTAGTTTTTCTTTAAATTACACTGTAGTAGAGTGCTCTGTTGGGCTGTGAAAAACATGCTCAAATTAAATTCTTCTAAGACTAAGATTCTTTGGCTCACTAATTCTCTACTGACTGCTCCCGATTCAATAACGTTGGTTAACAGGAAGAGTTTAAAAGTGGAAAAGAAGCAAGAGTTCTGGGGGTTGTGCTCGATTCTGCTCTCATGTATGACGCTCAGATTAAAAACTTATGGAAGCAAACTTTCTATCATACAAGACAGTTATGCGTGCTGCAAATAGTTCAAATGTTGGTGCTGTCACATTTGGATTATTTTAACTCCTTGAATATTGGTTTAAACACAATTTCTCAAGCTACAATTAATTCAAAACATGGCTGTACATCTAATTTTTTTTAGCTAAGATCTGATGGATTGTCTTTGTATTTTCAAAAGCTCCACTGGCTTCATGTAAAGTTGCAAATCATTTTTTAAATTGGTTTGCATAATGTTTAAGGTATTATATGGTAAATTGTACATTTTACTAATTCAAACATTTCCGCATCTTTTACTTTTTTTCATCAAGATTAAGAAATCATCTTTTAATAAAATCTCCATCTTTTAAGGGTATCTGCCTTAAACATCAATTTTGAGGCACTTTTATTTTCATATAAAGTGAGTCCAATTTGGAATACTCTTCCGTTGCTCGAATTTAAGAAAAAAAAAAAACCCAAAAACTTATTTGATAAGATTTAATTGTGCTGCGATGTACTACTTTTATTGTACTCAGTTTCTTTTCTTAACCGCCTTGAACCTCCCACTGAGACTAGTGCAGTCTACCAATTGATTAGTTTAGATTAGCAGAAACAAGTGCTGCTATTGCAAAATGATGGAGAAGACTCAGGTAGCCTAACCATAAATGGAGTGTATTCTAATGGAAATTAGTGTAAAAATCATTGCACATGAAATTTCAATTATATGTCTGTGCTATGACTGCAGTTTGTGCTGACCCTGTCTCGGACAAATTGCACAGCAATCATGAACTGCACTAGAAGGGTGCCGAGGTGCCTGTGCAGAGTGTGAAGACACCAGAACACTACTATGAAGACATAAATGACAAACAGCACAGGGGATGCTTGTACTGGTTTGCACTTTGAGGTTGCACCCTGAGGATCATCTGTCTGGGGTGCCTATGCTTATCCAGTGCTTTAGAGTATAGCTTGGAAATTGTCCTAAACTCTAGCCTGTGCAAGTACACTGAAGATAACTGTTTTAAGCTTGGCAGTTTTGGACAAAACTTGTGCCACGCTGGAAGATCCCCAACCTTACTTTGTGGCTGGACTGTTAGAGCCAAGGCACACTGAAGCTGAGACAACATCCAGAGTGGACAATCTACTAGTGTAGAGTCCGATAATTTTCTTCCTTCTGAACAAGAAGCCTTTTCTCCACTTCATACCAAGTGTAGAGTCAGTCAAGGTATTTTCAAACTTGATAAACTTCTACAGTGCTTGCACTCAGCCTTGTTATGGTATGTACCAAATCAAATGAGATCTTTCTACTGCACTGAGGGCAGGGCCAGAACCTCAACTTTGGGTTTGTTTTTCATTAAAAGAAATACTTGAGATGACAAAAAAAAACAATGTTGGGTGAACAAATATGGAGGAACTTCTCGCTAATGGAAAAGCTGCGTTTTCACATCCATTAAGAGAAGAAAAAAAAAAATCACACACACATTGAGGGATTGAAGATCGCAAATGCTCAGAACTTTACACTTTGGCTAACGTCACCCATACATGTAACAGACTATCCTGCTTATGGAACAAAATATTTTTTGTGAACAGTTCCTATGAGAACAAAAGTTGGTCAGGACCTTGAAAAGTCACCCAACTGCCCCAAGGTGTGTGTAGCAGAGGGCCGTTTTGGTACCAAAGAACCATCAGTACCTCAATAAAACCTTAACTTGCTACTGGTCCCCTTCTACTAAGAAAGAGCAGCTTGATTCATTGTCCTTAGTTACTCTACTCCACGCAGCTGTGCACTTGTATATTATAAGGAACATTATCCTGTAATAAAAAGATCTATAGATATATATATAAAAAGAAAGTCAAGTCATCAGGGATCTCCTCCACTTATGAGGACACATGCTTAGAACACCAGAGTCTGCTAGAAACATGAAAACATGAAAACCAATAATTCAACCACCACTTGATGAAAACAAACTTTTTCATGAAGAAATCACTTATAAGTATAAGCTTTGAATCTGAAGGTATTTAATGCCATGTGACAATCAACAAAAATAAACCATCATTTTGAAAATCAAATGTGCTATTTCTGTTATAAAAAGAAACTGATCTCAGCTTATCTACAGTTAGTTTAAGAAATACAGCACATTAACTGTAAATTAAGGGTAAGCAAAAGCATGCAAAATATAAAGATTTCTATAAATCTGAATTCCTAGATTTAGCATTAAAACCAATCACCGCAACAAATACCTCAACAGTATGCCTTGTGTGCAGAAAGGAAGCGATACTGAACACTCAATGCCACAACTGTAAGGTTTTCGGAGAAGCACCTGTGGCAGTTTCAGCAGTTTCTATATGGGATGCGCCCCTTTCTAGGATTACTTGAAAAAATCAAGTCAATTCGAATTATGTAGCTGTAAAACATTGACATGTGTAGTTTTTTTTTACAGTTTCAAAATCTCCTATCTGGTTTACAAAACAAAATAGGAAAAAAAACGGGCAAAGGTGTGTTAAAGACAGGAAATGTATAAATAAGGGATCACATTTGCAGGCAACATTTGAAAAAAAAATTAAAACTGACATCTATTTATATATATAAAGTGTGGCACACTTCCGTTCTTGGCTCTTAAGCCATTGTCACGGTCATGTGGCCATCTACATCACTAAGGTACTTGCAGGGAAGGGTACCCCCTGCTCAATAATGCTCAGCCTGAAACTCATTTAATTATCTCACCATACTGCAGAAGCAGGGCTACAGATGTTGATCTAAATTAGAATAGTAGCAAAAGTAAACTTGGGGCACTTTATGTTTCAGTATGAACTAACCTAGCCAAATCAGGAACCACATGTTTAATTTATCTACCAAGGTCAAGCAAGGGGTGGTGGGAGGAAAGAATCATTGTAAAAAACATCAGTCCTAAATAAATTTTAGAAAAAACATTTTATAGATTTACATTAAAAAACATTTTAACCCTTTGGTATCCATGTAAGGAAACTTAAAATTATACACACACAAAGTTGTTGGAACCATACAGGTTCTGGAGATATTAAAAATAGGTGGGATTCTTGCAAGCTGTGAACACCTTTCACTGGATCATAAGAATTATTCAAAAAAAGATGATGGACCTTAACTTGAGGCCACACAGAGCCCCTTCTTTGGTTGGGTTAAAGTAAAGAATGTGATGGGGGCCATGAAGATGATGTCTTATGTGGCCTTGAAAACTTAGGTCCATCATTCTTTTTATTAGATCAGCATAAGTACCAAAACAGTGTCAATCTGCTATTTGTAAAAAAAATAAATTAAAAAAAAAACAAACCCAAAACTCTTTGGATGGTCCATAACTTGTTCCCTGAAGCATAACATCAAGAAAGCAGGCGACAAAACAAGTGCTGCACTGACTGTAGTCCAGGCACATTCTCACCACAGCAAGAAATGCATCTGAAGTAACATTAAGGATAGCATTTTCTGGAGCTACAGCACAGAAAGAAACCTAAATTACTTTCAAGGTTGTTTCTCAGTGGCCTACTCCTTACTGCACAGTAAGTGTAAGCACAAAAAAGAATTGCATACTGTTGGAAGAAGCACGCTTGCGTTAAGCCTTTGATACACCAAATAGCATAAATGACTGCCAATTATTTATGGTACTACATTCTTAAGTACTGAACAGCTGTTTTGGTCAGCACAGAAATGTGAGAACCTTCCAAGATTACACAATACTGCAATAATGAGTTTGGATAATAGATTATAAATAAGCAGTAGAGATTCTCCGTTAATTTAGCCTAGTAAATATTGAGTGCAGCCATCAACTAGTCGTGCAAAACCCAACTGCTCAGAATCCATGCAAAGTTAGAAAACACAAACCTGCAGGAGGAAAACAGTGATCGACAGGATAAAAAAAAAAGAACCAAGTTATAATACTGTTTGAAGAGTTGGGCACAAATCTCATTTAACTGTGTGTTATCAACAGGATCAAAAGCGACAGCCCTGACAATGCCTCTAAAAAGACTAAACTGTTGATTAAATATGGTTCCTGAAATATTGTCCACTTTGGTGAAGTTAGGAAGGGAAGACAATGGAAGAGGTGCAATTTTGTCACCCTGGCTTCCTGGCATCTTGTGTGGCCCTGCTCTGTAGGCTTGGTCAAGTTGTTTTAATGCTATGTTTAAAGACACTGTGGTGAGAAAATGGCCTGAACTGTTTATGTGGAGGAAAATGTTTACTTTGCCATTTGGACACGAGTTGGAAATGAGTTCAGAAGCTCCCACTGATAACTGTCACTTTCCCTCTCCAGCAGCACAAATAAGGGGTGATGGCTGTAGTGGAGTATCCCTGTAGGAGCAGAGAATACACACCTGTGGCAGTTTTAAAGCCACTAGAAAGAAGCACGTTCCATGATCAGGCAATAGTGTTGTATACTGCACTACAAGAAATCAGGACTCAATGTCAAGAGCTTGGCTTCTTCTCCGACAGGTCAACAGTTGTTATGGGATTACACCAAGGCAAAGCTAAAACAGATGAGAGCATTACTGGATAATTTAAAGTTTTTATTTTAACTTATAAATTTTAACCATTATTTTAGTTTATGTAAATGTATGTTTAATTGTTATCTCGCAAGGATGGTAGACTGTGCAGATTCCCCCCCCCCCCCCCAAAAAAAAAAAAGGACCATGCACAGCAAGTTCTGGAGGGAGCTGTGATGGTGGAACTTCTACTGAGGGGCTGGGTAAGGAACATGGGTGTTAAATCAGGACAACTGTGTCTCCTCCCCCCTCCATGGTCTCATAGCCTCAGTATTTACAACCTTTGACTGACCTACAAGCTCAGAACTACTAGAAATTTTTTGAGTTGTCTACAATATAAAATACTGCCATCAGATTTGTCAAGGTGCAAAAAAGTGGGACCATGTGACCCCTCTACTTCAGGAGGAATACAGAATTGTTTAAAATCCAATCAACTGTTTTTAAAACTCAATCAGGGACTCCAGCAACACTATCATGACTATTGATACCATACCCCCCCCCCCCCCCCCAGGTCATTACATTCCACACAGCAAAACCTTCGTTTCATCAGGGAGGCATATACATTTTGACTATACAAAATAAGATATGGGTGACGGGGCAGTGCTTTGGAAGGACTTACCACTTTTTCTACATATGGAATGTTCTTAATTACGTTTCAGAAAAGCATTAAAGACCATGCTATTTGAAGATGCCTTTATTATTTGTAATTAATGTTATAGCAGCCACAATATTGTCTCTAGCGGAGAAACAGAGCGTTTCCTCTAGAACTTCTCTCTATACTTCCACATTTCAGAATTCTAATTTAGTTATTTGTCTTATCTTTAGTTTGTAATTTTCTCCTTTAAATGTTTTCTGTTTATCATTTTATTTGCTGGATTTATATTTTAAACTGTGTCGATATTCTCCAAACAGTGGTACATCAAAAATCAAAGTAAACTAAACCAACTTTTGGTGAAATTTCCCAATAAAGCCTTGCGTCATGAGCGAGCTAAAATATTAAGGTGAATGAGGAAACAGCATTCAAAAAGTTTACATAAGTAAATATCAAAGTATTCCTATCTTCTTAAAAGACCAAAATAATCCAATATCTTTCTTTTCTTTTTAAATAAATTTTAAAAGGGTTTCTTATCGAATGACGCAACAAACTGCAGAGCCAAGATCACCCACCTTCTGATTCCTACTCAACTTACATTTTTAACACACAAACCAAATTTATACTAAAGTCTCAGCATTTAGTTTTGTTTCTTCTGCAACTGCTCTAAGTCAATATCTGACAGTTTTACAAAAAAACAATTCCTAGATACTCTAAAGAATTCCCCAACCACTTTCTCCCTCACACCGCTTTTATATAAAACGTTATATAGACACCTAAGCAAAAAAACAAGACCACCACAAAACTTTCCACAGGGAAGCAGCAAGCAGAAGCCAAAAGGGTGGAAATCACCAAAACCACGTCCAACAACACAAGCCCCAAAGACAATCATGTTGAAATGTTACAAAAATGTTTGTTCTCCAATAACAAATGCAACAACACCTGACACGCTAGCCTTCATCAGGGGTCCTGTATTGTAACAATAAATGTTCAACAGTGAACTTCATCACATCATCAAAATTTAATGAGGTATGTTCAACCACATATTGAACACACTTAAATATGGGATTCTCCAAACTCAGTAGTAGCGTCGCATCCAGCAGCCAATGCTTAAAAGATTTAGACATCTAACCCATCTTGTCCAATGAATTTAAAATTATCACCATCACCTATTTTATTAAATGTATGTCATGGTTTTGCATTTTTTGCTGTGTTGAGGCCTTCATGTAGACAGTGCAGGGAGAATTTAAGATAGTGCATCTTGAATTCCTTTTGGTTTTGTTTCATTATGCAATAAAAGTTTGTTTGATGTTATACAGTAGCTAAATAAGATTAAGATTTATTTTTAATTATTATACAACATAATTTTTACAAGTCAAAGCTTAAGAAAATCAGAAGGAAAAAACATCAAATCGTTAATCACAAAATATAAGAAAATTAGTAAATTATAAATCCTCTTTAGACCACTAGCTAGTGGGGGGGGGGGGGGGGGGGGAGGTGCATGATTCCAAAAGATTAATCAGGAGATATCCTACAAGGAAAAAAAAAAAAAAAAAGAAAACTTGCATATAGCTTAGCAAGCATACCCTATCCTCTTAACCATATTTAAACTCAACTACTATGGAATTAACCTGTGGTCAACCTTTTCAATTTAACAAACTCTCTTAAATGTTCTGGGTGATAAAAAGACATATTTTAACCCTGTATATTTAACAACGCATTTACAAGGATAATTAAGGTAGAAAGATGCACCCAAAGCTAAAGTTTCAGTCCTCAAAGCTAGAAAGGCTTTTCTTCTTTTTTGATTTGATTTTGGGATGTCAGGAAACATCCAAACCTTTTTACCATAAAATAAAGTTTGTGAGTTTCTAAAATGTTTAACTGCTTCTAAACCGTGCTCAAAAATAAATGAGACTATTAATGTCATTCTTTTGGAGTCTTCAGAGATAGTTGCTTCCAAAAAATCAGTTAAATTCATATCTTTTTTCTGTTCCTGTGAAATCGTTTCTGATTGTTCCTCCCCTTCCTTATTTAATATGTAATATAACCTATCAATTGGGGGAATAGCGTCTGAAGTATAATGAAGTATTTCCAACAACTATTTCTTAAAGGCATCTAATGGACTTATCCCAAGGGTCTTAGGAAAGTTCAAGAAACGAAGATTTAATCTGTGGTTATAATTTTCAATCTGCTCAATTTTCCGATGTGTGACCGCTTTATCTTTTATCGTAGCAGTTGAAAATTCTTGTAATTGTTTAACATCCTCTTTAAGTGCATTCAAGTATTAAATTCCACCTTTGTCGCATCTAAAGACTTAGAGTCAACTGTACTTACTAACACTGAAACCTCTTTCATTGAGTTGGCCACGGTTATATCCAAATGTTGGAGAGCCTCCCATATACTCTCAAACATCACAGTCTCAGGTTTTTGCATTAGAGCTCGTAGCTCAATTTGAAAACTAAAAGGCTTCAAACCTCTGTTAGATGCCGTCACCTCATGTCCTTGATCCAGAAGCGTTCCTGCTACATCTTCGGTCTCAGGAGACCTCTGCTGAGAGTGGCATCCTTCGGTAAGAGGCGGTGGATTGAGAACCGGGGAAGAAAGTGATATCCAACCCCAAATCCTCAAGGTCTCCTGCCAATGAGACAACAGGGTTCCTCCCGGTATGTTGGATAGGCGTTCTCACAGCGAACCACTCTATGGTTTGTTGCTGTGGAGAGGAGGTCTTGGCTGTGGAGGAGTCGGCCTTGACCGTCCCCTTTCGCTTAGTATGAGGCATCTGTTCAAGGGGAATATTAGTTTGCAAGAATCCTTCGAGACCACTCAGCCGTGGATTTCGCGTGCCGCCATCTTGACACTCCCCCGGACCCATGTTCAGATTATTTTTAAAACATACCAAAACAAATGGATGGAATTCAATTCACCCCCCCCCCCCCCCCCAAACTGATACAATTAAGAGAAAGGGAAATGGGACTTGATACATCACCTTTCTGAGGTTTTTTGCAACTACATTCAAAGTGGTTTACATATATTCAGGTACTTATTTTGTACCAGGGGCAAGTGACATAAGTATAAAATATGTCTTCCTGTATTTAAATACATTTAAATATATTAGGACTCAATGCAGCAAAGGAAAACAAATTACTATGAACTTATACTAGGAGGAATAGGTCATTTGGGGTTTTTTTTTTTTCCAAATATTTATACTTTTCAGTTAAAAAGCAGGATATAAGAGGCAATCTTGTGCAGTCAGGCATAGCCTGTACAGCTCACAACAGGTGATCAGCTTGTTTCAACAGTGGATAATACTAAGGGCAAGGAAGGCTGAGAACCAGTGTGGGCAGGCAACCAGGACAAGCCAAATAGTGGATATTACTATTATCACTTAATATTACTATTATCACTTAAATTTCTGTCAGTTGAAATCATGGCATGGAATCTAAAAATGTACAAATGATATTTCAAGGGGGAGTGTGGAATATATATATATATATATATATATATATATATATATATATATATATATATATATATATATATATATATATATATATATAATTTATTTTTGTGGGTTTACATATTGTCATATCCCCCTTAAAAGTACGGATGCCACTGGGAAGAGCAGTATTTACTGGCCACTCTTAGATGTCTTAAGGATACATCTCTCACCAATTAGTCCACTGAAGATGAACCTTTTTTTTTTTTTTTTTTGATTGTCCATTTTTTGCATATGCTGACATTACTTGCATTGTACTGTAGTAATTGTTTCCTGTTAGTCACACTGAACCTAAACTTGTTTGGGATAATGTGGGATATAAATGTCTCAAATAAATAAAACTCCAATTCTTGGTCTACATAAACCATTCGGGTATTGTTAAATCTAAACAAACCCATTTTTAGAATAAGCACAGGAATACCCCAAATGTTTTGAAAACCACTTTTTTCTGGTCTTTCAATACTGGAAATACCCATCTCTAGGTTAACCCACCTAAAAATGGACCACTGTGTTCCAGACAGGAAGTGCTCTACCTTGCACCTCAATATGATATGATACAGATGTTCAAATATTTGAAAGGTATTAATCCGCAAACGAACCTTTTCAGGAGATGCGAAGGCGGTAGGAAAGCGGTAGAACGAGAGGACATGAAATGAGATTGAAGGGGGGCAGACTCAAGAAAAATGTCAGGAAGTATTTTTTCACGGAGAAAGTAGTGGATGCTTGGAATGCCCTCCCGCGGGAGGTGGTGGAAATGAAATCGTTAACAGAATTAAAACATGCATGGGATAAGCACAAAGGAATCCTGTGCAGAAGGAATGGATCCTCAGGAGCTTAGTCAAGATCGGGAGGCGGGGCTGGTGGTTGGGAGGCAAGGATAGTGCTGGGCAGACTTATACGGTCTGTGCCAGAGCCGTTGGTGGGAGGCGGGGCAGGGATAGTGCTGGGCAGACATAGGGTCTGTGCCCTGAAGAGCACAGATACAAATCAAAGTAGGGTATACACAAAAAGTAGCACATATGAGTTGTCTTGTTGGGCAGACTGGATGGACCGTACAGGTCTTTTTCTGCCGTCATCTACTATGCTACTATGTAATAGCAGCAAACCTATGCAAAAAAACTTGGGGGTCTGGGCCAAATATTTGCAGACAAGCATCATTTTCAGGATATCTAAGCGAGCATTCATCGAGCACAACTGAGGCTCTTGGAGCAGGGCTCCGCATCATACCTCTACTATTGCTATAGCTATGTTCTTTTTGTGATACTTTGTAACCCATACTATGTAAGCCGCACTGAACCTGCTATCGAGCGGGAAAGAGCGGGGTATAAATGTAACAAATAAATAAATTCTTGTTCTACACAGCTTTAAAGTGCTGCTTCAGATTTTGCTGGCTATATAAGAAGTTTTCAATCTCACCAGCAAATATTTTTGGCAAATAAACTTCTGTATGCTCTCATGTGATAAAACTTATTTGGATGCCTGATAGTGTTCAATCAGAGTTCTCTCTCACTAATTACATCTATTCTTTCAGATATTTTTTCTCTCACTAATTATATCTATTCTTTCAGAATAACTAAACAGAAAAAAAAAAAAAGTGTCATCCAGGTCTTTTTATCCTATTAGAGATCCCGAGGCATCTGGTGGCTAAAACAGAAGGCATTTAATTTGTTAAAATTGCATCAATTTGTATTTGGAATATTCCACACCCCAACCTTTTCAAATGGCCAGGGCACACTTTGAACCCATTAATAGGAGAGCCTGTGCTGAGGGGTAAAACAGTTTGTGAACCCCTGATCTAATCCCTGATAAGATGGATATTAATTTTTCTGACCCATTATTCAAGAAAAGATTCAAGAATAAACATGCTTGCCAAAAAAAAATTGATCCCCTCATTAACTAGTGACATCAACTTAAACATTAACTTCAACTAACCAACTGAATGCTGTTAACTATTGTTCAGTCTCTCATTTCCCTTGAGGAATTCTGGCCCATTCTTCCATGCACAACAGTTTCAACTCTGCAATATTTCATGGTTCCTTGCATGAACTCGTCACTTCAGGGCTTGCGGCAAGTTTTTTCAGTAAACTTCAGACTGACTTGCTCAGTCCAAAACACAGAAGGCTCTTCAGCTATCCTACTTTTGATGTACTTGAATTAAGCTGGTTTCTTATGGAGGCCAAAACAGCAGACAGACCTCCATCTTCTTCACACAGAATTTCTAAGATCCCATGATGCATTTTGTTTCTTGCAGACCTTGATTGACTCAATGCCCTTAACATATTTCACTGCCCTTCCACCATCCCATTGGTTATCCTTCTTCCACCTGTCGTGAGATATCTCTTCATTCAGTGCTATATATTCTAACTCTTGCATCTTATGTTTTAGACTTCTAACATTCACATGAGTGTAATAAACACATTTTGAAATGTATTTACAACCTGACTAGCAGATGACAGGTATAATTTATCTTTCAACTGTCTGCCCTTCATTTGAGGGTTGTCATCTTGCTATACGTCCCACTTTCAGCTCCACTGTAGCTCATGGCAAGATAGCTTGAAATTCTCCTCTTGAGTTATGATATAAAGCAGAATTTATGGTTCCATCAATGATGTCAAGCTGTATAGGTCCTGATGCATCAAAGTTTCCAAGTTTATTCGGGGTTTCTACCCCAACCAACAAGCATATCTAGGCAGCATACATAATGCGGACAATAAAGGAATTGGGAGATAACATACAAAAATAATACAGCAAACATGGAAGGGAATACAAATACAGTGGTTGAAAGTAAAGTTGGAGAGAAACATACAAGAGAGGAAAGTGTAGTTCAGGCTTGCTATCAATGCGTCCACAGCAGGAAATCGTGAGCCACAGCCTTCAGAAAGAGAAAAAAGTCTTAAGCACAGGGGCAAAATCCTGGAGGGAGGGCATAACTTTAGGCAAAAGAGTAGTCAAAGCAATTCTGCACTATGATACTTCAACCGCTATACTTGATAGCTGAGACAAGGTTGCTGCTTTGGACAGTAGCATGGTGCTTGGGGGGGGGGGGGGGGGGGGGGGGGGAGATCTCCATCCAAACAGTTCAATTCTTGGTTCACGGAGCACATTACACTACCATAACCCTTATCCATACTCATCACCTCAAGCTTAGATTACTGCAACTTGCTTCTTACAAGTCTCCCATTAAATCATCTCTCCCCCTCGATCTGGTAAATTCTGCCACACAACTTACCTTCCACAGCGCTGCTCACATGACTTCAAGTCACTTCATTGGCTCCCTGTTTCTGTATACAGTTCAAATGCCTCTTACTGTCTTAGAAGTGCATTCATTCTACAGCTCTCCACTATTTCTTCCATATACCCCTACCTGGGAATTCCATTCAGCTGGTGAAGTCACTTATCTCCACCGTCAACTCCATTCCCTTTACCTTGCTGTGCTATATGCCAAGAATAGACTTCCTAATTCAGTATGTTATGCTCCGTCTCTGACCCTATTCAAATCTAGATTAAAGGCCCACCTTTATGAGGCTGCTTTCAACTCTTAACCCCTTTCCAGGGGTTTTCAACCCAGCCCTCAGGGCACACCTAGCCAGTTGGGGTTTTCAGGATATGGGGATATCCTGAAAATCCCGATTGGCTAGGTGTGCCCTGAGGACTGGGTTGAAAACCTTCAACCTTTTCAGTAACTGTGTGGGTTGGGTTTTTTTTTTTTCAACAATCCCATAACTCTCTAATCCTTGTTTGTCCATTTGTCTGTCTTGTCAAGCAGTGATCGTCTCTTATGTGTTTGTATACAGCGCTGTGTATGTGTAGTAGTGCTATAGAAATAAGTAAGACTAGTAAAGTCGTGGATCTCCAGCTGCTCTTTGGGAAAGATGAGGTAATTGGCCATGTTCTTTTTAGAAAGAAGTGGTTTCTTAACTATTTTCCCATGATTATTCCCATTCAATTTTTTTTTCATGATGGTTGACACAGGAACCCTCCCATCAGCCACAATGCGAGGCCTGCAGACCTTCAGATGTTACTAAGAAACAAGATGGCAAGCAATCCGCAAAATCCAACGTGGAGACAAACAAAGCAGATCAATCAGTGATATGGTTCAAAACTTTATTTTCAGAGATTCGCCCGACACAGACTGTTTCGCCCACAAGGGCTGCGTCAGGGGCTAATAGTCCAAGCAGGACATGAGATTGAAACATAAAAAAACAGCAGGGTGATTTCCTCAATCAAGATGAGGACATCAGCTCAATGCACAGGGTAAGTCTCTGGTCGCTTCCAGCAGCTGAGAGATGCGACCAGAGACTTACCCTGTGCATTGAGCTGATGTCCTCATCTTGATTGAGGAAAGCACCCTGCTGGTTTTTTATGTTTCAATCTCATGTCCTGCTTGGACTATTAGCCCCTGACGCAGCCCTTGTGGGCGAAACACAGTCTGTGTCGGGCGAATCTCTGAAAATAAAGTTTTGAACCATATCACTGATTGATCTGCTTTGTTTGATCTTCAGATGTTAGACTGATTTCATAAATCTTCTGTACTAAAAAGTTTGTCAATGCACATGTTAAAATGTAGTATCAGTAGAGCCCTTAAATTCCAAAAGTTCCTCAGTTTTAAATATATAGTCCTCACTGTTCAGATTTTAGACACCTTTAAAAGTGATTTTGAATTTTTGTTTTTAATTTGTTAAATTATTTTCATGTTGCCTTCTTGTCTAGGATTATATGTATATGGGCAACAACAGTTGCTATTTAAAAATGATGCACCATCTTAAATCACTATCACACAATTTGAGGATAGGGCAGTCTAAAACACATTGAGATTTTTAGGTTTGACAGCTTGCAGTCTTCCAGCCTCGCATGTCTAAGTGACAAAATTAATTTAAATGACCACAACGGGGGGTGGGGGGGGGGGGGGGGGAGAGCACTGATAGTACTGGCAAAAATACATGGAAACCAAAGGGTTAAAACAGATCAGATTAGGTCAAATAATGCTTATTTTATTTAGAATAATCAACATTCTAAAGCAAGGAAAAAAATTAACGTCATACCTGTGAATTCTTTCTATTACCTTACACCAGTTTAGACCAAAAGAGATGCAGTACCACCAGCAGGGGATTTACAGACAAACTCTTCAGTTTACTGCTATGCACTGAAGCTCCTCCTCCATGCCTGATGCTCAAGCGCCCAAGCTGTTTTAATTCTTGCTCTTCCACCTAGTTATTATGGAACTTAAAATAATGAGAAAAAAAGGATTAAAAACAGACCCTTCTTTCCTTATGTATCCCCATTCTCATAACCACGCACTCAAATAGGTGGATTGGTACAGACTGATGTGTGGCTGACAGCAAAGAAATTAGAAAACACAAGAATTTCCTACCCTGTTTTATCTCACCCCAATCTGTACCAATGAGAACTTACTCAAGACTTGCATATAAAAACCAATTATCCAAAGCACGTTAATAGATGCACACTTATCAATGGAATAAAGATTTCTGAATGTACAGAGGGTTTCACAAGTTGTCATTATGTCTGAGAAATATGAACACCCTCTCCACTTGCAAAAATCCTTGCACTTGAGAACATTCCTCCACAAATTCCAGAGAATGAAAATAATCTGCCCATAGGCTTCAAAAATAAAAGTAATGCACCTTAAAGAGTATAAACCTATGGCTCTGTCCGAGTAATGAGGTAAAATGAAAAAGCTGATTTTCACCTTTTATGAAACAAAGTCCGTAAACACAAGTTTGAGAAATAGTGAAGATGGAAAGTACCGATGACAGCATGCAGCTTGCTGGCCCTTCTTGTCAAGCTGGTAAAAGATAAACAATTTATAAGTTTAAAACAAATTGAGGAACTGAATTAAAAAAATGGAACAGGAAAATCGCCACTCAAAACCATGCTCTGCAGACCGAATGACAGAAAAGAGCTAAAAGAGTGGAAAGTGGTGCCAAAGGAGCCACACAGTATAGATGTGAATGCATGCATCAAGGCTTATAAGGACAAACCACAACTCTATTCCACAATCAGATTGACCAAGATACCTAAGCTCTAACAAGCACACAGTAGAAAACCACTTTAAAAGAATTCCACTTGAGGCAATAATATAAGTGGTTTTACTACTGTGCGATTGTTAGAGCATAGGTATCTTGGTCAATCTTATTCTTATAAATCATGACTGTGCCGTAACTTAGTATCCTTGAGGCAGGCATTTGCTGAAACACAGCCACGTTGGACCACTTTTCCAATAAAGTTTCATCTATACCATGCAGCTCTTCTGGCACCACTTTCTACTCCCTTGGCTGTCTCCGCTCGTTTCTGTTATCACAGAAATGTCAAAACAAAGGGAAAAAAAATCTCAATACTGGACTAATCTTTGTTCATGGAAGACTGTAGACTAACAAATTTCAGGGGATTCTGAATAGCCCGTTTTCAGGCTAAACTTTTCAACTGTCAGTTCATCAAGGGGAGATCTGATTTAGACAGAACCCTGAATGGGCATATTTTTACTTGTGGGTAAATGTGTCTGCTACTAGTAGCTTTGACAGCCATGAAAACAGCTGCTTTTATGTCTAGTAAGAAGCTACTGTGATGTCCTCTACAGGATACCTTCTTACTCTTTCTAGTACTGTTCTTAGCAACAACTTCGGCAGGAATATTTAAAGAAGTGTTGCACATGCTGATTACTCAATACATCTGTGCTCACAGATCTGCTGTAAATACCTTGGTACCCTGAGTCAAGAGGCTTAGTTTATAACTAACATGTCTTAAGACTGAAAAATTAGCTAATGCCTTGTTTCAGTTCCTATTCCTCTAGAGCAAAACAATTTTACTCAGCCAAGTCTGCTTTACGTCTAATTTTCTTACAAAACTAAAGACACTCAAATTTCTTTCCACAGAAACATCTTTTCTATGTTTTAGAATTCATGTTTCTTCTCACTACCTAAATCTACAATAACACTTGAACAAAGAAACTCTCTCTGTGACATAACAGTACACTCTTCTGAACAATCTTGTGACGGATTGCCAGCATGTCCTAGACCACAGTTCACATGTTTAGTATGAGAAGCTTCATTCTCTCCTTGAACATCCACTTACACGTTTTGAGTGTATCAGTGTTCTGTTGAGCACTATTTGTTGATGACTCTCACGCCTGCTACTAACTGGAGTGATCCACGTTTTTTTTTTTCCAAGTGAGCTGCTTCCACTCACTCAGCATTTGCAGAAGCAGGCAAATATCTCAGCCCACAGAACTCTAAGCAATGCCCTCTGACACAGTTTATGGGAATGTAGTGCAGAATCTTACTGAACTGGAATGCTTCATCCATGAGATACAGCGGCTTTTCTTCTGGTTTTGTATTTTTAAACCAAGCCCATTTGTATTAGGAATTCCATTCTAAAACAGTGTTAGAGTTGTATGCAAGATTTCAGGGAGGTGATTCATGAACTACCAAAAAAGGCTATTACAGCCAGCTAACAGAAAACTCGTAATTCCGAATAATCATGTAAGCCAGCTACAGAATAAACTTTCCTATGGCATTGCTATGAACATCAGCAAGTCATTAGAATGGGCAGTTATGAAGGCTAAAATCCATGAGAAACAGTCTGCTTAGAAATATCTTCCAAGCCCAGATTTAAAAAAAAAAAAAAAAAGAACAAACATCTGCTACCACAACTAAATGGTGCTGGGAACACTACTAAGAGAGCACAGAAGGTCATCCTTTAAAAATGGAACAGTAGGAGCTAAGTAAAAGAAAAAGCATTAAGTATCAGCAAATCTGAATGCCAAAACAGTAATAAGGCAGGTTAAGAGAATCTGAGAAAACTTGCCTAAGTGCTAACTAAACCCACATACACTGAAAACAGGAAGAGTCATTTGGGCTACTAAACGACCAAGGGATAAAGGAGGCACTTGAGTAGGATAGGGTAAGAACAGAAAAACTAAGGGGCTCTTTTACTAAAGTTTAGTATGTGCTAAATGTTGTGTGTACTATATGATACCTATGAGTCCCTAAATTAAGTCTTTGCTTTCGTCTTCACTGCAAAGAATGTTTGGAAAATCCGATGTCCGAACCATTCTTTGTACATAATGATCCAGAAGGCCTAAAATAAAATCTGTGCTAATCTAGAACAAGTGTTAGTAGGAAATCACCAAGACCTAACAATATTCAGGCCAGAATTCTAAAAAGGAACTCAAATGCAAAACTGAAGACCTACAAACGGTAACCTAAATTATTAATATCCATCTACCTGAGGACAGAAGGGTAACCAACAATGCCTTTATTTATTTTTAAATTGGCTCATGTGACCAGTGAATCTGAAACAACAGGGCTGGGTAAAATACTAGAACCTGTTAAAAATTGCTATTAAGGATAAACCTGAATTAATGGGGAGAGAGCTAGCATGGATTTAGCAAAGGGAATTTGCACTTTATTCATCTCAATCAGATTTAAAAGTGTATGAATAAGGGTTAGCAGCTTAATATAAGGTAGATGAATTTTTAAAAATCCTACACAAATGCTCCTCAGGGAACACTGTATATGAATTGTGCATTTAAGCCACAGAAATATAAGCCGTACCCTTGTATAAGCCATGGAATTTCTGAGTTCCTGTAAATGTCTGCATAAACTGCAGCTATGTATCTGGCCACACCTAGGCATGTTATGCACCAAAAAGCTCAGAAGGCTCAAGAACAGGCATCAGGCGCAGAAGAATAGGTGCCAATGAGTGCATACACTTCCGTTTTTGTCTGGGCATGCACACAAGAGCACTAAGTATCGGGGCCCCTAAATTTTCATCATATCTGGAGATGCCAAAAATTTAAAAAAAAAAAAAAAGGCAAACTACCTTGTAACCCTTCGGCAATGTCACTCACAAATATATTGACATTGCCGAAGGGTTACAAGGTAAAGTTTGCCTTTTTGCGGATGACACCAAGATTTGCAACAGAGTGGACACCCCGGAGGGAGTGGAAAACATGAAAAAAGATCTGAAGAAGCTGGAAAAATGGTCTAACTTTTGGCAATTAAAATTCAATGCGAAGAAATGCAAAGTGATGCACTTAGGGAGTAGAAATCCAAGGGAGGCGTGTTAGGTGGGGAGAGCCTGATAGACACGGACGGGGAGAGGGATCTTGGGGTGATAGTATCTGAGGACCTGAAGGCGATGAAACAGTGCGACAAGGCGGTGGCCGTAGCGAGAAGGTTGCTAGGCTGTATAGAGAGAGGTGTGACCAGCAGAAGAAAGGAGGTTTTAATGCCCCTGTATAAGACGTTGGTGAGGCCCCACCTGGAGTATTGTGTTCAGTTTTGGAGGCCGTACCTTGCGAAGGATGTTAAAAAAAATGGAAGCGGTGCAAAGAAAAGCTACGAGGATGGTATGGGAGTTGCGTTCCAAGACGTATGAAGAGAGACTTGCTGACCTGAACATGTATACTCTGGAGGAAAGGAGGAACAGGGGTGATATGATACAGACGTTCAAATATTTGAAAGGTATTAATCCGCAAACTAATCTTTTCCGGAGATGGGAAGGCGGTAGAACGAGAGGACATGAAATGAGATTGAAGGGGGGCAGACTCAGGAAAGATGTCAGGAAGTATTTCTTCACGGAGAGGGTGGTGAACGCTTGGAATGCCCTCCCGCGGGAGGTGGTGGAAATGAAAACGGTAACGGAATTCAAACATGCGTGGGACAGGCATAAAGGAATCTTGTGCAAAAGGAATGGATCCACAGAAGCTTAGCTGAAATTGGGTGGCGGGGGGAAGAGGGGTTGGTGGTTGAGAGGCTAGGATGGGGAAGGGCAGACTTATACAGGGTCTGTGCCGGAGCCGGTGATGGGAGGCGGGAAATACTGCTGGACAGACTTCTACGGTCTGTGCCCTGAAAAAGACAGGTACAAATCAAGGTAAGGTATACACATGAGTTTATCGTGGTCAGACTAGATGGACCGTGCAGGTCTTTTTCTGCCGTCATCTACTATGTTACTATGTAACGTGTGGTACAAATGGCTTCAAATTGTATTAAAATATATTTAAACAGATAAGCCAGTAAGCCTGTGCAAGTTTTAAACACTGATAGCAAGCAACTAACATGCGAATGTCTGAAAAGGAAAGCATGTATCAGTATTTAGGCGCAGAAGAATAGGTGCCAATGAGTGCATACACTTCCGTTTTTGTCTGGGCATGCACACAAAGAGCACTGAGTATCGGGGCCCCTAAATTTTCATCATATCTGGAGATGCCAAAAAAAAAAAAACAGATTTTTTTTTAAATTACAGTGAATATGCCAAAGTACATGGAAATTGAGAAGCAGTTTAAGAGTTTTCAGTATATAAGACACGCATCTGACATTGGAGAAAAGAAGCCAAAATTGAGAAACTGAATTCAAAGAAGCATGCTCACCGAGGTAGGCCGCCAAAATATACCCTTCTTTTAAACAGGCTTCAAGAAATAGCAACTGGCAAAAAGGGACAAAAAAAGTCAATTTCAACAAGAGAGATCAAGTGTCAAGCCACTTGCCACTGAAACAAAAAGATACATTTTTTAGAAGTGAATTGGGTGCATATGTGTAGGAACAGAGTCTGATAGTGCTAAGATCACTGAAGGGCAGAAGCTGCCAGAAAACAGTTAATGGATCACGTTTGTGAATTTTTTTGAAAATGCATGATAGCTATGCGCCCAGCAGCATAATTAATAAGGAGTTTGATATTCCTGCCACAGGAACAATTTCCTAAAGATATCACTCTGATATGTAATAAAAAAAAAGTTGGATAAACAAAGACATGAAGGAATGGGTGGAGAAATCATTTTCAGCATGTCCTGGTATATTTTTTCTGCAAAAATCTCTTAATTTTGGATTCTATGGCAGCACACAAAACTGACAAAAAATAAATAAGGCTGGTGCTCCTATTGCTGTGATACCTTGGGGCCTCACTTGCAAGTTTCAGCTGAGAGAAGAGGACATTTCTCTGGTAAGTGAATGCTACTTTGCTTGTGCTTTGGGAACTTAAAGATTGGGGTTCAAAGGAGGAATTGTAGGTTAGTGTTAGGCAAAATTAAAAAGCAAATTTTAACAGCTATTCTCAATAGTCTTTTCCACTTAGTTTTAAAAGCTTTGGACCACAGCATTAACAGATAGAATCTAACAGCCACTGCAGGATCTAATTTAGTAGACGCAGAAATGATAAAAGAAATCAGAGACGCGAACAAAATGGGCAATGTGATAATAATGGGTGACTTCAATTACCCAAATATAGACTGGGTAAATGTAACATCAGGACACGCTACAGAGGTACAATTCCTTGATGAAATCAAGGACAGCTTTATGGAGCAGCTGGTGCAGGAGCCGACGAGAGAAGGAAAAATTCTAGACTTGGTCCTTAGTGGAGCGCATGATCTGGTGAGGGACGTTATGGTACTGGGGCCGCTTGATAACCATGATCATAATATGATCAGTTTTGGTATTGACCTTGAAGTAACTGTACACAGAAAGTCAAATACGTTAGCGTTTAACTTTAAAAAAGGAGACTATGATAAAATGAGAAGGTAAAAAAAAAAAAAAAACTTAGGGGGCAACTGAGTAAAAACTGTACAACAGGCGTGGACGCTGTTCAAAAATACCATCCCGGAGGCCCAGGCCATACATATTCCGCGAATCAGAAAAGACGGAAGTCCAAAAGACAGCCGGCCTGGTTGAAAAGTGAGGTGAAGGAAGCTATTAGGGCTAAAAGAAACGCCTTCAGAAAATGGAAGAAGGAACTGTCTGAAAACAACAAGAAGCAGCATAAGGAGTGTCAATGCAAATGCAAGGTGCAGATAAAGAAGGCCAAGAGGGATTACGAAAAAAAGATAGCATTAGAGGCAAAAAAACATAGTAAAAACTTTTTTTCAGTATATTAAAAGCAGGAAGCCGGCAAAAGAATCGGTTGGGACGCTGGATGACCGAGGGGTAAAAGGGGCGAGCAAGGAAGACAAAGACGTAACGGAGAGACAATGAATTTTTTGCTTCGGTCTTCACCGAGCAAGATTTGGGTGGGATACCGGTGTCGGAAATGGTATTTCAAGCGGACGAGTCGGAGAAACTTACTGACTTCACGGTAAACCTGGAGGACGTAATGGGGCAGTTCAGCAAACTGAAGAGTAGCAAATCTCCTGGACCGGATGGTATTCACCCTAGAGTACTGATAGAACTGAAAAATGAGCTTGCGGAGCTACTGCTAGTGATATGCAACTTATCCTTAAAATCGAGCGTGGTACCGGAAGACTGGAGGGTGGCCAATGTAACACCGATTTTTTAAAAAAGGCTCCAGGGGAGATCCGGGAAATTATAGACCGGTGAGTCTGACGTCAGTGCCAGGGAAAATGGTAGAGGCTATTAAAAACAAAATTACAGAACACATCCGAGGACATGGATTACTGAGACCGAGTCAGCACGGCTTTTGTGTGGGGAAATCTTGCCTGACCTACTACTACTACTTAGCATTTCTATAGTGCTGCCAGGGTTATGCAGCGCTGTACAAGTTTAAACATGGGGAAGGACAGTCCCTGCTCAAGAGAGCTTACAATCTAAAGGTGACAAACTATGTAGTCAGTGTAGGTATCATGAATGGGGAGGGTGGTTAGGCGCCAAAAGCAAGGGAGAAGAGATGGGCTTTGAGTAAGGACTTGAAAATGGGCAGGGAGGGCGCATGGCGTATGGGCTCGGGAAGTCTGTTCCAGGCATAAGGTGATGCGAGGAGTAAACAAACATGTGGCCAAAGGGGAACCGGTTGATATTGTGTATCTGGATTTCCAAAAGGCGTTTGACAAGGTACCTCATGAAAGGCTACAGAGGAAATTGGAGGGTCATGGGATAGGAGGAAATGTCCTATTGTGGATTAAAAACTGGTTGAAGGATAGGAAAGAGTGGGGTTAAATGGGCAGTATTCACAGTGGAGAAGGGTAGTTAGTGGGGTTCCTCAGGGGTCTGTGCTAGGACTGCTGCTTTTTAATATATTTATAAATGATTTAGAGATGGGAGTAACTAGCGAGGTAATTAAATTTGCTGACACCACAAAGTTATTCAAAGTTGTTAAATCGCGACAGGATTGTGAAAAATTACAAGAGGACCTTACGAGACTGGGAGACTGGGCGGCTAAATGGCAGATGACGTTTAATGTGAGCAAGTGCAAGGTGATGCATGTGGGAAAAAAGAACCCGAATTACAGCTACGTCATGCAAGGTTCCATGTTAGGAGTTACAGACCAAGAAAGGGATCTGGGTGTCGTCGTCGATAATACACTGAAACCTTCTGCTCAGTGTGCTGCTGCGGCTAGGAAAGCGAATAGAATGTTGGGTATTATTAGGAAAGGTATGGAAAACAGGTGTGAGGATGTTATAATGCCGTTGTATTGCTCCATGGTGCGACCGCACCTTGAGTATTGTGTTCAATTCTGGTCGCCGCATCTCAAGAAAGATATAGTAGAATTGGAAAAGGTGCAGAGAAGGGCGACAAATGATAGTGGGGATGGGACGACTTCCCTATGAAGAAAGATTAAGGAGGCTAGGGCTATTCTCAGCTTGGAGAACAGACGGCTGAGGGGAGACATGATAGAGGTATATAAAATAATGAGTGGAGTGGAACAGGTGGATGTGAAGCGTCTGTTCACGCTTTCCAAAAATACTAGGACTAGGGGGCATGCGATGAAACTACAGTGTAGTAAATTTAAAACAAATCGGAGAAAACTTTTCTTCACCCAACGTATAATTAAATTCTGGAATTTGTTGCCGGAGAAAGTGGTGAAGGCGGTTAGCTTAGCAGAGTTTAAAAAGGGAAAAAATCCACAATTCCAGGAACAACAGGTATAGAATGTTTGTACGTTTAGGAAGCTTGCCAGGTGCCCTTGGCCTGGATTGGCCGCTGTCGTGGACAGGATGCTGGGCTCGATGGACCCTTGGTCTTTTCCCAGTATAACATTACTTATGTAGATATTCGTTGTTAGAATGAAGTGGGAAAGATGTCAACTGGTATCCACTCGTTCACGCCATCCGGGAAGCAGCAGTGTGCAACCTAAGCTGAGAAGTGTGCAAATGGGTGTTGTCTGCATGGAATGCCATCGAGCCCAAAACAACTTAATGGGTTCAAAAAGGTGTGGATACCTGATAAACCACGTTTGTAGGAGAAATACGAGTATGACTCAAAAAGAGAAACTGTTGCAAGAAACTAAACCTGCAGTAAAATTTCTAGCAGAACATTTTATGGATATGAATATTTCTAAAGATTTAAGGATATTCATTTTGTGGTGGCTGATAAAAATCAGAACAATGGATTCACATGCCACTTTTTTTAATAGTAATTTACATTATACTTTACAATAAATATGTTTAAACTGCTTAAACTGCATTTTGTTCATTCTTAAGTCTCTATATTCCATGGTTCACATAAGAGGAACATATATAAACTGCACTCATGTATTAGCTACAACTGCTCTTGTTAAAATGTAAACATGAATATTGGCTGTGGCTTATATGCATGAAAATAGGGTAATAGATTAGTAGTAATATCCTAATGTCCTATTTTCAACTAATAACTGCTTAAAAGGATAAGAAAGAGTAGGATCCCGGGACCTGGGAGGGGGCTTTGTGTTGTTTTAACATCTGGGGATAGCTGGGGAGGGGAGGGGTTTGATACTATGCTTATTGCTGGATTGTAACTCTACAGCATGGGGGATGAGGGAAAAGGGGGATAAGAAAGAAATACTTGTTGGCGGCCCATTTTAGTGGCTTCATGTTTCTGTACTTTACTGAATGGTCATATTTTCTGTCTTGAAACATTTGTACTGGTTATGTTGAGTCGTCAATAAAAATTGATGAACGTGAAAAAACAAAACAGAGTAGGAATAAATAAGCAGCTTTATTTATTTCAAAACCACTTCCCCAAACAATGTTCACTTGGCAAACAAGATTAAAAATGAAAGAAAAAAGAAAAAAAAAAAGACAGCTGCATAAAACTGATGAATAAGGTACATCCTGCTCCAAGAGAGAACTGGACCACCCTCTAGACAAAGGCCTTAACACCACCTACTTAGACCAACAGCAATATTGCTCAGGTGACCAGTGGAGAACCTTGAGGAATCTATATTAGAACCCATGATCCAATTTATTAGCAATCTATAAAAGAGAGAGATACCCAAACCTGCAGAACTACCCAAAGGAATCAAACACAGGCAGACTGAGGAAACACAGAAGTACAATGCAAGACAGGTGAACTGGCACCTGACAAATGAGAAAACAGGGGGTCAAGTGCAAAGTAATGCACATAGGAAAAAAAATTTACAATACTAACCATGCTTGGCAACTCCATATATGAAACCCATCAGGAAAAGTATCTATGAGTAATTGTGAAAAGTATGTTGAATCCATCTCAGTGTGCAGCAGCAGCAGTCAGAAAAAGAAGAAAAAATACAACAAAATATTAAAACATCTGCACAGATCCAACACCAAGTGTTGTGTGCAGTTCTGCTCACCCTCTATCAAAATATATAGCTGAATTAGAAAAGACACAGTAAATGTGTTGCCAAAAGGATGTGATCAACATTAACCTGGAAAATGTAACAGGCCAAACTGACACGCTACAGAGCAGTAATCTCCTGGGCCTGATGGCATAGACCCCAGAGTACTGAAAACTCCGAAACAGATCTAAAATTAAGTCTAACATCAAAGTCTTCTAGAGTACCTGATGGCTAGAAAGTTGGCATTTTAACAATTTTTTTTAAAAAAGGTTCAGGAATGATCCAAGAAGCTACAGACTGGTGAACCAAACATCAGAGATGGGCAGAGAGCCCACAGAATTTATCAAAGGGAAGTCTTGCCTCACCAACCTGCTACAGGTTTTTGAAGGTATTACAACATGAATAAAAGGTGAGTCAGTTGATAGTTTATCTGGATTTTCAGAAAACTTGACAATCTCTCAAGAGACTGAGGAAATTAAAAATCCATGGGAGAATGGGGGGGGGGGGGGGAGGGTGAAGTAGAACCCCAGTTCTCTGTAACACCACAGACATCTGTACTGGGACCAGTACTTTTCAACACACAGGAAATGGGAATAAGTGAGATCGTATCTGCACATGACAATTATTCAAAGCTGTTCAGCTTGCAAGCAATGTAATGTTGACAGCCTGGAAAAGTGGGCATCTAAATGGCAGATACAATTTGATGTGGAGAAGCGCAAAGTGATGCACATCAGGAAGAATAATTCAAATTACAGCTACACGACGCTACAAGTTACCACTCAGGAAAACCATTTAGGTGTCACTGTGAACAATATATTGAAACTTTCTGCTATGTGTGGTAGTAGCCAAAAAAAAAAAAAGTTAGGAATTGGGAGAGAGAGAGAGAAAACAAATATGCCTTTCTGGTGAGATCATACCTTGAGTACTATGTGCGATTCTGATTTTCAACATCTCAAAAAAAAGAAAAGAAAAAGATACAATGGAATTAGAAAAAGTACAGAGAAGAGTGCAAAATTAAGGGAATGGAACACCTTTCATATGAAGGCTAAAGAGGTTAGAAATCTTCAGCTTGGAGAACAGACAGCTGAGACAGAAATGACAGAATTCTATAAAATTTTGAGTGGAGTGAAAATGGACAAGTGTGAATTAATCATTTACTCTATCAGAAAATACAGACTAGAGGGACAAGCCATGAAGTTATGCTTATTTAAAACCTGATTTACCATCTCTTCTAATAAAAGGCTAAGGTGGTTTACAAATTTATAACATGAAAAAATTAAAGAAAATTCATTAAAAAAAAAAATAGGAAAGAATGAACTCATTGAAAGGACACGGTGGCTCTACAAAACTATACAGGCCATGCAAAGCACATCTAGGTAAGTCAGGTGCAGATGATCAGAAGCCCCATGATGTTCAAGAGCGCTCTAAAATTAGCGCCTAAACAGCGCAGGGCATAAACGCCCCTATGATCACAGCTAACTGAATGCAATTTTAGGCACGTTATTAGCTCTGATCATGCACCCAAGGAACAATTCTCCCACAGAAGCTGACAGGCCCAGGATTTTTTTTCCCTGAACCCACCCCCCTACCTCCCAAACACTTAAAAGAAACAGTGGGACCACTAGCCCTTCACACTAACACCCCCCACCACCACCACATAGCCTACCTCATAGTTGGAGGAGGGCGGGACTAGCACTTGCTCCCTCCTCAAAATGGCAGCACCCTGCTTGGTGCATCCTGATAAGTGCTGGGAGGAGCTAACTTCCATAACTTCCATAAAGGGTTACACCCTGCCAGGGGGGGGGGGGGGGGGGGGGGGGGGAAGGTGCTTACACTTCACATGGCCAACAGAAAATCCCAGACCTGTAAAACAACCCTCTGCAGGATCCTCCCACAGAGGTATCCCTATGATCACAGCTAATTGCGCGCCTAAGTTTACATGCTATTACCTCTGATCAAAGGGGTGTTAATACCCTGTGCTGTTCCGGCGCTAATTTTAGAGCGCTATTTGGAACAGCACAGGGTTTCTGATCATTTGCACCTGACAGATTAAAAGCAAGCTGAATGTAATATGTTTTTAGTAATGCCTTGAATTTGGGCAGGGAAAGCTCTGCCCTAATATTAGGGGGAAGACTATTCCAGAAGCAGCGTGACAAGTAATAAAATGCAGAAGACCTAGTAGTCTCTCAATAAGCATTCTTTGAAACTGGCAGAACCAAATGATTAAGCATCAAGAGATCTAAGAGTTCATGTTAATGTATATGGAATAACTAAGGAATCCAGGTAAAAGGGGTTTCTATTATATAAAACTGAGTAATAACCAAAATTTTGGTGTTTTACTGGTAATCGATGGAGTTGAATTAGCAAAGGAGTAACATGGTGGTGGTACTTTGCTTCAAATAGTGAACATATAGCTGAAATTTCGAGGGTTTGTAAACGACAAAGATCATACTGAAAAATACCAGTACATGCAACATTAAAATAGCCTAACCTAGAAATAATTAGAGGTGGGCAATTAACATGTTATTTTAATGCCTGAATTGGGGAAATCTCGTGGTTTCAAGTCCCAATGAGCCTTCCCAACTTCCTCCATGGCACGGCTCAAGTATCTGCAGAGCATGGGTGTGCAAGGGAAGAAAAAGGAATCTGAGGCAATGCCGAGGAACAAGAGAAAATCCAGAGCGAGAGCCCTGCGGTTGAGGTAAACATGGGGACGGAGGGTGGGGGGAGAGTGCATTTTTAAAAAGTTGGGCATGAGAGAAACTGGGTGAAGGCTGGGGAGGAGGACATGAGAGAAAGAAACAGAAGGTGAGAGAGATGATGTTTTCAATAGAAGAGCCAAGTAGGAAACAGCAAGAGAAATGCCCCCAAAAATGCATGCTGTGATTGTGTGATTACAATTTTTAATCATTGCCCACTCCTAGAAATAATAAATGCATTAATCAAAGTATGAAAAGATGAGAAATCCAGAAATTAATAGAATGGAATTGGCACAGCTGTAAGAAACCTTTTGAAACTTGGGAGATCAAAGGAAAGTTGACAACATCTAAGTATTGAAAAGACTCTACAGTAAGCAATGGAAGGTTAAACAGAATACGAGTCAATACTGGTCTTTGATGAAATGCAATAATCCAACAGACTATTTTTGATGTATTTAAAACTAATTTATGAAACAAAAGTCAGTTGGAAAGAGCTGCAAAGGGACCAAGTCTGGTGAATAAGGAGAGAATATATCAGTGTAAAATAAGAAATGGATGTTATAATCTTGTAGGAGTGTTGCTAATGCGTTCAGAAAAATGCTGCATAAAAGAGGGATGCCACAGTTGAGAAAATTCAGCAGAGGATATACAGGAATGTGCACACATACACACAAAAAAAAAGTCGAAGTTGTATCAACCAAGCCTATAGGCTTGTAAACAAGAAATTAGCTGTGGAAAGGTCTGATGAGACAAGGAGAGTGACATTTTCTTTAAGACAGAATGTAGTTCGCTTATAAGAGCTGAAATTGTGGTTTCAGTTCTATGATTAGATCTAAATTCAGTTTGCTGTGGATGAAGTACCGAAAGCTTATCAAAGTGCATTAGAACTTACATACTGTTATGTTTAAAACAAAATATTTGCCCATGTAACAGAGCAGATTAAACTGTTTGCCAGAGCATGTACTGCATTTAGAAAAGCTTTGGAGACTGTAAAAGTTAGAGCATTCTGGAAGGCTGTTCAAAGTAGGGTGCAAGGGTGGGTAGGGAAATTCCCTGGGCTCCTGAGTTTTTTCTTTTTTCTGTACCACCCCCCAGGATTAAAGAAGTGCCAACAGGTTTTGGTGCAGCATGCAGTGGGGGTAGCAAGGGTGATTATCGCATCCCACTGGAAGCAAGTGGGGGTCCCTTCTATTGCAAAATGGCATAGCAGGTTGAGATGTGCGCGCGAGATGGAGCAGCTGATAGCGGAACGAAAACATCAGATGAATAAATGGCACGCGACCTGGACAACTTTTCATGACTTTACGCCTGGTGTGTGCCGTGTGAAATAAAGAGGGAGTGGGCTGATTGGTATTGCTTATAGATGCCTAGGGGGAGGGGGGGGAGGGGGGAGCCGGAGTGAGGGGGATATATAACAATATAAAAGTCTTAAAATCCTTAAAAGTTTTTTTGAAGTTTATTGAGGTTAACATAGAGATGTTCTAGCTGTGACAAGGGAGATGTGCTGGCATTTTATAGACTGAATGTTTCATTCTTGACACAGTGTTTTGTATTTGGTGTTACTGAAGCAATTATGTTTTGTTCAATTGTTTAATAAAGATTCATGCAAATAAAAAAAAAGAAAAGCTTTGGACAAAGTCCTGGAATAAAAGTCCATAAACCATTTCAGGTAGGCCTGTGAAAAGTCCCTGTTTATCCCTAGGGGTAAGTACCATGAATCTTCATACTTTTTGGGATGCTGATAGGTACTTGTGACATGGATTGGCAACTGCTAGGAAAAAAGGATACCAAGCTAGATGGACCTTTGGTCTGATTCAGTAGGCCAACTTTTTTTTTTAAGAACATAAAAGAAACTTTCTATTTTCCTGTCCCCTAAGACAGTCATCACTTACTTGTATTCTCTTGTCAAATGTCTTTTTTTTTTTTTTGCTGACCATTACACTCCACTAATCGTCAACTTTTCTCCTGAATATAAGGCCAGGAACGCTGCACAAAAGGCACCTTTCTAGATCAGGATTTGCCATCTTTTCCCTTATTGAGAGGAATGGGGGCCTTTAAGCCTGACATTTTGTTAGCTCTGAATGACTATTTTCTGTAGTCCCTTTCCCAATGGGATATATCTCCGCCTCTCTTGTGGCAGTAAAACCCTCTTGCTTTATGCCAGATACTTAACCTTTACCCAAATGCCAACACAAAAAAAAGTTCCCATCCTTCTAAGTGCAGTGGTAAGTTTCAGAGACATCCATCAGCCATCTAGTCAGAGCCATCTCCTGGCTGAACAAGACAATCTTTTCAAACACAGCATGCAAATAACATGCTGCATATGCCCAAGACTTCACAGCTACATAAAAGTCACTGGAAAATTTGAAGAAAGGCATCACCCTCTTCAACTGTTCAATTGCCAATGCATTCCAAAGCTATACTCAGACCACCACAACGTTTTCAGGATATACACTATGAATATGCAATACATAAATAAATCTACATGCTTTTCATACATTGTGGATACCCTAAAAACTCAATTGGCTGCGATATCCCAAGTACAAAGTTTGGTAAGTCCCATGTTAAGGAAAAATATCTTACCTGCTAATCTTTTTTCCTTCAGTCTTACAAGACCAGTCCAGATCTTATGGGTATTGTGTCCACTCACCAAGAGATGGAGACAAATTAAATAGTTCCATGTAATTCACCCCTCAAGGCCACTGTGCAGGCATAAATATTGAGTATTTCGACTGTTGAAGCCGTGATTCATCACTTCTAATCAAGCTGTTAAATATTGTAAAATTTGCACTTTTACAGTTCCAGAACTGCAGAAAGACCACCTGTTGTCTGAAGATAATGTAGCAAAGCTTTCAAATTACATGTAAAGAATCACAGAAGATCAACTTACTGTTAAAGGTGGTTTCTAAATATTCTAACCTTACATTAACTACTGCAGATGGTGAAACGTTTGGCTGTCAATGTAGCAAAGCCAGCATATTTCAGTTAAAGAATCAATACCTCCACTGCCCCAGGTACAAAAAGAGATTGTGAGCCCAAAAGGGACTGAGAAATTCCCTGCATAGAATATGTAAACAGCTTTGGTTGTACCACAGAAAGGAGATACAAGTCCATGACCCCTTTACCCTTATATTTTATTCAGCCAATTATGTTGATCTTCTACAAAACTTGACTATTAAGATGAAATAAGATTTAGGTGTCTGTAAACCATGTAGGAAGTTAGCATATTACATGACATGAAAGAAGGAGAAAGAATGTGAACTTGTTGACTGAAAATAAATTTAGCAAAGCTAGCATACAATACCTAAGAATGAAAAAGATCAACTTGACTGAAAAGAATACAGCAAACAAGTGACGATCAACCTGATTAATGAAATTTGCACCTAGCCAAAAGGATCAGGAAACAGAAGGAAGGAAAATGTAAAGGCTAGCAGTTAAGAGTAGCTAAATAACTGGATATGTACCAGGGTGGGTTACTGAATTGGCTGATGAGACTCAAAAGAATAGCAGGTAAGGTCATTTTCCCTTCCTTATTGTCTTCAAAAGACTAGTCCAGAACTTGTGGGATGTAGCAAAGCACTTTAGAACAAGGAAAGGACCATATAAATTGTATCAGAAATTAGATGTGGACTAGATGGCATATTATAGAAATGTGTTATTTCTTCTTAATTTATGAGTAATGAATATGCCATTGTTGAATATTTTTCTGAAGTTTGAAAATTTTAAAAATTAGAAATAAATCAAGAACTGAAGGAGCAAAAGTAGCAGAGAACAAGAGAAGAATCATGTTCTTCCAGGAAAAAAAAAAAAAGCTGTATCTGGTCCACCCTTGTGAAAGATAGCCAACGCTTACAGCCTCCAACATGAAAATTATAATCTCCAGGGTATGGAGATCTGCAATCGTGCTAAGGAAGACAGCCATCCTAATTCTTCCAATGACAAAATCTAAGATCTAATCAGAAGAATTGGAGATAGCAATTGCTATATCCAACCCAGAAAAATTCAAGACGAAGTAGGGAACTAGGATGCCCATACTTGTTAAAAACAAAACCAAAACCGAACCTTAAGCAAATAGCTTCTTGCTAATGACTCCTAAAAAGAGACAGAAGCTCCAAAGGATTTTGGGGGTGGGGGGGGGGGGGGGGGGGGAGAAGAGATGAATAGAAAACATTCAATTGTCCAGAAGAGGTCTGCCATCTGCAGGAAGACTTAATCAGACTTAGGTCCTAAAGCAGCACTAGGAATCTTCTGGAATTGCTAAAGGAAATACTGAAGCTTTCTAAACCCAAACCAACAAGATACTAAGGTTGATCCTAGAAGCTCAACAAGAGTACATGAATCCTTAACCTGATATTTCTGCCTAAGGAATAATGTGCAACTACTGTAGAAGCAAGTATATAGAAGCCTGCAATGAGAAGCAAGAACATAGATAGAAAAGAGGTACCCTTACATAGCATGCTTGTAGATCAATGTAAAATGGTAGCTGTTACAAAGATGGAAGAACATGAGAATCTGTTGGAATTAAATGGCCTCCAGAAAAAATGTAGACTAGAGCAACAGGGTTTCCCTACCAATACTAAGAAATCATAGCAAAAAAGGGAAGTGCTAAGTAAGAGTGGGACAAGAAACTGCAGCCTATTCTAGCTGGATTTCCCTACCAAGCCTGAGAAAGCAGCAAGCAGGAAAAGACCACCGAGTCAATCAGAAAATCTAGAAGCTGCCCCTGCATGCACAGGAGTTGAGATTTGTAGAAAAGCCTGCCTCCAGCTCCCAACCAAGAAGAAAAACAGGATTAGCAAAAAACCTGGAGTAGGGAACTCGAGAGCTCAGCCTTTGTTACGAAAACAGACTACTCGTCTGTGCACGTTCCTCCTGTTTAGTTAGCCCAGAAGGAAAGAGTCTGTGCTCCAGTGGAAGACATCCTGTAGCTGACTTTGGAGAATGAATAATCATCAAATGGATAATGAACCAAGAGAATTAGAACTTAATCCACAAATGTGGAAAATCAGAGATTGCAGACATGACGGAAAGTTATAGAATGTACTAGAGCCAACAAAAAAATATTGCAGAACTGAAAAGGTGAACAAGGTCTCACAGTCCAGGATTTTGGAAGCAAGTGAAGGACTCCAGAAGACTATCAGTTGCAGACTCCTGCAGCTTTTGAAACAGCTTGCCTAGGCAAAGTGTCATCAGGAGAACTATAAAGGAAACTAGATTTTTGGAGGTGGAAGATTGTGCAGACATCTTCAAAGGAGGAACCACAAGATAGAAGAAAAAAGGGGAGAGTAAAAATTATAAGCATAAGGCATGGCAACCATCTTGCATGAGAAGAACTAAGTAGGTCATTGCTAGTGCAAGGGAGAGAAGGTAGTAGCCCAAAAACACTAGGAGGACATGATCGGTAAGGACTAAAATGTTTGGGGGGAGGGGTCCCTCTACTGTTAACACCTACCAGGCACATACAGTCTTACAACTTGTGATCCTTGGGTTAAGAGACAGCTGCCTTCCCCAAAGAGCCACAATGTCTTGAAGTTTGAAACCCAGAAATGGAGGAATTTTCATAAAAAGGATGAAACCCTTGGATGCAGTTCCAGTAGGAATAGGACAGCCAAGGTCTTTTGCAGTTGGCTAAGAATAACCTGCAGCCCTAAAACCACCCGTGAGAAAATACTGAAAGTGTAAGCAATAATAAGAACTTTAACCATCAGAGAAGAGAGGAAGAGAGTATGCTATGCATAATGGAATTTATAGAAAAGGAAATGTCAGGTTCTAGGAGACAAACATACCGAGATACAGGAGCCAGATAGAATGGATCTACTATAAATGCCTCCCTCTATTGGGTGTCCAACTTTCAAGGACACACACCATAAAGGGGAAAACCTTTTGTTGGACAGTCACACAGATGGGGCAGCTGAATTAGAGGTAAAAGTGAAAACGGCTAACTCTCAGACAAGCTTTCTCCTGAACCCAAAATGAGGCTTGCCAACTGCAGAGGTCCAGAGCAAGGGAAAGCAAGACGTAGCAAAATAAAACTATGTAAAGAAGTTAGGGCCTCTTTTACTAAACTGTGCTATCGATTTCCAGCGTGGCAAGTGTGTTGCTGTGATGGGAATGTATCCTGGCAGCACACCAACCTAATTGGGGTGCCTCCAGGACCAGATTTAGGAATCACTGTCCTAGACATTTTTATTCGGCTTCTGCCTTTCAAAATGTTGCGAGGAAGTTTATCTCAATTTGATCAGGGCAAACTTGTTCAGAAGCCTGCCAGGCCTATCCAGCCAGGACCTAAACAATGTACTTCATACCATCCACTGGAGACAGAAAATGCTGAATATCTATGCCTGCACAGTGCCCTTAAGGGGCAGATTACATAGAAATATTTGATTTCTCTTTCTCCATTCACTGGTGGACAGACAAGTTGTGGACTGGTCTGGTGAAGATAAGGAAGCCCATTCAACAGTCCTAGAGATGTACACTGATGCTACATTCACTCGTGGCAAGATTCCAACTAATAAAGCTCTCTTCAAAAAGTCTTCCTTTAAAGACAGTCCTCCAATAGAACATCCTTGTTTGGAGAGTCGGCAACCAAGCCATCTAACTTTGAAGCTTAGCCCCACTTCATTTTTTTTTTTTTTTAATGTACTGTAGGTTTGTTGGCTTGCAGAAGTACCCAAGAATGTGCATCCTTTCTATCTAGATTAACCAATCCTTCTTCTGCAGCAGGACCTATTCCAGTCAGCCTAACAGTCTCTTTTTTAGTGGTTCCTTAGTCTCCCAAGTTACATATACAACTTATGCCTAACAACTTAGGCAAAAGCCTAACTTCTGCCTCATTGAACAACCCACAGATTGCTCTCTTTCCTTATCTGGCTCCAGAGAATGGCACATGGAACCTCTTGTAAAACCGAGACCTATGCAGATGCTTAGCCTTGGTTTTCCAAGGCTTCTTTTTTGGAAGAAGGAAAGGTGCCTCCCTAGGAAGAGACTGTCTGAAAAAAATCCGAATTCCCCCCTGGCATGCTAGGTTTAACCAATTCAACACAAGATCCATCTTTGTGAGGCACCCCATCTGATAATTCCTCCATATACTCATTTCTGGAGGCCCTCTGTGTGGCTCTGTGGTATTTCCTCATGGTTAAACTTCAACTGTCAAAGCAAATAGGAAGGTTCCAGAACAAGAAGAATCTAATTGATTGAGAAGTGGTTTGGTTGCTCCTCACCCTCTGGGCTGCTTGAGTTTCTCAATCATCTGAAGACAGGAGCATACAGATACCTGTCAAAGATTTCTTCTGTCAGGGAAGATAATCTTCAGTCAAATAACTGCTTCCCCTGGGTCCAGAGCCTCAGCACCATAATTATGAGAACCTCCCCACCCCCACCCCGCAAATTACAAAGCATCAAGCTTCATAGCCCTTTCCCACCTGTCCTTTGAAATTTGATCTGACTTTTGACTATCTTGAATCTCCTGACTCAGGTCTCTTCCTATTAGTGGAGGTGGTACACCCACTCAACAGATCAACATCAAGACTGGAAGGCAGAGTGCAGTACAATGCCCAGGCAGCAGGCATCATCAGAGGAGCTCAGAAGAAATACATCAAAGAGTTGCAGACTCTGACCTGTAAATCCCCAGCAGGTGGTGCTGAACCCTATGGACACAGAAGCAGGTTAGACAAAACTGTAATAATGCTTATACTTTAAACATAGTAAAACACAATTTTTAAAAATATCCATAGCAAACTATTCTTACACTGCACACCTCTGTCTCCTAGTTTTTGGGTCATAGATGACAACTTAGGTAATATACACCTTCAAAGAAGATAGTTAAACATAGTAAATACATAGTACATAAAATAGAAATGGTTAATCATAAGCAAATTAATATTTTCTATTTTTTAAATTACATTCTTTACAGATTTACTGTAATTTGTACTAATCCATTATTTTACAAAAACTACTAAAGGTTCAATCCAGATGGGAATTTTAGACTTCACAGAGTGCTTTATGCATATGTCAATGACAAATCAGGCTTATCAAAATCATCAATTTACTATTTATATGCAAAAAGCACCCTGCAAAGTCAAGACTTTTCTCTGGATTGCGTTCTATTATTACCAGAACACTTTGTAATTAGCTACATTCATTAGTGTACTGCATAAGAAAACAGATGCAGTGTACATAACTTGCAAATATAAAAAGTTGCATATATCATGTGCCAAACTACAATGTAAAATTCAGTGCAGCAACTGTTTAATAGTCATAGCTGCACATTAATATTTAACATATATATAGAGGCTCATTTTCAAAGCACTTAGACTTACAAAGCTGCATAGTAATCTAGAGACTTGTAAGTCTAAGTGCTTTGAAAATATGCCTCATAGTTAAATATATCCGCTTAGTAATTTAGCACAACCTACATTCATTATTTCATTTTGCCTGAAAAAAAATAAAGACTTACTCTATTTGAGCTCCATGAGCCACGAGGGCACTAATGCAATCCATGCTACCAGACCGTGCTGCTTTATGAATAGGAGTTTCACCCACATAGTCCTGCAAAGACAGCAGATATCATCACCCAAACAACTTATGTATTCAGATCAAGGACAAAACTTTGACCCACTTCTCCCCACTCTCACCCCCAAAATGAAATGCTGGTCAGAGTAAAGAAGAGTATGAAGAACTGGGGGTCTTTTTGTTAAAGCCAGAGATTGTCCAATCCTTCTCTGAAGTATCAGAAGAAAAGTGTGCAGAATAGATATGTTGCCCTATCCAGCTTAACAGATCAGTAGTTTGAGGTGCAAACAATCTGAAATTCTGGGCAGCAACAGCAGTCAAATTAAAACAGTGTATTGGTTGGGTAGGGGGAGAACAGTACTGAACTTAATTTCAATCAAGATGCAACAACTCAAGGTCTTACAAAAGCAAGGCACAGTAAGGAGAAATTAGGGCTTATCTGCTAATTTTCTTTCCTTTGGTCGCTCCAGACCATTCCCAATGAGTGGGTATATGCTCTCATACCAGCAGGTGGACAGACTTTACTGAGAGATCACGGTATATAGTCATGTGCAGCCCTGAGTTTCCTCAGTATCTCTATTGACAAAGCTAAGATGGTAACCAAACAGCCCCTCAGAGAACACTACAGGGGAGAAGGAAACAACCAATACCTGTGTCTTGATGCATTTTCTTTGGGGTTTTTTGTTTTGTTTTTTTTGGTCTTATACTAAGTGTCATGGACTAGTACTGTACTTGATCCTTCCAAGCTCTGGCCACCCCGATGCACTGGGCAACAAAGCCTATGACAAAATGCAGTACAGGAGGGATTGAGAATTGTCTGGAGCAACTAAAGTAAAGAAAATTAGGAAGTAAACCCTAAATGCTCCTTCCTCGTCATCTACTCCAGACCAATCCCAATGAGCAGGAAATACCAAAACAGTACTCAATGAGGGTGGGATGCCGGCAACACCTCAGAGAGAGCCGAGACCCCGAAACCTGCCTCCCAGCGGGCCTGGAGATCCAACCAGTACTGTGTGACAAAAGAATGCAGAGATAACCACGTTTCAGACCTGCAAATGTCTGCCACAGGAAGCAATGCATGCTCAGCCTACGAAGTTGACTGAGCTCCAGTAGAATGGGCCTGCAATACCAGAGGAACAGACTTACTGGCGAGCAAATACGCCGATGCAATGGCCTCTTTAATCCACCAGGCAATAGCCTTAGATGCAACAGAGCACCCAGTGGACATCTAGCCCAGGCAGCAACCTTGGAATCCCAACGGTGAAAAACTGGTATGGAAACGGTCCGATTCTCCTCGAAGGTGATCTCCCCATTCCATATGAAAGATGAAACTGGACGCAAGACGTGCTCCTCGAAAAAGAGGAGAAAGACTGTCTCGTGTGGAGCCCTAACAAATTCGACATGCTGGAGTGATGGCCATCAAAAAGGCTACCTTAAGAGAAAGATCTTTCATAACTAAACGGCTCAAAAGGAGCCCACACCAGGGCAGCTAAGACCAAGTTCAAGTCCTAAGGCGGAACCACCAGCCGCAAGAACTCAACCTCAACATCCTAATAGAAGTGAGCGATGTTAGGATGAAGCCAGGGCATAACCCTGAAGTGGACCCCTAAAAACTGCCAGTGCTGCCACCTGCACTTTGAGATATAAAAAAAAACCAAACCCTTCTGTAGGCCATCCTGCGAGATATCTAGAATAGAGCAGCACTGCGGGGACAACCCTCTCAACAAACCCGTCTTCAAACACACGCCTTATCCGTAAATATGCCAAGGAGGTGGAATGCTTCCTGGAGCTCAGCAATGTAGAAATGACCGTAACGGAATAACCCTTCATCAACTTTGCCCTTTCAAAAAAGTCACACCGTAAGCAAGAACCGAGCCATGTCCAGCATCATGATCAGACCCTACAGTACAAGAGAGGACAGCAGTGGAAGGTGAAAAGGCTCTGCAACCACCAGTTCAATGAGATCTCTGTACCAAGGATGAGGCCAGTACAGAGCCACCAGCACAACCGAATAGCCATGTGCGGAGATCTATTGAAACATGCAGCCGACCAAGGGCCACAGTGGAAAGATGTAGAGAAGACCCCGGTGAGGCCACTATTGCGAGATGCCCACCGACACTAGCTCTCTCCTGCGGCTCTAGAAGTGTGTAGCTTTGGTGTTCCTTGCCATCAGATCCATCACAGGATCATTCACTCCCGCTACATGAGATGCCGACAGAGGACCAAAATGCTGTTCCACCCAGGCCATAAGTTCCGCTGTCTCAAGCGTCAGAGGGTAACTTCTGGTTCCCCTTGATGGCTGCAATACGCCACAGCCATTGTACTGTCTGACAGAACCCAAATGGTCTTGTTGTAGAGAAGGGACTGGAAAGCCTGGAGCACGAAACAAATCACTCGTGTCTCCAACCGACTGATGAACCAGTGTGCTTCTGCCTTGGTCCAGTGCCCTTGCGTCACCTGCCCAATGGGCTCACCAACTGGAGAGATTGGCATTCATCCTAACCACAGTCCACTCCTCTGGGAGGGGATGGGGGTCCAGGGGCATACCCACCATCAAAGTCAGACCTGCACACCTGAAGAATATCCCAAACCAGGTTTCAACCTAATTCATGTTATAGATACATAATATACATAGATAGATACATAGAGATACTCTGAATGTTCAGCATCCGATTCTCATAACACGATGTCTTAGTGGCCCTTTACCAGGATCTCTGCATGAATATAACACATGCTAGGGTATCCCTATAACCAGCCCTTCCCAAATGACAGATTACTATTTTAAAAAAAAATTACTATTCTACCTATGAAAAGTTCTGTTACTATACTTCCTCTGTGTACATCTGTATGCTGCACAAGCTGGAATGCTTGAAAACAAATTAGATTAAATAAAAATGCTACCAACAATAATGAATTACAAGGATGCAGTAGCTCATAGGTTTGCTTGCTTTGTTTTGAGTGCAAGCAGAACAGAAGCTGCGCAGGGAAGGGGAAACACAGACTAACCTAAGTGGCTTCAACTTTTTGACATCATGCTGTCTCCTGTTCTCAATCAAATTGCCTTGCTCAGGGTTGCGCATGGCTATACACAGTGACCTCTCAGTCTCTCCCCACCCCCATCCCAATCTGCTGGCAGAAGGTATATACACCCACTCGTTTGGGAATGGTCTGGAGCAGATGAAAAAGAATCCTAATTACTGGAGGCCTAACAGCACAGAAAATAAAATGACAATCTATGGTGAAAAAAAAATAACTGGACTACTACATTTAAAAAAAATTTTGAGATGATAAACTAGCAGCACCCTGATCTCACATCTCCGGGGGGGGGGGGGGGGGGGGGGGGGGGGGGAGGAGAAGAATCATGGACTTACAAATTCAACCTTAAACTAAGTTGCATTTAACATTCACTATAGACTTGGATAAGAACCAACCAAGTGGGGGGGGGGGAACGGGACGACTATACACGTGGTTAGGTAGGAAGGTGAAATTAGGCCTTACCTGCTAATTTTCTTTTCTCTAGATCCTCCAGACCGTTCAAGACGCTTGGGTTATGCACTCCTACCAGCAGAGGGAGACAGAGCACTAAAACTTCTTATACAAGTAGCCTGTGCAGACCTTCTACTAACCAGTAAAACAGTAACAAAGCAGAGGAACAAAACACCTCCACCTAAACAAAACCACTGAATCCACACTCAGATCTCCTCCCCTTAAGACGGGGGAATTCAACTGCAGATAGGCACAAACGGTACCACAAACTGCCCTTAGTAAAACTCCAGGACCCAAATCAAAGGAGCTACTAGAAATATCAGCAACTGAAGTCCAAAGAAATCATACTGAACTGTCCGATAAACTGGGTGGGCTCTTAAATGGTCTGGAGGATCTAGAGGAAAGAAAATTAGCAGGTAAGGCCTACTTTCACCTTCCTCAGCAATCCTCCAGACCGTTCAAGACGCTTGGGACGTACCAAAGCAGTAAACACATCTAAGGGTTGGACCTGCGAAGCCCAGAGGACAGGACTACAGCTCCAAAACTGGCATCCTCCCTTGCCTGTACATCCACTCTGTTTGACAAAAGAATGCAGGGAGGACCACACCACCACTCTACAAATGTCCACCGGTGGAACAAAACTACTCTCTGCCCAAGAAGCTGCCATCCCCCTAGTGGAATGTGCCTTGAGCCCCACCGGCACCGAACGGCCATGCAATATGTAAGCCGAAGAGATGGCATCCTTCAACCACCGAGCTATAGATGCCTTAGAAGCAACCGCTCCCTTCTTGGGCCCCCATGAACAACAAATAACCTGTCCGAAGACCTGAATTCCTCTGACCTGTACAAGTAAACCTTCAACACGCTGCGCACATCCAATTTCACCAAATGACGCTGAGAAGCATCCCCCATCCGGTCCCCCAAGACCGGCAACGAAATCACCTGATTGACATGAAAGGAGGATACCACCTTAGGCAAAAACAAAGGCACTGGATGCAGCGAAACCTTTTCCTTTCGAAAACCACAAAAACGGAGGCCTACATGAAAGAGCCTGAAGTTCCAAAATCCGGCGAGCCAATGATATAGCTACCAAAAAGACCACCTTCATAGTAAGGTCTTTTATCGAATAAGACTCCAAGGGCTCAAAAGGAGAACCCATCAGAGTCAAGAACGATATTAAGATCCCACTGAGGAACTACCAGTTGCTGAGGAGGACGAAGCAACTTCACCTCCCTCAAAAAACGGACCACATCTGGGGAAGATGCAACCGACCTGCCCTGCACCTTACCCCGAAAACACGCCAAAGCAGCCAGCTGCACCTTCAAAGATGACAATGAAAGGCCCTTCTCAAAACCATCCTGCAAGAAACTAAAATGCACGACACAAGCTGTCGAAAGGACACACGCCCGGTCCCCGCACCAATCTTCAAATATGCGCCACACACGCACATAAGCCAAAGACGTTGAACGTTTGCGAGATTGCAGCATCGTTTGAATCACCTGAGGGGAAAACCCTTTCCTTCTCAACCGTTCTCTCTCAAGGGCCACACCGTAAGAGAGAATCGATCCGGATCCGGCATGACAATTGGACCCTGACACAACAAGCACCAAGCCCCCCCCAGCCGCAGAGGCTCACCTTCTAACAAGCGCATCAGATCCCAGAACCAGGGCCGACGTGCCAATTCGGAGCCACCAACAACACCGGACCACCGCATGACATTCTACCCTCTGTAGGACTCGACCTATCAAGGGCAACGGGGGAAACACATACAGCAGTACCCGCTGAGGCCACGGAAGGACCAACGAATCGATCCCTTCCGCTCGCGGATCCCGACGCCGACTGAAATACCGAGGAACCTGAGCATTCTGTCCTGATGCCGTGAGATCCACTACTGGCATTCCCCACTTTAGAACTATCTGGTCAAACATCAACCGGTGCAGAGACCATTCTCCGGGGTCCAACATGTGTGCTTAGAAAATCCGCGTTCACGTTGTCCACCCCGGCCACGTGCGCCGCCAAAATCTGCACTAGATGCCTTTCCGCCCAACTCATGAGCAGAGCCGTCTCGATTGCCAACTGTGGACTCTTTGTACCGCCCTACCGGTTGACATACGCTACCGCTGTCGTGTTGTCGGACATGACTCTTGCCGCCGTTCCGACCACACTTGAGCGAAACGCCAACAGAGCTAGCCGAATCGCCTTCGTCTCCAACCGGTTGATAGACCACTGAGCTTCCTGAGTCTACCACCGCCCCTGCGCGGACCGACCGCGACACTGAGCTCCCCAGCCCAGCAGACTGGCATCCGTTACCAGAATCTCCACCACCGCCAACTCCAGGCTCCACTCATTCTGCCTCGCCTCACCCTATGCTTGGAACAACCTTCCTGAGCCCTTACGCCAAGCCCCCTCCCTGCCCGTCTTCAAGTCTTTGCTTAAAGCCCACCTCTTCAATGCTGCGTTCGGCACCTAACCCTTACCGTTCATTGAATCCGGACTGCCCCAATTTGACTGCCCCTATCGGACCAACCGTTCACTTGTCTATTAGATTGTAAGCTCTTTGAGCAGGGACTGTCTCTCTTTGTTAAATTGTACAGCGCTGCGTAACCCTAGTAGCACTCTAGAATGTTAAGTAGTAGTAGTAGAATCACCCACTGAGGAGGTTCCAACGGCATGCCCTTTTTCAGATGGGCCGAGCACAGCCACCACTGGAGACTGCGCCGAGGAGCCCCCCTCAATGGCAACCGCAACTCCAAACTGTGTACCTGAGGAGACTACCGAGACAACAGAGCCGCCTGAAGCTGACGCATATGCGCCATGGCCCATGGTACTACCTTTACTGTCGCTGCCATGAGGCCCAGAACCCGAAGGTACATTCGAACCGTCGGACTCTGAACGGACATTAACAGCCTGACCTGCTGCTGAAGAGAGAAGATCCGAGAATCCGGCAAAAAACACGACCCACTGCCGTGTCGAACCGCACTCCCAAGTACTCCAGACTCTGCGATGGGATCAACTGACTTGACTACATTCAATACCCATCTGAGCGATTCCAGAAACACGACCACCTGAGCTGTCGCCGCCACACTGTGAGCCCGAGACTTCGCCCGGATCAACCAGTCGTCCAGATACGGATGCACCAGAACTCCCTGCCTCCGCAAAGCCGCTGCTACCACCACCATTATCTTGGAGAAGGTGCATGGAGCCGTTGCCAGACCAAAAGGCAAAGCACAGAACTGAAAGTGCCTCCCTAAAACAGCAAAACGAAGGAAACGCTGATGGGCCTCTCGAATCGGCACGTGCAGATACGCTTCCGTGAGATCCAGTGACATGAGAAATTCTCCCCGACGAACAGCCACTATGACCGAGCGCAGAATCTCCATGCGGAAGGATGGCACCTTGAGCGCCCCATTGACCCTCTTGAGATCTAAAATGGGTCGAAATTGGTCCTCCTTCGGCACTACAAAGTAAATGGAATAACAATCCATTCCCAGCTCGTGCCGAGGAACGGGTACCACAGCTCTCAACTGGATTAAGCGACCCAGAGTCTCTTGAATAGCCTTTAACTTGACTCGAGAGTGACAAGGAGAGGAAAGAAACAGATCCGGCAGCGGGTGCTCGAACAACCTCCAGCACCCACTGATCTGAAGTAATTTGGGTCCACCCCTGATAAAACAGACGAAGTCGCGCCCCGACCTTCACCAGAGGCTGGACCCGCACACCTTCATAAGGAGGACTTACCATTTCCGGCACCTCCGGAGGAGTCCCGACCTCCTCGACGACCCCCTCGAAAGGACTGCATCCACTGGAAAATCCGGCTTTTAGAAGGAGACACAAATCTGCCCGGCCTGTAACGCCTTGCGTCCTTAAACCAACCTCTAGCTGAACCACCTTGACTAGCCGCCTTAGGCCGTAACTCCGGCAACCATGAGACCTTGGTATCCCCAACACCACTCATCAGTTTATCCAAGTCCTCTCCAAACAACATAGAACCCTTGAAAGGTAGAGAACACAACTTTGCTTTAGAGGCTGCATCTGCCACCCAGCCCCTAAACCAAAGAGCCCTGCGAGCCGTCACCACCAGAGCCATATTCTTAGTTGAAGCCCTTAGCAAATCATAAAGGGTGTCTGCCAAAAACGAAGACCCCATCTCCAATTTGGCCAGATCCTGAACCAAACCAGTCCTATCTAACGCAGGCTCATCCAAGAGCTTCTCCGCCCAACGGAAACAAGCTCTGGCTACCAAGCCCCCACACACAGAGGCTTGCAAGGCCAAAGCAGACAAATCAAAGCTGTGCTTCAGAAAGGACTCTAGCTTCCTATCCTGAGGATCTGTACCACCATCCACCGGAATGGCCATAGCCTTAGTAACTGCCGTAACCACCGCATGCACAGAAGGCAGTTTCAGCAGGGCCAAATCTTCCGGAGGCATGGGATACAGCCGCACCATAGCCCTAGACACCTTACAAGCAGCCTCCGGCACAGACCATTCCTGAAAAACCATGTCCCTAATGTCTGAATTCATGGGAAAGTAACGGGAGGCTCTCCGAATCCCCTTAACCAAGGGATCTACCTAGGGTCCCTCCGCAGAGGTAGTGGCCGCCGGAGCAAACTTCAAAGTAGAGATCACCTGATCAATGAGCTCTAACAACTCCTCCTTATGAAAAATGCGAACCACTGAAGAATCTTCCCCAGGCCTTAGCCCATCCTGATCCTCAGACATCTAAGAGATCCTTCTCTCCTGGGTCACTCCAAACGTCCGACCCAGGCAGAGAAAGTACCTCCATAGGCTCCGAAATATCCACCCGTGGGCGCTTAACTCCCACTGAGCTAGCAGCCTCCGGGGAACAAACAGCCTGAGAGGGGCCAGCTCTCCAGGTATTATACAGAGACCAAACAAACTCAGGGGGGAAGCCAGAGACCAAACAAACACGGGGGGGGGGGGGGGGGGGGGGGGGGTCAGACCCCCCCCCCCCCGACGCTGCTGAAGCCCCAACAACACTTCCCGCAGTCTCCGCGACGGACCCCCCCCCCCGCAGGTCCATCACGTGATCCGCAGCTAAACTAGGCGCGCTTCCCGCCACACACGGATCCCCCGGCGCCGGTACAGAATGCGCAGCCAAAAGGGCCACTCATCCCACGAAAAACAGCTCCGTCGAGTCCGACCCGGGACGCGCAGCCAAAATGGCCGCGTTTCCCGCCAAAACCGGCCCGGAATGTGCTGTCAAATCGCCGCCCAACACCTCCGCCGACTCAGGGGAAAGCACAGGGGGAAGAGCGCCGACAACGTAGGCTCACCACAAAATTTACATTGGCCACCTTTCACTTCAACACCGCGCTTCGTGCAAAACCGACACCTCACCAGCTTAGACATAATGGCCGCGAACACAATAAAAACAAACAGTTGCTTTGTGCTCTAATAGGCAAAACCGCCCTTAGGATTTACACCCTGTAATAGAGATCCAAGTGTGGGTTCTCTAACATTTACAACCCAACCTAGAAACCCCCAACGGGCCTACCAGACTGAGTACACTGCACAGGCTGCACACACCTACCCACTGCTGAAACTGAGAAAATACTGGTTAGTAGAAGGTCTGCACAGACTACTTGTACAAGAAGTTTTAGTGTTCTCAGTCTCCCTCTGCTGGTAAGAGTGCATAACCCAAGTGTCTTGAATGGTCTGGAGGACTGCTGAGGAATAGGGGATTTAAACTATATTAGATTGCTGTTCAAGAAGTTTCGTTGGCTAGGTAGAGGATATTCTTTGTGTTTATCAGCTTTGGGCCAGGCACTGTTTCTACAGTAACAACTAAACATTTCCATCTGCCAATAACTTTTATTTTTATGTGCAGCTTTAATAAATTATTCAACTTGCACTTTAGCAGTGATGACTGACATTCAGTACTGCAACGCAAGTCATTAAAACGTAATAAGCATCTGAACTTGTTCATCACCACTGTGAAACAAGTTGATCTTAAGACAGTTCTTTTTAGAAGCAGTTATTAGACATTTTCCTAACTTCTTGCATAATCAGTTCCTTAACCATCTGGAACCATTCATGCTATATAGCAGCTATTACTTCTCATCAACAATTGCCCTAGCCGCAAACTTATGTGGTGGTTTCCAATATATGCAAGTTTACCTCGCACATACATTTGGAACATTCCCAAACCCTGACTGGTTGCGAGGTCTCCAGGGAAAGGTTAGGAAAGCCCTAGATTGTTCATTATTCATACAGGCAGTATTAGAAAAATAAAAACCTGATTTGCACGTTAAATATCAGTTCTAATGAGTAAAGAAAAGGTTATTGGTTTCAAAATAATCTGATTTACACTTACATGCTTCCACCTTCAGAATAAAATGGAACAAACCTATTCAACCCGGTTAAAATAGCTGCTAAACGAGGGGAGAAACCCCCCCCCCACACACATTTTTCATATGTGGTATCTTGCTTCTCTCTGAAGTGCTTACCTGTTTATTAATATTGGCACCAGCTTGAATCAACCAGATTAAGCAACGAGGATGCCCTCCAAAAGAGGCAATGTGGGCTGGGGTTTGGGCAAATCGTGTCGTACTGGCATTGACAGTAGCACCTGCTCTCACCAACTGCATTAAGCACTCCAACTTTAAAAAAAAAAAAACAACATTTTGTTCAGAACACTGTATTTGAAGTTTCAAAGATTATAGCTTATAGTTTATCTTCATATGCTGTTAGTTCATATGAAACCACAGTGGAGTACAATTAAAACAAAACAGAAAAAGAAAAGAACTCCAATTTATGCTAGTAGAGTACACAGACATAAAAAGCAAACATACTATGGATCTCCAAACTTAATGTCCAAGTGTCACAACCCAATTTTTCATGATTTCCTGAGAGAATATGCAAGAGATCTACCTCCATACTAAGTAGGCAGTACATTTATTAGAATTTACTTACTGTCCTTTTGAAGAAAATTCATCCAACGTGATGTACAGCAGAATTTTAAAGACAATTCTGGAGTACCCCCTTGCCAGCCAGGTTTTCAGGCTACCCACAATGAATATGAATGAGATACCTCCTTTTTATGCACATCTTTCATGCATATTCATTGAATAAGCTTGCATTGAGCATGGAGAAAACAAATTATGATTGTGGAAAGAGTGGTGGATGAGAGATGGCCACAGATTGTACAGGTGTGTCAGTTACATCTTCCTGTTAAAAGGGAGATGAGGCTGTTTTGGGTGGTTTTCGATGCCTAGCTTACAATGCAGTCACAGACTGGAAAGGTTGTACAAGTGTCTTTTCATCAGTTGTATTACACTGATTAAAGTTGATGTTTGCTTTAACCGATTTCTGAAGTGTTATACTGTCGAAGGCGAGCTATTGTTGTGCAGAATGCTGCTGCGAGGGTGGCTGTCAGTGTTTCGAAGTGGGACCATATTACACTGGTTGCCTGTGAGATTTAGAAATCACTTAAAATATTGTCTCTTATCCATCAATCTGTCTATAGAAGGGTCCCTGGTATCTACATTCTGTTATGAAGCTGTTCGCATCTGGTAAACGTAAGATCTGATTCTGCAAAGAGATGGTTGTAGATTTGTTAGTGACCACACATTATGCCATAACAAGGGCTACAGCATTCTCGATAGCAGGACCAGTAATATGGAATGTTTTGACTCGCTATTTGCGTCTTTCAGCCAATGTGGGACAATTTAAGAAGTTGTTTAATGCACAGTTTTGTGTCCAGGCCTTTACTATCTGATGGCTAGCAGATACTGTATTAGAAGTAAGAAACAGTGATGGAGAGAACGTCAACAGCGCATTCCCATTGTTTGTACATTTTTGACTAATTATGTATGTTTTGTGGTAGCCACTTAGACTTAAGTGGGTTTTAAGCTTCTAAATAAATAACTGCAATCTCATGGAAAAGAAAAACCACAAAGTATAAGGAGAAAGAAATTAGGTCTTACCTAATAATTTTCTTTCCATTAGTCCTTCTCACTATTCCACAGCCTATGGGATACAGTAGTTGTATCCATCACCCAGCAGATGGAGAACTGAAAACTACATCCAGTCCAGCTCCTCAGTATTTATGTAGGCAAGCACATCACACACTAAGCCTTAAACTCGCTAAACTAACACTAGCCAGATGAACAAACATGTGGACCTCTCTCATCCCTGGACAACTTGTAGAGAACAAGAGATATGCAGAAAGGTCCATGCAAGGTGACAGTCATTTGACCCATTATTTCACACTGACTAAACATCTTAGAAACCTCAGACAGGTCTTTGGAATAGTAGAAAGGACTAATGAAAGAAAATCAGTTAAGACCTAATTTCTCCTTTCATTACATAGCTTCCCGCTATTCCAGAACCTGTAGAATGTTCAAAAGCAATCCCTGGGATTGCTGGTGCCACTGCCCTGAGGACCAAAGTCCCAAAACTAGCTTCTGAGCGCACCACAACATCCAACTTACTATACTGCTTGGTAAAGGTATGCAATGTCGACCACATCACCACCTTGCAAATATCCAGAGACAGTAAGGTAGTCTCCACCGAGGAAGCCACTGTATACCTCATAGAATTAAGCCACTGTATACCTCATAGAATGAAGCCACAAGGCCTGAGGAGCATACTTCCTTGCAAGCAAATAAGCTAACACAATAGTCTCCTTCAGTCATCTAGCAATCGTGGGCCTGGAAGCCATGAAACCAACACTCTTGTTTACCAAAAAACAGTCCGATTTGTGAAACTCATTCATGACTTCCAGATAACTAATGAAGCTTCTCAATGTACGAAGAGTCCTCAAGAAAGAATACCAAGCCACTTTGTCCTCTACAAAAACGATGAAAGCTCCACAAATTGGTAGAGATGAAATGCCGATACCACTTTCAAAAGAAAGAAAGCACTGTGCATAATGAGACCCCCTGCCTCTGAAAAACAAAGAAGGATCTTGACAAGACAGCCTGAATCTCTGAAACTCTACATTTTTATTTGTTACATTTGTATCCCACATTTCCCCACCTATTTGTAGGCTCAATGTGCTTACATAGCACGGAGAGGTGTTTGCAGACTCGGTGTAAAATACAAAGTGATATTGTGGTAAGATAAAGTTCATGTGGCACAGCCACATTAGGGAATCATACAACAGAAGAGCTGTGTTATGTACATGTGGACATAGCAGCCACCAAGAGCTCTGTCTTTAGATTAAGATCTTTCAAGGCGGCCTTCTGGAGTGGCTCAAAAGGAAATTTCTAAAGAGCCCAAAAGGACTAAAGGTTCAAATCTGGATACAGTGTACCAAAGAGGCCACAGGCAGCCCGCAACCCACAGAATTGTACGATATCTGGGTGAGCAGCAAGTCTTCTGTAGTCGGCCCCTGAAACATGCCAAAGATATAGTAGAATTGGAAAAGGTACAGCGAAGGGCGACGAAAATGATAGTGGGGATGGGACGACTTTCCTATGAAGAGAGGCTGAGAAGGCTAGGGCTTTTCAGCTTGGAGAAGAGACGGCTGAGGGGAGATATGATAGAAGTGTATAAAATAATGAGTGGAATGGATCGGGTGGATGTGAAGCGACTGTTCACGCTATCCAAAAATACTAGGACTAGAGGGCATGAGTTGAAGCTACAGTGTGGTAAATTTAAACGAATCGGAGAAAATTTTTCTTCACCCAACGTGTAATTAGACTCTGGAATTCGTTGCCGGAGAACGTGGTACGGGCGGTTAGCTTGACGGAGTTTAAAAAGGGGTTAGATAGATTCCTAAAGGACAAGTCCATAGACCGCTATTAAATGGACTTGGAAAAATTCCGCATTTTTAGGTATAAACTTGTCTGGAATGTTTTTACGTTTGGGGAGCGTGCCAGGTGCCCTTGACCTGGATTGGCCACTGTCGGTGACAGGATGCTGGGCTAGATGGACCTTTGGTCTTTCCCAGTATGGCACTACTTATGTACTTATGTACAACTTGAAATTTTAGAGAACCCAACGCCAATCCTTTCTGAAGGCCGCTAGAATATGCATGACATGAGCAGAAAAGGGAGGAATTGTGCAGTCAGAACACCAGACCTTGGAACATCCTTCACATCCTCATATACACCATGGATGTGAAGTGTTTCCAAGCCTGAAGCAAGATAGCAATAACAAACAGAATAATCTTTTCGTCTCAACTGAGCTCTTTCAATGGCTCAGCAATAAAATCAAAGGGGCACGGATCCTCCTTGAGAACCGGACATTACTTCAGTAGGCTGTGTACATGTGGAAGATGGAGAAGACCCCTGTCCAACAGATAAATCAGGAATACCTAGTATGGCCTCCATGGGAAATCTGGAGCTATGAAAAATTCAACCCCTGTGCAATGAAATCATAACACACTACATACTGTGGGCTGAGGGAAGACATCTATTGTATGTCTCCTGCCAGGACTGAAATAGAGCATTGATCCCTATCAAGCCCGGTTCTGACAGCTGAATAACTTGGGCACTTGTAATGAGCTCCCCAACCCGATTTACTAGCGGCAAATGTCACCACCTCCCATTGTGCTATCAAAAATGAAGATCCAACAGGCAAATTCCTGGGCGACAATTAAAACTGAATACTCGGCAAACATGGAAGACGAAGGGCATACTTCTGTGACATTGGAGACTGGTGGCTGAGAAGAGATTCCTTTAACAACCACATATAAGCCCTTGCCAATGGCACAACTTCCATCACCACCATCACTGATCCCAGAACCTGGATGTAGTCTCTCACCCTGGGCTTGCCGTGAGTGAAGAGGCAAATCTGTTGAACCAGCCTTGACCACCTGCACTCTGTTAAGGAAGATCCTTTCCCATGCTATATCAAATAGAACAGCCAGATACTCCAGCATCTATGTAGTTAAGTCTTCTTGTCTCAAAATTGATCATCCAACTTAATGACTTCAGAAGACAACTTTGTCCATCGCTGCCATACTACCCGAATAGGACGATGCGTGAATGAGTCAGAGATACGGGTGAACTCTAATTCTCTAGTGCCAAAGGAAGGATGCCATCACCACCATAACGTTCTTGGAGCCGTGGTGAGACCAAAGGGCAAAGCCCAGCACCACAAAATGTAGAAACCTCTCATGCAGCGGCTATATGGGTATATGCAAGCAGGCCTCCTTGAGAGAGAGAGTGGTGAGAAATTTTCCTGCTTGAAACGAGGCTATGATTGCTCTTTGTCTCCGTGTGAAAGCGGACATTAGGAGTCAACAGTTTAAACCTTTAATATATAAGGCCAGACAAAAGGTGCCTTCCTTCTTTGAGACACTTAAGTAGACAAAGTATCTGCCTTGTCCATGTTCGGCTTGGGGAACTGGAACAAAGGCCTGGAATGCCAGCAAGGAATCCACGCTGGCCTGAACCTTGACCGCTTTGGCTCCCTTTTAACAAGGAGACTGCAAGACAGGAGCAACCAGGTAGGAGAATTCTAACTTGTAACCTTCTGAAGAATACCCAGAACCCACTGGTCTGATGTGATTTTGGCCCACTCCTCCCTAAACTACTAAAGGCACAAAGTGGACCAGTCTCACATCACTGCAGATCTCTAGCTCAGCCATTCCCAACACAGTCCTTGGAGCACATTTAGTCTCATCGAGTTTTCAGGATATCCACAATGAATATTCTTGAGTTAAATCTGCATACAAATCTCTCATATGCACATGGGACTAGGTGTGCCCCGAGGACTGGGTTGGGAATGGCTGCTCTAGAGGACAGAGGAGGCCTGTCTTTCCGCACAAAAGGAAGATTAGTGTATCAGAAAGTAGCACTTCTGACCATATTAGTTCGGTGTCTCAAAATTGACAGCTCCCTTAAGGATGACCAGAGGCTTGGCTTATCCTCCTGCAACCGCTGTGGCTTAGATTCCCCTAGTTCTTTCACTAAATTACTGTGATCTTCTCCAAATAGCCACTTGCTCTGAAAGAGCAGCTTAACTAGATGTGACAATGCTGCAACCAGAACATGCTGTGATAGCCGTAAGAACATACTGCAGGTTGTAACATGTCATAAATAGCATCTGCTAAGTAGGCCAACCCCGCTTCGAGCTGGGTGTTATGACACCTGTCTTGTGGGTAATACCACTTCAGACATGTTTTTGCCACCAATGATCGCTTGAAGGCCCAAAAAAGGCCACTTCAAACACGTGTTTCAGTGAGCCTTCTAGTTCCTATCCTACATGTCTTTTAGGACAAGACCCCCCCCCCCCCCCCCTTCCACTGGCAAGGTGCTCTTCTTAGTCACTGCCATAACAAGGCAGTCCATCCTGGGAAGCTGCAATTTATCTTTCTCCTCTGGAAGAACAAAAAAAAAAAAACAGGTAGAGGCAAAACATGACTTTTCCTACTCTCAGCCCCACATCCAGTGAGACCCATTCTGCCATAAGTGGGTACTGAAATGTCTTGATGCATCAGGAAGGCCTTAGGGGGACCTCTAAGCCCCTTCCCCCCATGATCGACGAAGAGGAACTCCTGACCTTGAAGCAGCACTGTCAGTACCTCAGAAATGAATACCGAGCTCCTTTTTATGAAAAGACATCAGTACTTTCGGATCATCCCCCCTTCTCGGGAGGTTAGTATAGAACACATGTACTGGACACAGTGCATGCAAGCTCTCTCATGCTTACTCATTTCAAGTATTCAGAGAATCTCATTGGTCGGTAGGCTTTGAAGACTGGAGTGCCTACACCAAAGAGAACTGGTACCAATAAGGTCATTTCCACAAAATACTATAAAGTCGTATACAAGTATTTCTAGGAAAAGCAAGAGCCCCAGCATTCAAACTGTAACTAGACTGGGAAATGACTTCTCAGAGGAGGAAAAACAAATCAAAATGAGGCCCATTTACTGTGTAATGGATGGAAAACAAACACAAAGTAATAGATTACCTAGATTCATAGTAAAGGTGTGCATATATTTAACAAAAAAATGTTTCATCTACTTTTGTTTGTAACTACTGTTCATGTTTACTCTCACTTCCCTAAGCAGCACTGGTAACTCAGCTCATCCACCCACTAAAACCATCTACACAGCCCCCTCTTTACTGCCCACTCAACCTTTCTATTCTCCAATAACCCCCCTCCAGTAACCCACCCCAGCACTGCAGAATCCAACCCCTGATACTTACCAATCCTTAACCCCAACCATATCTTCCTTTTCAGAAAGCCATAGAAACAAAAGGTTTGGTTTTGTGGGGGGGGGGGGGGGGGGGGGGTTTAAGATGCTAGGGCGGCAATCAGGGGTCACAGCTGTTTTCAGCAGGTGAAATCTCAGCTGCAATAGGTGTGATCTCAGGTTACTCTGCACTTTTTATTTCAGGGGGCCACCTGAGAAGGAAGCAACAGACAGGCTTCAAGGATTCAAAGTACTAGGTGCCATGTAAAGCGCCTTTAGTGGAAGACAGATGCCAGTGGTTAGGAGAATACAGCTAAGGCCAGAGTTTTATTGGGGGATCTGAGCAAAAATGGACATTCCCAATAATGCTGTTTATTTTTTTTACCTATCTGCATTCTTTTCCAACCCACCACTACCACATTCTAATTCATATTATTTATAAAATGACCAGTGAAAATTCTGAATTTTAGCAAAACAAAATTAGTCTTCACCACGTACAGCGAACAGAGCGAGACAGTTATAAGGCTTGAGGAATTCCAAGAACTCAGATAAATGTTGCAGCTTACTTGAGCCACAGCTAATTCCTTTTAGACAGCACCATGTGTGGCTCAGTGAGTGAGACAATTCCTGCACTGGTCAGTCTCAAGATCTGCCACCTGAGACCAGAGTTGGGATCAGGTGCCATACAGCTGAAATGCACTAAAAGCCATATTGTTCCCGCTACAAGAACAGCTGCTCGACCAATGATAACTGTATAAGAGATCACACATGAGGACGACTAAAATAATTCATAGAACACCTAACATGGCCACATTTCACCCACAAAAGGGCTGCATCAGAGCTTCCTAATGGAGAACTTACCTTGAATTTTGTAGAAAAGACATTATATACCATAAAAAGCTAAACACAAATAAATGTAGCACGTAAATAGCCTCCAGAGCACATTTGCTTCTTCTTAGCTTGAATTTTGCAGAAAAGTATTTTTTTAAATATACCATAAGATCTCCATTAGGAACCCCTGATGCAGCATATTGATGGGCAAAATGTGGCCACATCATGCATTTTATATGAGATCTTTCCATTTAGAATGAGTTTTTAGTTGTCTTGATGCATGTGAACTGCTCTTCTACTCACGTGTTGTGTTGTGCCATGCAACACCAGTGACAGCCAGAGGTTTAAGATTATATGTAATTAGCTGGAGTTTAGGAGTACTGCAGGCAGGTGGTGGATAACTAGCTGGCTAGCTGAAATTGTGCACTATTTCCTAGTCTCTCCCCATTTGCCCTGCCCTTAAAGACCCAGGATGAGGGAAACCACCTTAGTAAAACCAGCTCAAGAAGAAGCAGCAGATTTCAGAGGGAGATCCCCTCACACCCTCTTCTCTCATTCTCCCCAACCTGTTGGAATCTAAATCCAAGAACATTAAGGACTAAGTTACACCTGCATTTTCATCAAATTTTATCACAAAAAAAGTTTCTACAAATCAGAGCACTAATGTTTTTTCACAGTAACAGACACTGGTGAAGGGAACTGTAGTTTTTAAGATAAGTACCCTACACACAAACAGCAGATAGCATTTTTACAGGGGCCCAGGGCCCAAAATCAGATCAAGGATGTGCACATGCACAACCACCACCTAGTGCAGGCCAACAGCAGTGCATGCACACCAAAACACTACAGTTGAAGCAGACATTTTTTTCTACAGGTGAATCAAAGGACAGAGACGCTATTAGCATAGTTAACAGCATCTGCTACACTGCTCAACCACTGAATCTAAAAGTCTGAATATAGGGCAGAATTTCAATTAAACAATTAAAGTTTTAATCATGATTAATGGTATGTTATTTACTTTTGTTCCCACTGCAGCTTCCTTGTGACTCTGGGCAAGTCACTTAACCCTCCATTGCCCAGAGTCACAAGAAAGCTGCAGTGGGAACAAAAAAAAAACCAAACCTTTAAAATACGTGATCTAATCAAAATGCAACCCTAAAAAAAATAAAATTAAAAAAAATTAAAGAGTAAAGAGTAATGAAAAGCTGAGAAATACACTTAAAGAATGTAAAACAGCATACAGGTTTCAGAACCTACTTCAGAAAAGCAAGCCTAGTCTAAAATAAAAATTTACTCCACATTCCAGTGCAGTTTTTCATGTTACTGAATTGTACTGCAAAAGAGGAAGACCCCCCCTAATCCAGCAGACACTTATTATAATCTCTATTTCACTGGATATCTTACTCTGAAATCAACTCAAACCAGAAGCAGCATGACTTAAATAAGTTATTACTTTAGCCAGCAGGAATAACCAGTTTCAGCTGTACTGTTCTTATTCAGGTTTCACTTCAAACTGTTTAGAAATTTTTGCAAGCTTCTTTCACACTACCAGCAGAGATCTAAATAGAGGAGGATGACAGTGCCAGCTGCTGGCAGAAATTTGCACCATGCCATGTTACCAAACATGCGAGCTCGTAGACATGATCTAAGTACAAAAGATATTTGAAAAACAATGTACACTCAAAATAACTTCTCTTATACATGCATTGACTTGGAATAAATTCTTGTCAGACTGCACCCACGACTTGAGTTCAAATCCCACAATCAGATTTCTGTCAGGTTGACAGCCTCTTGCCAACTCAGCCATCCATCCACTCTCATTCTTTAATTAAGTACTTGGTCTTAGCCAGGGGGTGAGGATAAAGATGACCAGGGAAGGCAATGGCAAACTACCCCAGTAAGTCTGCCACAAAACCATCATGCAAGGGGACAGCCCTCATTAAGCCATGTCATAAGTTGGTACTAATGCCTATATATCATATGAAAACTGCTTTGGTTGTACCACATAAAGGTGGTATATCAGATGCATTACACTTACCTTTAGTCAAAACCAATAAAACCTAGGATTAAAAGGGACCAAAGCTCAAAGCTAACACCGGTGCCAAGAGGGTTAAGCTCTGGCTTTGAATACATGTCTTGAGCGGAATGCTCTAATTACTGAGCATGTCATGGCAATTTTTTCTATGCTAGATTCACAGTAGTTTCACTACCGTGAACCTTTGAGAATCGGCCTCTAAATGAGCAGTGGATGTAAAACCAAGTTACTTAAGTGTGTACTCTGAGGTCTCTCTATATTACTCTAGTACACTGATATCAATAATTTACATATTATCCCAGTGTTATGTCAACTCTCATATTTTTAACAATATCTGGAAGTCATTAAAAATCTTGTTTTTCAAATTCTTATTTAACTTTTAAAATTAGATTAATGAACCAGTATTTCATGCCACTTTTGTCCCACTAATATACTCCTTGTGATCTTGAGGCAGTGGAGGTTTAAGTGACTTGGCCAGGTACAGACTGCAAGCCCTTTGGGAACAAAAAAAATGCCTACTGTTCCTTAATCCAATGGTTCTCAACCCAGTCCTCAGAGACACACCTAGCAAATCAGGTTTTGAGAATATCTACAATGAATATGCATGTGAGATTTGCATATAATGAAGGTAGTCTTTGCAAACCAATCCATTCACATTCATTGTGGAATTGCTGAAAACCTGACAAACTGGGTGAAGAACCCCTGCTTTAACATAACTTATTTTTATTGGGTTTTAACTGCCTTTATGAAGAAATTCACCCAAGGCAGTGTACAGCATGTACAGTTCAAAACTTACAATTTTGTTAATAGTAAAATGACCAAAGTATAAGCAAATACAATAAATGAGGTAAACCTGAAAAACAGCAAATTGAAACCTATTAGGACTACCATGAAACAGGATTAAAAATGCACGTATTTAACAGCAGTGAAATTCAAACAACAGATACAATACGACGTTGTAATAATACTAATGAAATATCTAATAAGCACACATTAGAACATTAAAATTAAATAGCTACCATACTAATGCTTTTCTATAATACAGTTTACCATATAGCTATAGATGGGGACAAGATGTGTGGTACAGAGTCAGTTGGGATAAGTAGGTGGCTACACTCAAGGCAATTTCTTTATACAGTTACCCATATAGCTATAGATGGGGACAAGATGTGTGGTACAGAGTCAGTTGGGATAAGTAGGTGGCTACACTCAAGGCAATTTCTTTATACAGTTACCCATATAGCTATAGATGGGGACAAGATGTGTGGTACAGAGTCAGTTGGGATAAGTAGGTGGCTACACTCAAGGCAATTTCTTTATACAGTTACCCATATAGCTATAGATGGGGACAAGATGTGTGGTACAGAGTCAGTTGGGATAAGTAGGTGGCTACACTCAAGGCAATTTCTTAATACAGTTTACCATATAGCTATAGATGGGGACAAGATGTGTGGTACAGAGTCAGTTGGGATAAGTAGGTGGCTACACTCAAGGCAATTTCTTTATACAGTTACCCATATAGCTATAGATGGGGACAAGATGTGTGGTACAGAGTCAGTTGGGATAAGTAGGTGGCTACACTCAAGGCAATTTCTTTATACAGTTACCCATATAGCTATAGATGGGGACAAGATGTGTGGTACAGAGTCAGTTGGGATAAGTAGGTGGCTACACTCAAGGCAATTTCTTTATACAGTTACCCATATAGCTATAGATGGGGACAAGATGTGTGGTACAGAGTCAGTTGGGATAAGTAGGTGGCTACACTCAAGGCAATTTCTTTATACAGTTACCCATATAGCTATAGATGGGGACAAGATGTGTGGTACAGAGTCAGTTGGGATAAGTAGGTGGCTACACTCAAGGCAATTTCTTTATACAGTTACCCATATAGCTATAGATGGGGACAAGATGTGTGGTACAGAGTCAGTTGGGATAAGTAGGTGGCTACACTCAAGGCAATTTCTTTATACAGTTAAAGAAGATAGAACTGATCTAAATTAGTGTGTCGCAAACTAGTTCAGGTGCAGAATGAGTGTATAGTCAGTTGAGCTAATACTGGGGAAGATACAAAGAGGTGAGATCCCCCCCCCAAAAAAAAAAAAATAATAAAGTTAAATTAACCTGCTAGGTGGCTTGTTTTATTTTTACCAGTTTCTGTCCTATGGTTTAATTTCAAATTACTGTTTCCAAATTACAGAAAAATGTTGAGTAAACTAATTTCTGTTTCCAAATTACAGAAAAATGTTCTGAGTAAACAAATTTCTATCATAAAGTTACTTCAAAGAACACTAAGATCCTGCTGGCAGAATACCAGTCAAGATATGCTAGGCTATCCTTATTCCCTCGTTTGCATTTATAGCAAACAAATGTCTAGTAGCCTGGCCCTCGCTTAAGAGGAATAAAAGGTGACGTTTCTCTGTTAATAGTGGCTAAGAGGAAACAAAAACTGGCTCCGATGACAATTTTGCCAAAGGCTAGTTCCATCTATATCATCAAGAGCAACCTCCACTTCTTACCAGCCCCTATCAGTGCCACCACAATAACGCAGCGTTCGAGGCGAGGTCGCTCTTGCCCTTTCCTTCCAAGTGGAAAGATGTTCAAGCACCGGTGGGAGGAATTGTGTAAAAGCCAGATCGACAGGATCCCGAGGCTCCCGCTGTATTCGTCTTTTACCTTTTGCCCACCCCACAGGCGGGAAAGAAAACATGTGCCAAGAAAATGTTTGAGACGTAAGGTGCTGCCAAGCTCCCCATCCTTGGATCTGGCAGCATCTGTTGTCTATAATGCCCCCAACCCCAGCTGTCGCTATCAATAAAGTTCTCAGTATTGGTCTCAAACGATTTAGGAGAGGGGCGCGGAAGAGAAAGTACCCCCTCCCCTTCCGGGTTGGCAATTAAGGAAAAAAACAAGCTCAAGTTCTAACAAGCAGCGGAACTGATGAGGGATCAAAGCAGGCACATATGTCTGGATCTGATCCATGCCTCCTAAATAGGACCTTGTTAAAAACATCTTCCTTAGGTATCTTCAGTCTAGTTTGCTGATAAGGAGGAAGAGCAACTGTCAGCTGCCAGGGAATGACTGAGCTGGTGATAACTTGGCAGCTCTTTTCAAAGCATAGAGACTTACAAAGTTACACAGGTTACTATATAAACTTTGTAAGTCTCTATGCTTTGAAAAAGGAACACCTTACTATCCACTGGATTCTATTACCTAAAATCAAGGTTGACGACATTTGTATGCAGTATGATTTTACACATAGTAAACTTTTGCTTCAGTTAAAAGCAGCACATAATGCCATTTTCAATTCAAAACTTATCTACCGCGTTTTGGATTTAGGCCTCGTTCAATTTATTTCGCTTGGACTAGTGCGCTTCAAACAAAACACAGCAGGTCGCTGAATAAAAGAGACGGCTGGAAGTTCATCTGGAAGAGACTCGTTTACAAACGCTTATAAGTAACAATGCCATTAAACCAGCCAGTCATTTCTTGTTAAAAGGGGGGAAGGGCTGGAAGAAAGAACCGTTGCGCTTCTGCTCGGCCAACGCATGGTGGAGTAGGGAATTTGGCCACCGAAGTGAAGTGACCCACCCGGTTTCCATCTTCTCCAAGAAAGAAAAGCGCCTGTTGGAACGCGGGGGCCTAGAGCGATGTTCCCATTCGAGATGGCGGCGCCTCCAATCGCGCGCCATTCCAAGCCACGGAGTACGTATTCAACACCGTTAAAGGCCAAACGGTTTAAGCTCCTTACCTTGCCGAAATGCGCGGCCCAGTGGATGGGCGTCCAGCCGTAAAACGAGTCCTCGGCGACCAGCTCGGGGCCCGGCGTGCGCTGCAGTAGCGACAGCAGCGCCCCCACGTCACCATCGCGGCAGGCCCGGTGCAGCGGGAAGCGCACGCTCAGCACCTCCTCGCTCGAGAAGCCCGCGTCGAAGCCCAGAGACATGGCCGCACTTTTTCCTACCGCTTCTTTTTTTCCAAAAAATCTTCCTTGCTTTTTCTATTATTAAAACTGTTTCCTATTCACTAGCGCTCAACCACTACACGGATCCCGCCAAATAAAATAATAATTTAAAAAAAAAAAAAAACCCGCCTGACCACGCCAACGAAAGACAAAGAACAGCCGTGTCTCACTCCGTATCCACCTCTCAGCCAGTTTACTGTGACTGACTATTATTACCCAACCAGAGGAATAGCACCGCACTGCACAACAAACAAGCGAAACTAAGTACCGCCTCCTGCCGCCTACACATCCAAGCATGCGCAGAACACGAAAGAGGTTTCCGTTTTAGGAATAGAACACGCCCCTGGCTTCCTCCTCCTACACCCTACACCTCGCTGTTATTCTTGTGTTTCTGCAATGACAGGGTCGGGGCGGAACTTAGAACACTTCTAAACAAAAAACGATTATTCACTCACTGAGCACGATAGATGCATGAAGAGGGCGCTGCTAAAGTCTGAATTTAAAGAAATTGCAAAGTATCTTTAAGGATAGGAGATGTGGGAAGGAGACATAAAGATGAAGATCAAAAAGCTTCTGACAGAATTTATTTTATTGATTTAGTTCACACATATCTTGTTGGGCAGACTGGATTGACCATTCAGGTCTTTATCTGCCGTCATTTTATGTTACTATATATTAAGTGGTAGATGTGAAGCCTCTGTTCATGCTTTCCAAAAATACTAGGACTAGGGGGCACAGTGGCGTACCAAGGGGGGGTGGTCTGCCCCGGATGCACGCCGCTGGGGGGGTGCCGCGCGCCGGTCAGCGTTGTTGGTTTCCATGCTTCCTCTGCCCCGGGCAGAGGGAGCATGGAAATGAACGACGCTGACCGGCGCGCGGCACCCCCACCAGCGGCGTGCACCCGTGGGGGGGTCTTTCACCGGGGTGGGGGGGTGTCCCTTCGCTGGGGGGGTCACACTGCACGGGGGGGTGCTGCACCCGGGGGGCGGGGCACATCGGCGATCCGCCCCGGGTGTCAGCGCTTCTCGGAACGCCACTGAGGGGGCATGCAATGAAGCTACAATGTAGTAAATTTAAAACGAATCGGAGAAAATATTTCTTCACTCAACGTATAATTAAACTCTGGAATTCGTTGCCAGAGAATGTGGTAAAGACGGTTAGCTTAGCGGAGTTTTAAAAAGGTTTGGAAGGCTTCCTAAAGGAAAAGTCCATAGACAGTTATTAAATGGACTTGGGGAAAATCCACTATTTCTGGGATAAGCAGTATAAAATGTTTTGTACATTTTTGGGATCTTGCTGGGTATATGTGACCTGGATTGGTCACTGTTGGAAACAGGATGCTGGGCTCGATGGACCTTTGGTCTTTCCCAGTATGGCAATACTTATGAAACAATGGAGGGTGAAGCAGTGGCGTTCCTAGGGGGGCGGACACTCGGGGCGGTGCCCCGCCCCTGGATGCAGCTCGGACCCCCCCCCCCGGCGAAAGACCCCCCGGCGAAAGAGCCCACCCGGGTGCATGCCGCTGGGGGGGGTGCCGCAGCGCGCGCCTGCTGTGAGTTTACTAACTTTGCTCGTTCGCTGCAGCTCCCTCTGCCCCGGAACAGGAAGTAACCTGTTCCGGGGCAGAGGGAGCTGCAGCGAACGAGAGAAGTTAGCGAACTCTTGCAGCAGGCGCGCGCCGCGGCACCCCCCAGCGGCGTGCACCTGGGGCGGACCACTCCCATCGCCCCCCCCCCCCCTTCACTGGGGTGAAGTGATTTACCCAAGATCACAAGGAGTATCACGGGGCAAAGGAGGATATGAGCCCTGGTTTACTTTATTCTTAGCATGCTACACAAACATTAAGCTACTCCTTCTGCAGGATATCACTCTATGGTACAATTTAGGGGGCAAAGCACTTCTGTGCATGAAAGAGGAGTGGGACTTGGATGTGAGCATATGTGATGATCCATTTTTTAACAAGGGGTACATCTCCCGTGCCCCTCCCTCCCCAGGTACTTTAAAATCACCTCCGCTCCAGTCTTGGAGCAGGATAAGGCAGGTGCTAATGCCTCTGTATAAGACTTTCGTGAGAGCTCATTAGAGCACTGTATACAATTCTAGAGACTGCACCTTCAAAAAGAAATAAACAGAATGGAGTCAGTCCAGAGGTCGACAGGGGCAGTGACGTAAGAGATGGGAGGAGCCTGCAGAGCCAGCAGCCAATGCTTCGAGGCTGCCTACGGTGCCACGCTTTTTTTTTTTTTACATTTTTTTCTCGTTGTTAACGTTGGCGGCGGCGGCGCTCAGCTCAATCAGCTGAGCGCTTCTTCTTTTTGTAGCGCCGGCCCTGCTGCTCAACAGGAAAAGCAGCAGTGGCCGGCAATGGGAGCAATGGGAGTGGGCGGGCCAGAGCTGAAATTGGGTGGGCCTGGGCCCACCCAGGCCCACCCGTAGCTACGCCCCTGGAAGGCAGGGACACACACACTTCCACATGCACACTCTGAAGAAAACCTTGCTAGCCCCCGTTTCATTTGCATCAGAAACGGGGCTTTTTTACTAGTTATATATAATTCACAAAATTACAATACATAAGCTTGCTTCTCTGATATTACATTAGCTCACCCATACAGGCAGCAACCTACCCAATTAATCACCAGTGGCGTTCCTGGGGGGGGGGGCGGTAGGGGCGGTCTGCTCCGGGTGCACGCCGCTGGGGGGGGTGCCGCGCGCGCCTGTCCTTCGTTCGTTCCATGCTCCCTCTGCCCCGGAACAGGTTACTTCCTGTTCCGGGGCAGAGGGAGCATGGAACGAACGAAGGACAGGCGCGCGCGGCACCTCCCCAGCGGCGTGCACCGGGGGCGTTCTTTCACAGGGGGGGTGTCCTTTCACCGAGGGGGGTCGCACTGCATCCTGGGGGGGGGGCGCTGCACCCGGGGGGCGGGGCACATCGGCGATCCGCCCCAGGTGTCAGCCCCCCTAGGAACACCACTGTTAATCACCAACATAACATTAAAAAATTAAGGGCCTCTTTTATCAAGCTGCGCTAGCAGTTCCCGTGTGGCAATGCCGTCAGAGCCCATTCAAAGTGAATGGACTTTGTCGGCATTATCGCATCGGAAGCCAGTAGCATGACTTGATAAAAGAGGCCCTAAATACCAAAGTAATTTTTAAATAACCAACCAACTGAATAATTGACAAAATCATAAATATGACCCCTCCATCCTAAGCTGAATGAGAAAAAAGTTTCAACATCTAGGGGGCACAACCTTTCAGTGCAAAATATCAAAGCAGTTTACAAATCAACTGGCAGCCAGGAAATTAAAAATAAGAGAAGCAGAATTACAAAAATGTCCATTAAAACTTTGCAACTCTACTTCAGCTATTAAAAATTGAGGACCCAGTCCATTTATAAGCTTAAAACTTACACATAACAATCTGTATTCTGTTCTAGCTACTACTGGAAGCCACTGCAGCCTAGTCAAGTAAGCATTGGCTTATTCAAATACATGACCATTCAGGATCAATTTGGCAACAGTATTCTTCAAATTATGTAAACTGGATAGCAGCCTTTTGGGTAGACCAAAATAAACAATGTTATTATAGTCCAGGTGTGCCAATATAATCATCTGGACAACTAGACAGATGTAGTCAGCTCACAACAAATCCTAGATCTGCTGCAACTATCTTAAAAATAAAAATGTATTCTGCACAACCTTATAATCACTTGCTGTTCCATAGAACAATGCAAGTCAATGATCACACCCAAACTCTGGACTGAAGAGTACAGAGAAAGCACCATGCTGTCAACTGAAGATCCCATTTAAAGCTAAAACAGAAGCACTCTGTAGAAATGTGTACTGCTTTGCTAAGGAATGGTTGGTGAATAAAGCTCTGTATGAATTTCATCAGACTGAAATGTACTCTTTGCCAAATCATTAAGCTGCATCAAGTACCCAAGTAAACTATTTCAATTTGGGAACAAACTCATACAGAGTGAGTGTGTTTGTGGGAATATGGCTGTAAGATGCCTTTGAGCTCCCCAAAGAGTCCTTGTGTGTGATCTTGATTAAAGGGGTTATATATGTTTAATTCAGTGGTTCTCAACACAGTCCTCGGGACACACTTATCTAGTTGGGTTTACAGGATAGCCACCATGCATTACCTTCACTGTATGCAAATCGAACTTCTGCAATGTGGAATTCCTGAAAACATGACTATTGTCCTGATTACTTATTTATTAACATACTAGTAAAAGAGGCCCGTTTCTGGGCGAAATGAAACGGGCGCTAGCAAGGGGATTGGAGAGAAACGTTTTGAGTGTGCGCACCCACTGCAGCCCCTTTCCACCCCTACGGAGGTCGTCAGTACCGCTGCTCCCCCCTGTTCGCACGGCGACGCATGTAACATACCAGGGCAAACAGGATCCGCAAGTTTCATTCCGTGGCGTTTTGGAAGGTCGTGTCGGGCGCCATTTGTGTATCGCCGGCGCCGGGAGGTGATTGTCAGGCAGGGCCAGGGGTTGCATTCCTGTTGTTCATGTGGAAACGGCTGTGGGCGTGACGTCACGGATCGAGTGAAATGGCTCCACCCCGGACGTCACGACGTTTGACGCAAGGTCGTGCCAGACAGACAGGGTGAGTGGAGAGGCTTCACCACCATGAATCCACGAACCCTTCACGGAACATGCAGGATCTTGGGGCCTCAATGGAGCATTCAGGTAGCGAATTATGTCCGGAAGGGGCGTGGCTGAGGGCGGGTGTATGAGTGACAGTGAGAGTGAGTGGTGCTGATAAGGTGCAACAGTACAGGGCTTCAGTGTTTCCCTGCCACACTGTGAGCTTCAGAATTGGAGGTGAGAATTATTAATATAGATTTAGTACTCAACCTGTCACTACATTTCAAGGTGAGGCACAGCAAACATTTACAATAATACACAAGTAGACAATACTGGATACATAGAGTCACAAAAACTGAGCAGTTACACAAACAAGTTGAACAATAAAACAGAAAAAATCATTGCAAACCCTAAAGTGCTCCCAAGCTTACTGGAATGTCTATTGGAATAAAGAGATCTGGAGCCCTCGATGAAATGCATCTCTATTGCACTCTAGACAAATCTAAGGAAAGCAAATTCCACAGGTGAGGGGCATATATATATACAGAACACTCTGTCTCTTGTCACTTGAATTCTTGCTGCACTTTACGTAGAGATAATATAAGTATTCTCTAAACACGACCAAGCTGGGCACTGAAAGTGTGAGAACGTAACAGAAGCACCAGATTAATGGAAGTAAGGTGCTGTAGCACTTTAAATATGAAAAACAATAAGTAGTGTATCTCACCTGATTTTGTCAAATTAATTGATTTTGACAAGTGCCATGCCCACTTTCAGGTTCTCAGCCAATCAGATCGAGGACATGCCCAAGCCACACCCATGTTCTGTGAAAGCGCCACCCACTCCCTGCCCACACTACTACTACTACTACTACTACTACACACCCCACCCATTTTGTTTACATCATTTTGTTTTTAACAGTCTTATGTAATCACCTTTTGCGAAATGTTTCACAGCCGTTTCTAGTTTCACATTCCCTCTATAAGTAGTAGTAGTAGTAGTAGTATAGATTGTTTTCCAGAGGCATCACATCAATAGGTCTACCCCATATGGTTCTGTGAAAACTCAGATTATAGCTACGTAGTATGGCCTGAAATACATCTACATAGGGAAAAGTGTTGTGTGATATGAAGTACCTCCACATTTTAGACTTTAGTGTGCGGTTAAACCTTTCTACCACGGCCGCTTTTGCATTGTTGTTGGTCACAAAATGGCAGATTCCTTTTCTGTTCAGTAACATCTGTACAGGTTTATTTAAAAACTCTTTACCCTTGTCCGTTTGTAATTTTGTAGGTATGCGGCCTAAACTGAATACCTTTTTTAAAGGCTTTGACCACTTCATGACTGGTTTTTATTGTTCAATATCTTCCTTAGGCCCCTGGCCACATTGATTCAAGATTTTAGAATTAGTGGTTTTTATTATGTGAATTACATTCTTTTACTGTGTTATACTGATCTCTGTAATCCAGATTTGAAACATCGTCTTTCCTTGATTGACGTCATAGTTTGTCTGTGCAATCATTGTTTGTCTAGCTCTTAACCCTCTAAGATTGTGGAATCTTAGTTAACTGGTCAGCTTTTACAATCAACAGCCATTCCTGTGCTCTGTGGTTCCCCCTTGTTCCTTCTTGATCATTTTAGATATTTGGGGGCTCTTCTAGATCAACAATGTTCCTTTGTGCATCAGGTAACTGACAACTAAAAATGGGTTTCTTATATCTACTGTGAGGCCTGGCTTGGTCAGCCATTTTGGACTAAATTCTATATATGGTGCCAAAACAATTGGCACTGAAAAAAGAACTATTCTATAAGCCACGTTTAAAGTTAGGCGCAGTTTATAGAATAGCACTTATACCCGGGAATCGCACTTAACTTTAGGCATGGCCATTTGTCCAACTGAAATGTGGTGCAAATATATGTGCCTAAATTAGTTGTGTTATTTTATAACAACGCGCATGACCCTCTCATTTCCATACCACCTTTTTTTGCTTGCATGTAAAATTTAGGCACGGATCTCATGCCTAAATTTACATGCATATATTCTAATTCAATCTAATTAGTGCACTTTACAGAGGGACTACTAATGTGTAAGCAGACGGAGAGAGAGGGAGAGCGTGTCTGGGCATTTTGTCTTTGTTTGCTTTCTGCTATCAGTTGCAGGGTTCTGCAGCTTTGTTTCTAACAACAGATTTACCGAAGCCACCATGGGTGACTCACTCAAGCCTACCAGCACAGATTTCCAGGTGGACTTTTTAAAATGTGTTCCCCACACTGGCTGTGAAAATGGTTCACCCTGTCCACAGTGAAGAATGTAAATGTTTAGGTCTTTTTACCACCTCTCCAAATCTCCATATATCAGTTACCCACGATTTGTAGAGATAAAAGACCAAGGCTACGTGCTTATGAGAAAGTATTTTTATTCACTTACCAAGTATATTGATACAATTAATATTTTCTCATGGGAGGATAAAACTACTACATAAATATGCTGGCTGTATCTATCACTCCAACATACTGGACTGAAACAGCTATTTTTTTACACTTGTGTTTAACAATGATTTACAAGCCTTCAGCCAGTTATCTTACTCTGGATCATCTGGTCTTCTTTCAAACCGATCTGGTTTCTCTCACCTGCTAAACCACATTCCCATGTTTGTTTATGCTTCCTCCTTTCCCAGGCCTGTTTGCCCGTAAGGATATCATATCAGAACATAAGTTCCTGGGCCTCACGATTTATGGCCTTTGCCCTTTGACTCTACTCCAGGGTGCATAACTGTGTTTATTATCTACAAGAAAAGGCAGTTTCAGCTGTTGTGAAAAGGACTTAGGTATCAACCTCAAGGCAGAATTGATCTGGATGTGAAGCCAGCTGTCAAATGAATCATGTCATAAAAAAAAGTTTTATAATTTATTAATCTTTCCAGTTGAAGAGGGGCCTAGATACATAATGTTCTATGTACGAAGTGAAGGCTATTCCACATGATATTGTGGAGTTATAAATGTTGTTAGAAGAATTTGTAGAAATAAGAAACAACTAAACAATTCACGAATTGGGTGTGGAAACAATTAATCTCTTACAATATATACAAAAAGTTTTCCACAGACAAAAAATATGTACCATGTATGCTTAACATAAGGTAGCAGTCATAACATCATGCCATTATTTTAAACTAGGAAGGAAAAAGGCCTCAAAGAGCTCCAGGCCATTATCAATCCTCTAGAGCTAAACAAATCAATAAGATCGACTCTTCATCATTGCCCACCAAAAAAAACTTCCAGGATTGCAACAAACTGTATGTTCATAACCAATCTCTCTTAATAATTGCACCAAAAACATATATAATTGCACCAAAGAATATTGTTATGAAAAAACATGCAATCAATCCGACTGCTACGATATGCTATAATATGTTGTAAAACTGAGAAATACCAACACTTATCTAATGGCGATGGGATCTCATCGTGCACAATTATCTTCTCAGTGATATCTGCTAATGGCGATGAAATTTCATCGTGCTGCATCGAGCGGTCTGCACCCACAACGGCTATATTAGTTGGTTTGTGACTAGCTTTCCGGATGTTGAATGAGGCAGTACGAGGAAAACACTTGGCCATTTCAGGTATGAGACTGTGGGTGTGTAGAGGAAGTTATATGCGTAGCATGACTGAGAAACGATTAGCTGCTATGTTTTATTCATAGAATTACTGTGATAAATGTTACCCTGTCGCCAAGACCCTGAAGCAGCCACAGCGCGAAACGCTGGCCACCCTTGGCTTGGGGACACCTAAAAGGGTGCAGACCGCTCAATGCAGCACGATGAGATTTCATCGCCATTAGCAGATATCACTGAAAAGATAAGTGTTGGTATTTCTCAGCTTTTGTCACGTTTTCAACGCAGGAACTGGGTTGTGAGCCCTTGGGCCACTGCCGAGGAGCGGCAGTGGCAGGCAAAACCACCCCATACCGGAGACTAAGCAAATCTCAGGCAAGCAGTTAGGCTTCATCTGCACTTGGCCACTTTTCACCCAGAGTTGAGCTCTGGGCTTCAGGTGGCCGGCAGGACTTGCTGGACAGGGCAGGACTGGATAACAGCAAGGCAGCACAGGGACTGAGGGTCAGAGGGGAAAGGGAGGAACATGGGCAGCAAGGCAGGAGACTGGGCAAGGAAGGGAAAACTAAAGGGCAGAACAGAAAGCTGCAGAACAGCCAATGAACAGGGAACAAACACTGACTAACAAGACACAGAACAAAGAGCTGCAAGCAGCCCCAAAACCAGAACACAGACAAACAGAAACTAAACACAGAATACAAACAAGAAACCAGGCAAGGAAAGCAAGCAAACCTAAACTAAACACAGACTAACTAGAAACAGGCAAGAATCTCAGGCAACCACTGGACTAGCAGAAGTGCAACAAGCACCAACATACCAGGGCCTTAGACGCAATGCAAAGGCAAAGGCAGAGAGGTTCCAAATGGCTAATAAGCCCAGCAGGCAGCTGAGACTCAGGTGCAACAATCACCAGGCAACTAAGGGTCTGGCAGCCTTGAAGATCCGGACTGGACTGAGCTGAAATCTGGAACGGGTGACAGCACACCGACAATCTAATACAGCCAGCAGACAGAGACAGAGACAGAACTAACTCACAAAGAACAGACAGAAGCCAGCTCAGAAGCTGACCACAGGAAATAAGGTGAGTCTGAGAGGGGTCACGGCCACAGATGTGACAGCTTTACAGCGTATTATAGCATATCGTAGCAGTCG